>NC_056436.1:75522970-75855470 GCF_018296145.1 Oncorhynchus tshawytscha | reverse complement strand
GAAAGAGACAGAGAGAGAGAGGGAGACAGAAAGAGAGAGAGAGAGAGAGAGAGAGTGACAGAGACAGAGAGAGAGAGAGAGAGAGAGAGAGAGAGAGAGAGAGAGAGAAAGAGAGAGAGAGAGAGAGAGACAGACAGAGAGAGAGACAGAGAGAGAGAGACAGAGACAGAGAAAATAGAGACAGAAAGAGAGAGAGAGAGAGAAAATAGAGACAGAAAGAGAGAGAGAGAGAGAAACGAGAGACAGAAAGAGAGAGAGAGAGAGAAATGAGAGACAGAAAGAGAGAGAGAGAGAAACGAGAGACAGAAAGAGAGAGAGAGAGAGAAACGAGAGACAGAAAGAGAGAGAGAGAGAGATCACCCTCCTATGATCTATGAACTAACAGTGAATTATTAGAACAATACGCTCCTGACAGACCCCTTTTCTCTCTGCTGCCTACAACCAGGGCTACGAAATAACAACTCAGAGTCATACACACACACACACACACACACACACACACACACACACACACACACACACACAGATATAGCGTGCTCAGTGTCAGGACTTGACATTCTTACCATCTGTCCTGTCGAATATTTAAATGTGCAACAAATGCCAGTGGAGATAAGCGATGACATCTTCTAATTAATGCCTGCCAGAGGTGACAAGCCAAGGGGTTAGGGTGGAGGGAAGGAGGAGAGAGGACGGAGGACGGAGGGAGGGAGGGAGGGAGGGAGGAAGGAAGGAAGGAAGGAAGGAAGGAAGGGAAGGAAGGGAGGGAGGCAGGGAGGCAGGGAGGGAGGGGGAAGGAAGGAAGGAAGGAAGGAAGGAAGGAAGGGAGGGAGGGAGGGAGGGAGGGAGGGAGGGAAGGAAGGAAGGAAGGGAGGGAGGGAGGGAGGGAGGGAGGGAGGGAGGGAGGGAGGGAGGGAGGGAGGGAGGGGGGGGGGAGGGAGGGAGGGAGGGAGGGAGGGAGGGGGAGGGAGGGAGGGAGGGAGGGAGGGAGGGAGGGAGGGAGGGAGGGAGGGAGGGAGGGAGGGAGGGTAAATGATTGAGTAGGTTGTTCCGACGAGGAAACACAGCGGACGTGCCAATCAGACACTCTAGTATTTAGAAATACTCTGTGCACTGACTGACAGAAGAAAAAAACACACACACACACACACACACACACACACACACACACACACACACACAGCTTAACAACAGCTATAGGGCTGGCTGACCCTGTATCAGTGATACATGCCAGCAGAGACACTTCCACCAGCTGAAATGTCAGAGAGAGAGAGAAAGAGAGAAAGAAAGGGAGAGATAGAGAGGGAGGGAGAAAGAAAGGGAGAGATAGAGAGGGAGGGAGAAAGAGAGAAAGAAAGGGAGAGATAGAGAGGGAGGGAGAGATAGAGAGGGAGGGAGAAAGAGAGAAAGAAAGGGAGAGATAGAGAGGGAGGGAGAAAGAAAGGGAGAGATAGAGAGGGAGGGAGAAAGAGAGAAAGAAAGGGAGAGATAGAGAAGGAGGGAGAGATAGAGAGGGAGGGAGAAAGAGAGAGAGAAAGGGAGAGATAGAGAGGGAGGGAGAAAGAAAGGGAGAGATAGAGAGGGAGGGGGAAAGAAAGGGAGAGATAGAGAGGGAAGGAGAAAGAAAGGGAGAGATAGAGAGGGAAGGAGAAAGAAAGGGAGAGATAGAGAGGGAGGGAGAAAGAGAGAAAGAAAGGGAGAGATAGAGAGGGAGGGAGAAAGAAAGGGAGAGATAGAGAGGGAGGGAGAAAGAGAGAAAGAAAGGGAGAGATGGAGAAAGAAAGGGAGAGATAGAGAGGGAGGGAGAAAGAAAAGGAGAGATAGAGAGGGAAGGAGAAAGAGAGAAAGAAAGGGAGAGATAGAGAGGGAGGGAGAAAGAAAGAGAGAGAAAGAGAGGGAGGGAGAGATAGAATGGGAAGGAGAGATAGAGAGGGAAGGAGAGATAGAGAGGGAAGGAGAAAGAGAGAGGAGATTTCACTTGTAAACGTATGTTTCCCATGCAAATAAAGCCCTTCAATTGAAATTGAAATTGAAATTGAGAGAGAGAGAAAGAAAGAGAGGAAGGGCCGAGGAGAAAGCAAACACACACACAAACTCCAAACTAGAGGTCGACCGATTATGAATTTTCAACGCCGACCAAAAAAGCAGATACCGATTAATCGGCCGATTTAAAAAAAAAAATATTTTTAATAATGACAATTACAACAATACTGAATGAACACTTATTTTAACTTAATAAAATACATCAATAAAAATCTATTTATCCTCAAATAAATAATGAAACATGTTCAATTTGGTTTAAATAATGCAACAAAAAAGTGTTGGAGAAGAAAGTAAAAGTACAATATGTGCCATGCAAAAAAGCTAGTAGCAGCAGCAGCAGTAGCAGCAGCAGTAGTAGTAGTAGTAGTAGTAGTAGTAGCAGTAGTAGTAGTAGTAGTAGCAGTAGTAGTAGCAGTAGTAGTAGCAGTTTTAGCAGTAGTAGCAATAGTAGTAGCAATAGTAGTAGCAGTAGTAGCAGTAGTAGTAGTAGGAGTAGTAGTAGCAGTAGTAGTAGTAGTAGTAGCAGTAGTATCAGTAGTAGTAGTAGTAGTAGTAGCAGTAGTAGTAGTAGTAGTAGTAGCAGTTGCAGTAGAAGTAGCAGTAGTAGTAGTAGTAGTAGTAATAATAGTAGTAGTAGTAGTAGTAGGAGCAGTAGTAGAAGTAGTAATAATAGCAGTAGTGGTAGTAGTTGTAGTAGTAGTAGCAGTAGTAGTAGTAGCAGTAGTAGTAGCAGTAGTAGAAGTAGCAGTAGTAGTAGTAGTAGCAGTAGTAGTAGTAGTAGCAGTAGTAGTAGTAGTGGTAGTAGTATTAACAGTAGTAGTAGCAGTCGTAGCAGTAGTAGTATTAGTAGTAGTAGTAGCAGTAGTGGTAGTAGCAGTAGTAGTAGCAGAAGTAGTAGTAGTAGCAGTAGTAGTAGTAGCAGTAGTAGTAGCAGTAGTAATAGCAGTAGCAGTAGTAGTAGTAGTACTAGTAGCAGCAGCAGTAGCAGTAGTAGCAGCAGTAGCAGTAGCAGTAGTAGTAGTAGCAGTAGTAGCAGTAGTAGTAGTAGTAGTAGTAGTAGCAGTAGTAGCAGCAGCAGCAGTAGCAGCAGCAGTAGCAGTAGTAGTAGTACTAGTAGTAGTAGAAGTAGCAGTAGTAGTAGCAGTAGTAGCAGTAGTAGTAGTAGTAGTAGCAGTAGTAGCAGTAGTAGTAGTAGTAGTAGTAGTAGCAGTAGTATTAGCAGTAGTAGCAGTAGTAGTAGTAGTAGCAGTAGTAGCAGTAGTAGTAGTAGTAGTAGCAGTAGTATTAGCAGTAGTAGCAGTAGTAGTAGTAGTAGTAGCAGTAGTAGTAGTAGTAGTAGCAGTAGTAGCAGTAGCACCACGGGTGCCGGTGGTCATGATATTGATGAAGATAGAAGCTGATTGATCCACCCTCACCAGGCTATATAACAGCCTGGGGTCATGATATTGATGAAGACTGAAGCTGAGTGACCCCCCCTTCCCTCTAACCAGGCTATATAACAGCCTGGGGTCATGATATTGATGGAGATTGAAGCTGAGTGATCCCCCTCCCCTCACCAGGCTATATAACAGCCTGGGGTCATGATATTGATGAAGATTGAAGCTGAGTGACCCCCCCCCTCACCAGGCTATATAACAGCCTGGAGGAAACACAAACCACTCGCTTCTTTATTTGTTTATAATGTTAGGCCAGACGGGTGGCCCACTGATGGCAAACAGGCTCACTGCAGTCACGCCAATATGCATAGTTACATTTAGACAATCGACTGCATGTGCTCGTTACAACCCAACTCAGCAAGCAGCTCAATTAGTTTTGAATTGAATGAAAATCCAATACGAATGCCAGAGGGGGAGAGGGACATGCACAGAGATGTAGATAGAGAGAGGGAGACGTAAAGAGATGGAGAGAGAGAGAGAGAGAGAGAGAGACACACAGAGATGGAGAGAGCGAGAAAGAAAGAGAGAGGGAGACGCACAGAGATGTAGAGAGAGAGGGAGACGCAAAGAGATGGAGAGAGGGAGAGAGGGAGACGAACAGAGATGAAAAGAGAGAGAGAGAAAGGGAGAGAGAGAAAGAGAGAGAGAGAGAGAGAGAGAGAGAGAGAGGGGGACGCACAGAGAGAGCGAGAGAGAGAGAGAGAGAGAGGGAGACACAGAGATGCAGAGAATAACCTGAAATAATCTCTCCTGTGTGTGTGCGTGGGCGAAGATGTTCCTATATTGAAAACCAAAGTGCTGTTCAGCATCACCCATGGCGAATGTCGCTTCTCTGTCCCTTCTCTGTCTCTGCCTGTTGGAACTAGTGCACTACATCAGCAACAGGGTACCTGCTAGAACTAGTGCACTACATTGGTAATAGGGTACCTGTTGGAACTAGTGCACTACAACGGCAATAGGGTACCTGTTGGAACTAGTACACTACATCAGCAACAGGGTACCTGCTAGAACTAGTGCACTACATTAGTAATAGGGTACCTGTTGGAACAAGTGCACTACATGGGTAATAGGGATTTCTACTTCCGGCGCCGACAGAGATGGCCGCCTCGCTTCGCGTTCCTAGGAAACTATGCAGTTTTTTGTTTTTTTACGTGTTATTTCTTACACTAGTACCCCAGGTCATCTTAGGTTTCATTACATACAGCCGAGAAGAACTACTGAATATAAGATCAGCGTCAACTCACCACCAGTACGACCAAGAATATGTTTTTCGCGATGCGGATCCTGTGTTCTGCCTTACAACCAGTGTAACGGAGCGGATTACATGCAGCGACCCAAAAAAACGACTCAGAAAAAGAAGGAAACGAAGCGGTCTTCTGGTCAGACTCCGGAGACGGGCACATCATGCACCACTCCCTAGCATTCTTCCTGCCAATGTCCAGTCTCTTGACAACAAGGTTGATGAAATCCGAGCAAGGGTAGCATTCCAGAGGGACATCAGAGACTGTAACGTTCTCTGCTTCACGGAAACATGGCTAACTGGAGAGACGCAATCCGAAGCGGTGCAGCCAGCGGGTTTCTCCACGCATCGCGCCGACAGAAACGAACATCTTTCTGGTAAGAAGAGGGGCGGGGGCGTATGCCTTATGGCCAACGTGACATGGTGTGATGAAAGAAACATACAGGAACTCAAATCCTTCTGTTCACCTGATTTAGAATTCCTCACAATCAAATGTAGACCGCATTATCTACCAAGAGAATTCTCTTCGATTATAATCACAGCCGTATATATCCCCCCCAAGCAGACACATCGATGGCTCTGAACGAACTTTATTTAACTCTCTGCGAACTGGAAACGATTTATCCAGAGGCTGCATTCATTGTAGCTGGGGATTTTAACAAGGCTAATCTGAAAACAAGACTCCCTAAATTTTATCAGCATATCGATTGCGCAACCAGGGGTGGAAAGACCCTGGATCATTGTTACTCTAACTTCCGCGACGCATATAAGGCCCTGCCCCGCCCCCCTTTCGGAAAAGCTGACCACGACTCCATTTTGTTGATCCCTGCCTACAGACAGAAACTAAAACAAGAAGCTCCCACGCTGAGGTCTGTCCAACGCTGGTCCGACCAAGCTGACTCCACACTCCAAGACTGCTTCCATCACGTGGACTGGGAGATGTTTCGTATTGCGTCAGACAACAACATTGACGAATACCCTGATTCGGTGTGCGAGTTCATTAGAACGTGCGTTGAAGATGTCGTTCCCATAGCAATGATTAAAACATTCCCTAACCAGAAACCGTGGATTGATGGCAGCATTCGTGTGGAACTGAAGGCGCGAACCACTGCTTTTAATCAGGGCAAGGTGTCTGGTGACATGACTGAATACAAACAGTGCAGCTATTCCCTCCGCAAGGCTATCAAACAAGCTAAGCGCCAGTACAGAGACAAAGTAGAATCTCAATTCAACGGCTCAGACACAAGAGGCATGTGGCAGGGTCTACAGTCAATCACGGACTACAGGAAGAAACCCAGCCCAGTCACGGACCAGGATGTCTTGCTCCCAGGCAGACTAAATAACTTTTGGCCCGCTTTGAGGACAATACAGTGCCACTGACACGGCCTGCAACGAAAACATGCAGTCTCTCCTTCACTGCAGCCGAAGTGAGTAAGACATTTAGACGTGTTAACCCTCGCAAGGCTGCAGGCCCAGACGGCATCCCCAGCCGCGCCCTCAGAGCATGCGCAGACCAGCTGGCCGGTGTGTTTACGGACATATTCAATCAATCCCTATACCAGTCTGCTGTTCCCACATGCTTCAAGAGGGCCACCATTGTTCCTGTTCCCAAGAAAGCTAAGGTAACTGAGCTAAACGACTACCGCCCCGTAGCACTCACATCCGTCATCATGAAGTGCTTTGAGAGACTAGTCAAGGACCATATCACCTCCACCCTACCTGACACCCTTGACCCACTCCAATTTGCTTACCGCCCAAATAGGTCCACAGACGATGCAATCTCAACCACACTGCACACTGCCCTAACCCATCTGGACAAGAGGAATACCTATGTGAGAATGCTGTTCATCGACTACAGCTCGGCATTCAACACCATAGTACCCTCCAAGCTCGTCATCAAGCTCGAGACCCTGGGTCTCGACCCCGCCCTGTGCAACTGGGTACTGGACTTCCTGACGGGCCGCCCCCAGGTGGTGAGGGTAGGCAACAACATCTCCTCCCCGCTGATCCTCAACACTGGGGCCCCACAAGGGTGCGTTCTGAGCCCTCTCCTGTACTCCTTGTTCACCCACGACTGCGTGGCCATGCACGCCTCCAACTCAATCATCAAGTTTGCGGACGACACAACAGTGGTAGGCTTGATTACCAATAACGACGAGACGGCCTACAGGGAGGAGGTGAGGGCCCTCGGAGTGTGGTGTCAGGAAAATAACCTCACACTCAACGTCAACAAAACTAAGGAGATGATTGTGGACTTCAGGAAACAGCAGAGGGAACACCCCCATCCACATCGATGGAACAGTAGTGGAGAGGGTAGCAAGTTTTAAGTTCCTCGGCATACACATCACAGACAAACTGAATTGGTCCACTCACACAGACAGCATCGTGAGGAAGGCGCAGCAGCGCCTCTTCAACCTCAGGAGGCTGAAGAAATTCGGCTTGTCACCAAAAGCACTCACAAACTTCTACAGATGCACAATCGAGAGCATCCTGGCGGGCTGTATCACCGCCTGGTATGGCAACTGCACCGCCCTCAACCGTAAGGCTCTCCAGAGGGTAGTGAGGTCTGCACAACGCATCACCGGGGGCAAACTACCTGCCCTCCAGGACACCTACACCACCCGATGCTACAGGAAGGCCATAAAGATCATCAAGGACATCAACCACCGAGCCACTGCCTGTTCACCCCGCTGTCATCCAGAAGGCGAGGTCAGTACAGGTGCATCAAAGCTGGGACCGAGAGACTGAAAAACAGCTTCTATCTCAAGGCCATCAGACTGTTAAACAGCCACCACTAACATTGAGTGGCTACTGCCAACACACTGTCAATGACACTGACTCTACTCCAGCCACTTTAATCATGGGAATTGATGGGAAATTATGTAAATATATCACTAGCCACTTTAAACAATGCTACCTTATATAATGTTACTTACCCTACATTATTCATCTCATATGCATACGTAGATACTGTACTCTATATCATCGACTGCATCCTTATGTAATACATGTATCACCAGCCACTTTAACTATGCCACTTTGTTTACATACTCATCTCATATGTATATACTGTACTCGATATCATCTACTGTATCTTGCCTATGCTGCTCTGTACCATCACTCATTCATATATCCTTATGTACATATTCTTTATCCCCTTACACTGTGTATAAGACAGTAGTTTTTTTGGAATTGTTAGTTAGATTACTTGTTCGTTATTACTGCATTGTCGGAACTAGAAGCACAAGCATTTCGCTACACTCGCATTAACATTGCTAACCATGTGTATGTGACAAATAAAATTTGATTTGACTTGATTTGATTTGAGGGTACCTGCTGGAACTAGTGCACTACAACGGCAATAGCGTACCTGTTAGTACTAGTGCACTACATTGGTAATAGGGTACCTGCTGGAACTAGTGCACTACATCGCTACTGGTCACACTCAGGGAGAGGAGACACGTTGTCAAGAAAATGACGTTGTCACAGAGTGTGTGTGGAGCAGTGTGTGTGTATTACTGGCAGACTGACAGAGTGTGTGTGGAGCAGTGTGTGTGTATTACTGGCAGACTGACAGAGTGTGTGTGGACCAGTGTGTGTATATTACAGGCAGACTAATTGAGATGCATTCTGGGCGCAACAACAGTATTCCTCCGGAGTTTGATATGAACAAATTTACCACCTCAGGACCGTATTAGTCAAGTTCAGGAGAGAAAGCTGCTCCAAAGACTAATGACTCTCTCCTGAGACCACCGGAATCCATTCTGAACCCTCCTGAGAACACCTGGATCCATTCTGAACCCTCCTGAGACCACCGGAATCCATTCTGAACCCTCCTGAGAACACCTGGAATCCATTCTGAACCCTCCTGAGAACACCTGGATCCATTCTGAACCCTCTTGAGAACACCTGGATCCATTCTGAACCCTCCTGAGACTACCTGGATCCATTCTGAACCCTCCTGAGACCACCTGGATCCATTCTGAACCCTCCTCAGAACACCTGGATCCATTCTGAACCCTCCTGAGACCACCTGGATCCATTCTGAACCCTCCTCAGAACACCTGGATCCATTCTGAACCCTCCTGAGAACACCTGGATCCATTCTGAACCCTCCTGAGACCACCTGGATCCATTCTGAACCCTCCTCAGAACACCTGGATCCATTCTGAACCCTCCTGAGAACACCTGGATCCATTCTGAACCCTCCTGAGAACACCTGGATCCATTCTGAACCCTCCTGAGACCACCTGGATCCATTCTGAACTCTCCTCAGAACACCTGGATCCATTCTGAACCCTCCTGAGAACACCTGGATCCATTCTGAACTCTCACTTAATTTGTTCTTCCTTCCATTCTCTTAGAATTGTTTTCCTTTTTTCTGCACTCTTTCTGCGATGTGACAGTGAGATTAAACGTCCTTGCAAAACTCTGAATTAAGGGGTGATTTTCATTCTAAAACGAAAATCCATTTTCAGTCTCTTGAAATAAAATAAAATACAATCTGAAAGACTTGCAAAGGTTTGTGTGAAGTCAGGGATGAGAGAGAGAGAGAGAGCGATAGACAGATAGTGGGTATACAATCTGGAGAGAGAGGGTTTGATGCGTTCTCCAGAGAAGGGGAGAAAGAGAGAACGATCGTGGGGAGAGAGTGTCCTCTAACAAAAGGAACTCCTTTGATGCAACCATTTCCCCTTTAACCTCAAACACTCTGAAATCAGAGAGGTACACACCAAGGAAAGCACACACCTATACTTCTGTCCTCTTCTCCTCCTGGACTGTTCTGAGAAGAAGTGTTCATTAGAAAAACGATGATAGCTCTTATGTAGGGAGTTCAGTAATTAACCTGCTAATTGTCTAAATTGACTGTAATGGTTACAGTCACCTCCCCCAGTGGGAGTCACAGAGAGAGAGAGAGAGAAAGAGAGAGAGAGAGAGAGAGAGAGAGAGAGAGAGAAGAGAGAGAGAGAGAGAGAGAGAGAGAGAGAGAGAGAGAGAGAGAGAGAGAGAGAGAGCAGGGACTAACTGTAACAGGGATTTATTAGGAGATGAGAGGAGTCAGTAAAGAGAGTATAAATGAGTGTCTTCTCACCTCTACTTCACCTTCTCTGATAAGACCAAGCCAGGCTATTCTGAATCATTTTAATGTTAACTAAGTGCCATGCACTCTGTGTGCGCGCGTGTACGCAAATGTCAACAGAATGGTTCTGGTCGAGTTTTATCTCTACCACTGACTTTCTGTCTGTGAATGACCCTTCTATGCAACTTTCCCTCTGTCTGTGAAGGACCCTTTCATGCAACTTTCTCTCTGTCTGTGAAGGACCCTTCTATACGACTTCCTCTCTGTCTGTAAAGGACCTTTCATTGCAACTTTCTCTCTGTCTGTAAACAATCCTTCTATACAACTTTCTCTCTGTCTGTAAAGGACCCTTCTATGCGACTTTCTCTCTGTCTGTGAAGGACCCTTCTATACAACTTTCTCTCTGTCTGTGAATGACCCTTCTATACCATTTTCTCTCCGTCTGTAAACAACCCTTCTATACGACTCTCTCTCTCTGTAAAGGACAATTCTATGCAACTTTCTCTGTCTGTAAAGGACCCTTCTATGGGACTTTCTCTGTCTGTAAAGGACCCTTCTATGGGACTTTCTCTGTCTGTAAAGGACCCTTCTATGGGACTTTCTCTGTCTGTAAAGGACCCTTCTACACGACTTTCTCTGTCTGTAAAGGACCCTTCTAAGGGACTTTCTCTGTCTGTAAAGGACCCTTTTATGGGACTTTCTCTGTCTGTAAAGGACCCTTCTACACGACTTTCTCTGTCTGTAAAGGACCCTTCTATGGGACTTTCTCTGTCTGTAAAGGACCCTTCTATGGGACTTTCTCTGTCTATAAAGGACCCTTCTATGGGACTTTCTCTGTCTGTAAAGGACCCTTCTATGGGACTTTCTCTGTCTGTAAAGGACCCTTCTATGGGACTTTCTCTGTCTGTAAAGGACCCTTCTATGGGACTTTCTCTGTCTGTAAAGGACCCTTCTACACGACTTTCTCTGTCTGTAAAGGACCCTTCTATGGGACTTTCTCTGTCTGTAAAGGACCCTTTTATGGGACTTTCTCTGTCTGTAAAGGACCCTTCTACACGACTTTCTCTGTCTGTAAAGGACCCTTCTATGGGACTTTCTCTGTCTGTAAAGGACCCGTCTATGGGACTTTCTCTGTCTATAAAGGACCCTTCTATGGGACTTTCTCTGTCTGTAAAGGACCCTTCTACACGACTTTCTCTGTCTGTAAAGGACCCTTCTATGGGACTTTCTCTGTCTGTAAAGGACCCTTCTATGGGACTTTCTCTGTCTGTAAAGGACCCTTCTATGGGACTTTCTCTGTCTGTAAAGGACCCTTCTATTTGACTTTGTCTGTAAAGGACCCTTCTATGGGACTTTATCTGTCTGTAAAGGACCCTTCTATTTGACTTTGTCTGTAAAGGACCCTTCTATGGGACTTTCTCTGTCTGTAAAGGACCCTTCTATGGGACTTTCTCTGTCTGTAAAGGACCCTTCTATGTGACTTTCTCTGTCTGTAAAGGACCCTTCTATGGGACTTTCTCTGTCTGTAAAGGACCCTTCTATGGGACTTTCTCTGTCTGTAAATGACCCTTCTATGGGACTTTCTCTGTCTGTAAAGGACCCTTCTATGTGACTTTCTCTGTCTGTAAAGGACCCTTCTATGGGACTTTCTCTGTCTGTAAAGGACCCTTCTATGGGACTTTCTCTGTCTGTAAATGACCCTTCTATGGGACTTTCTCTGTCTGTAAAGGACCCTTCTATGGGACTTTCTCTGTCTGTAAATGACCCTTCTATGGGACTTTCTCTGTCTGTAAAGGACCCTTCTATTTGACTTTGTCTGTAAAGGACCCTTCTATGGGACTTTCTCTGTCTGTAAAGGACACTTCTATGGGACTTTCTCTGTCTGTAAAGGACCCTTCTATGGGACTTTCTCTGTCTGTAAAGGACCCTTCTATGGGAATTTCTCTGTCTGTAAAGGACCCTTCTATGGGACTTTCTCTGTCTGTAAATGACCCTTCTATGGGACTTTCTCTGTCTGTAAAGGACCCTTCTATGGGACTTTCTCTGTCTGTAAAGGACCCTTCTATGGGACTTTCTCTATCTGTAAAGGACCCTTCTATGGGACTTTCTCTGTCTGTAAAGGACCCTTCTATGGGACTTTCTTTGTCTGTAAAGGACCCTTCTATGGGACTTTCTCTATCTGTAAAGGACCCTTCTATGGGACTTTCTCTGTCTGTAAAGGACCCTTCTATGGGACTTTCTCTGTCTGTAAAGGACCCTTCTATATGACTTTCTCTGTCTGTGAAGGACCCTTCTACAAAACTGTCTCTCTGTCTGTAAAGTACCCTTCTTTACGACTCTCTGTCTGTGAAGGACTCTTCTATACGACTCTCTGTCTGTCTGTGAAGGACTCTTCTATATGACTCTCTCTCTCTCTCTTTATAGTACCCCTCTATACGACCTATACGACTCTCTCTCTGTCTATGAAGGACCCTTCTATGGGACTTTCTCTGTCTGTAAAGGACCCTTCTATGGGACTTTCTCTGTCTGTAAAGGACCCTTCTATGGGACTTTCTCTGTCTGTAAAGGACCCTTCTACACGACTTTCTCTGTCTGTAAAGGACCCTTCTATGGGACTTTCTCTGTCTGTAAAGGACCCTTCTATGGGACTTTCTCTGTCTGTAAAGGACCCTTCTATGGGACTTTCTCTGTCTGTAAAGGACCCTTCTACACGACTTTCTCTGTCTGTAAAGGACCCTTCTATGGGACTTTCTCTGTCTGTAAAGGACCCTTCTATGGGACTTTCTCTGTCTGTAAAGGACCCTTCTATGGGACTTTCTCTGTCTGTAAAGGACCCTTCTATTTGACTTTGTCTGTAAAGGACCCTTCTATTTGACTTTGTCTGTAAAGGACCCTTCTATGGGACTTTCTCTGTCTGTAAAGGACACTTCTATGGGACTTTCTCTGTCTGTAAAGGACCCTTCTATGGGACTTTCTCTGTCTGTAAAGGACCCTTCTATGGGACTTTCTTTGTCTGTAAAGGACCCTTCTATGGGACTTTCTCTATCTGTAAAGGACCCTTCTATGGGACTTTCTCTGTCTGTAAAGGACCCTTCTATGGGACTTTCTCTGTCTGTAAAGGACCCTTCTATATGACTTTCTCTGTCTGTGAAGGACCCTTCTACAAAACTGTCTCTCTGTCTGTAAAGTACCCTTCTTTACGACTCTCTGTCTGTGAAGGACTCTTCTATACGACTCTCTGTCTGTCTGTGAAGGACTCTTCTATATGACTCTCTCTCTCTCTCTTTATAGTACCCCTCTATACGACCTATACGACTCTCTCTCTGTCTGTGAAGGACTCTTCTATATGACTCTGTCTGTGAAGTACCTTTCTATATTTAAGGAAATCAGTCAATTGAAATAAATTCTAATCTATGGATTTCACATGACTGGGAATACAGATATGCATCTGTTGGTCACAGATACCGTACCTTTAAAAAAAAGTATGTGCGTTAAAAACCAGTCAGTGTCTGGTGTGACCTCATGCAGCGCGACACATCTCTTTCACATAGAGTTGATCAGGTTGTTGATTGATGCCTAATCCTCTTCAATGGCTGTGCGAATCGCTGTCGTACATGTCAATCCAGAGCATCCCAAACATGCTCAATGGATGACACATGTAGTGAGCATGCAGGCAATGGAAGAACTGGGACATTTTCAGCTTCCAGGAATTGTGCACAGAAAATTATATCGTACACTTCGATCCAGAGCATCCCAAACATGCTCAATGGATGACACGTCTGGTGAGCATGCAGGCCATGGAAGAACTGGGACATTTTCAGCTTCCAGGAATTATGTACAGATCCCTGCGACATGGAGCTGTGCATTATCATGCTGAAACATGAGTTAATGGCGGCGAATGAATGGCACGACAATGGGCCTCAGAATCTCTGTTACGGTATCTCTGTGCAATCAAATTACCATAATGCAATTATGTTCATTGTCCATAGCTTATGTCTGCCCATACCATAACCCCACCGCCACCATGGGCCACTCTGTTCACAACGTTGACATCAGCACACCACTCGCCGACACGTCCCCATACAAGTGGTCTGTGGTTGTGAGGCTGGTTGGATGTACAGACAAATTCTCTAAAACGAAGGAGGCGGCTTATGGGAGAGAAATTAACATTCACTTTTCTGGCAACAGCTCTGGTGGACATTCCTGCAGTCAGCATGCCAATGACATGCTCCCTCAAAACTTGAGACATCTGTGGCATTGTGTCGTGTGACAGAACTGCACATTTTAGAGTGGCCTTTTATTGTCCCCAACACAAGGTTCACCTTTGTAATTATCATGTTATTTAATCAGCTTCTTGATATGCCACACCTGTCAGGTGGATGGATTATCTTGGCAAAGGAGAAATGCTCACTAACAGGGATGTAAACAAATGAGCACACAATATTTGAGAGAAATATGCTTTTTCTGCTAATGGAAAATGTCTGGGACCTTTAATTTCAGCTCATGACACATGGGACCAACACATGTTGCGTTTATACTTTTGTTCAGTGTGTGTGTGTGTGTCTGTGTGTCTGTGTGTGTGTATGTGTGTGAGTGTGTGTGTGTGTGTGTGTGTGTGTGTGTGTGTGTGTGTGTGTGTGTGTGTGTGTGTGTGTGCTAGAGCAGGGAGAAGAGAGGGGAAATTACAGGCATTATTTTTCTGGGTACACTAACGCACACAGAGTCAGATTAAAACTAGATTGATCACTGTACCGCTGCAGTTAGCACACACACACACACACACACACACACACACACACACACACACACACACACACACACACACACACACACACACACACACACACACACACAAAGGTCCTTTATGCGACCACATCCCTTCCATAAACACAAGTGTCTCTTTGGCTCTGCGATGACCCTAGCAAGTCAGTCGGATTGTGGAACCCTAGACAGACAAACAACCCTTCCACAGTGTCTACAACTCTGTAATTATGATATTCTAGATGCTGCTTCCCCTGGCCTTCTTTCTACTTGTACTTTTTTAATTGACTCATTCGGTGGGTAAATATCAACAGTAGCTTTGACTCAACATGGGCTTCGATTAACATGTGATCAACACATACTACAGTGCATCTCAGCCAGTTAAATGACCACAGCATGTGTCAAGATAATGTATTCAGTCAACATATGACATGTATTGTAAATGGGCAGCTTTTACTTCCAAAGTAGGAGTTTATTTGTCCACAATTGTTTTACATGGTTGCATCATATTTCGCTGTGAAAAATGTCAGCTGAAGCTTACTTCAATGGATGCTTCAAAATGTGTACAAACTAAGTACGCATCCGAGAAGTGCCCTCCGTCCTCCGTTTAGCAAAGTTTGATTGGTTCCAGGCACTGACCCTTCCTCACTCTAATTTGTGTGCTCAGAGCACGGAGGAATCCGTATTGAAAAACACCCTGTGTGTGTGAGAGTGTGAGAGTGTGTGAGAGTTTCCCTTCCGCCTCATCAGTATTGTGATACCGACATCTTGTACAGGTGAAATAGATGTCATGTCTTCTCCAGAGTCTTGTTAGTGATTGGTTGTGTCATGTTCTCTGTCATCTCATTGGCTCTGCTGTGTTTACACTATTCTAGCTCTTTTTCTCCTTCATTACTCTCCCTGAAGGGTGGTAAACAATCACACACTCACTCATTCACTCACTCACACACACAGACACACACACAGACGCGCAGACACACACACTCACAAACAGAGGAACCTCTTCTTTTAGGACAATGATGAATCATGAGAGGACAAAATAGCAGACAGACAGATATAAACAGTATAACAGTATAACATCCTGCCAATACCTAACAGCATAGTGCCATGATGTCCATCTGGCTGTTGCTTTACTGCATAACTTCTCAGTAATAACTTTCAGGAGGACGAGGGGAAGAGGCGAGTCTAGGGAGGGAAGACATGGGAGGAGAGGAAGAAAGACATGTCTGGTCCAAATATACTGTTGGACTAGTTGCCTTTAAATGGTGCAAATTGGACAGAATATGAAATCTATTTATCCTCTGTCTGTCTGCCACTCTCTCTTTCTCTTTCTGTCTGTCTGCCATTCTCTCTTTCTCTTTCTGTCTGTCTGCCATTCTTTCTTTCTCTTTCTGTCTGTCTGCCATTCTCTCTTTTTCTTTGTCTGTCTGCCATTCTCTCTGTCTCTTTCTGTCTGCCATTCTCTCTTTCTTTTTCTGTCTGTCTGCCATTCTCTCTTTCTGACTGGCTGCCACTCTCTCTTTCTATTTCTGTCTGTCTGCCACTCTCTCATTCTATTTCTCTCTGTCTGACACTCTCTCCTTCTGTCTGTCTGGCACTCTTTTTTCTCTTTCTCGTCTCTATTTCATTCTGTCATTCTCCATTCCCTTCTCCCCCCCACCCCTCTCTTGCTCTCTCTCTTTCTCTCGCTCTACTCCAGATCTCTGGGGATCCCTGCAGTTCAGATGACATCACAGCAGGTGCTCTGACTGGCCAGCTGAGAGGGTCTTAGTCCAATCAGACGACAGGATAAGTGTCTGAGTCCAGGACTAATCTCCCAATAGGCCTAATACATTGACACACTTCTTAGTACACACATCTGACACTTCGTATTAGTAGCAATTAACAACACACAGTATAAACCAGGCAGACTGTGGACTCAATCCTAACTTAACATCCAGACTAAAAGCTTTAGACAACAGGATTTAGACAACATTGCAGTCAGAGGTACTTAAGAATGTACTCCTATGGAATAGCCAAGCAGCTAAGAGAAGACCAACAGTTTCAGACAGAGATATCCAAGAGCACGGCATTAAGTTTTAAAACAAATGTTTTAATTTGACGTCTGACAAAACAGAAGTGTTTGGTCAGCATCGCATTATATATGTATAATATGAACCATTATTCACCTGTCTGACTCTCTCAGTCTAATATCAACCATTATTCACCTGTCTGACTCTCTCAGTCTAATATCAACCATTATTCCCCTATCTGACTCTCTCAGTCTAATATCAACCATTATTCACCTATCTGACTCTCTCAGTCTAATATCAACCATTATTCCCCTATCTGACTCTCTCAGTCTAATATCAACCATTATTCACCTATCTGACTCTCTCAGTCTAATATCAACCATTATTCCTCTATCTGACTCTCTCAGTCTAATATCAACCATTATTCACCTATCTGACTCTCTCAGTCTAATATCAACCATTATTCCCCTATCTGACTCTCTCAGTCTAATATCAACCATTATTCCCCTATCTGACTCTCTCAGTCTAATATCAACCATTATTCCCCTATCTGACTCTCTCAGTCTCAGATCTGCAACGCTGTAGGTGTAGATGGCTAGAGGTTGTTTCAGGACCAGGTTTGTCACACCCTGATCTGTTTCACCTGTCCTTGTGATTGTCTCCACCCCCTCCAGGTGTCGCTTATTATCCCAGGTGTATATATCTCTGTTTTTTCCTGTCTCTCTGTGCCATTTCATCTTGTTTGCCAATTCAACCAACGGTTTTCCTTGCTCCTATGTTTTTTCCCCAGTCTCTTTTGTTTCTAGTCATCCTGGTTTCGACCCTTGCCTGTCCTGACGCCGAACCCACCTGCCTGTCCTGACTCCGAACCCACCTGCCTGACCACTCTGCCTGTCCTGACTCCTGAACCCACCTGCCTGACCACTCTGCCTGTCCTGACTCCGAACCCACCTGCCTGACCACTCTGCCTGTCCTGACTCCGAACCCACCTGCCTGACCACTCTGCCTGTCCTGACTCCGAACCCACCTGCCTGACCACTCTGCCTGTCCTGACTCCGAACCCACCTGCCTGACCACTCTGCCTGTCCTGACTCCGAACCCACCTGCCTGACCACTCTGCCTGTCCTGACTCCGAACCCACCTGCCTGACCACACTGCCTGTCCTGACTCCGAACCCACCTGCCTGACCACTCTGCCTGTCCTGACCTCGACCTGCTTATCCCCTTGTACTGTTTGAACTCGGATCTGGTTACTGACCCCCTGCCTGGCCTGACCTCGACCTGCCTATCCCCTTGTACTGTTTGGACTCGGACCTGATGACTGAACCCCTGCCTGGCCTGACCTCGACCTGCCTATCCCCTTGTACTGTTTGAACTCGGATCTGGTTACTGAGCCCCTGCCTGGCCTGACCTCGACCTGCCTATCCCCTTGTACTGTTTGGACTCGGATCTGGTTACTGAGCCCCTGCCTGGCCTGACCTCGACCTGCCTATCCCCTTGTACTGTTTGAACTCGGATCTGGTTACTGAGCCCCTGCCTGGCCTGACCTCGACCTGCCTATCCCCTTGTACTGTTTGGACTCGGATCTGGTTACTGAACCCCTGCCTGGCCTGACCTTGAGACTGCCCTTCGTCTGGTACTGTTTTGGACTCTGACCCGGTTTATGAACTCTCGCCTGTCCCCGACCTACCTTTTTGCCTACCCATTGGATGAATAAATATCAGAGCTCAACCATCTGCTTCCTGTGTCCGCACTTAGGTCTCGCCTTATTTCCTTATAGGGTTGTTTTCTCTTCTGCCTTTAACAAAATGGAGCTATTTCTCCTATAAACCTGAGATGAGGAAGAGCCTTCCTGACCATGTAAATCCCCCCTGATGCAACTCTATCTAAATGAGCAGACAAGTCAATAACATTGCTCCCATTCTCAGCCAGGGACCAATTATGGGTGTTTGTAGCAGCTGGATGTTTGCCTCTGTGTGTGTGGACGTGTTTAACTATTCTTGTGGGGACCAGAAGTCCCCACAGTAACAGAAAGAAAACCAACATTTGACCAACTAGTGACATTTTGTTCGTCCCCACGAGGTCAAATGCTATTTCTAGAGGGTTTAGGGTTAAGGTTAGAATTAGTGTTAGGGTTAGAATTAGGTTAAGGTTAAGGGTTAGGGCTAGTTTTAGGGTTAGGTGTTCACTGTTCTCCAGTCCCCATGAAGAGGTTACGGTTAGGCTAACACACACAGTGTTCTTACTCAACCCTCTCGGGCACTATCCTTTGGAATTGTGGGAATTTTTACCCCTTGAGCCCTGGGGTGGTGCTGGAGAGCAAACACGTACAGTACCTGTGAGTAATATATATATATATACACACACACACACACACACACACACACTTACACACACCAGATGCCACCTTTTCAACAAGTCAGTTTGTCAAATGTATGCCCTGCTAGAGTTGCTCTGGCCAGATGTAAATGCTGCTATTGTGAAGCGGAAAAACGTCTGGGAGCAACAATGGCTCAGCCGCAAAGTGGTAGGCCACAAAAGCTCACAGAATGGGAAGGTTGAGTGCTGAGGCGTGCAGCGAGTAAAAACCGTCTGTCCTCGGTTGCAACACTCACTACCGAGTTCCAAACTGTCTCTGGAAGCAACGTCAACACAATAACTGATCATTCATTAAATGGGTTTTCATGACACAAGCCTAAGATCACCATGCGTAATGCTAAGCATCGTCTGGAGTGGTGTAAAGGTCACCGCCAGTGGACTCCTTAGCAGTGGAAACGCCTTCTCTGGAGTGATGAATCACTCTTCACCATCTGGCAGTCAGACGGACAAATCTGGATTTGGCGGATGCCAGGAGAACACAATCTGCCCCAATGCATAGTTCTAACTGTAAAATTTGGTGGAGGAGGAATTATGGTCTGGGGCTATTTTTTATGGTTTGGGCTTGGCCCCTTAGTTCCAGTGAAGGGTAATCTTAACGCTACAGCATACAATGACATTCTAGACGATTAATTGCTTCCTACAATGTGGCAACAGTTTGGGGAAGGCCCTTTCTTGTTTCAGCATGACAATGCCCCCTTGCACAATGCAAGGTCCATACAGAAATGGTTTATCAAGAGTGGTGTGGAAGAACTTGACTTGCCTGCACAAAGCCCTAACCTCATCACCATCAAACACCTTTGGGATGAATTGGATTGCCTACTGCGAGCCAGGCCTACTCGCCCAACATCTACAGACATATATTTGATATCAAAGGCAAATATTACTGTTGAGACTGGAACATCTCAACAGGCACCCCTAAAAGGGATGGGAGTAGGGATGGGAGGAGGGATGGGAGGATAGGAGAAGGACAGGAGGAGGATAGTAAGATAGGAGGGACAGGAGGAGGATAGGAGGATAGTAAGATAGGAGGAAGATAGGAGGAGGATAGGAGGATAGTAAGATAGGAGGGACAGGAAGAGGATAGGAGGATAGTAAGATAGGAGGAAGATAGGAGGAGGATAGGAGGATAGTAAGATAGGAGTGACAGGAGGAGGATAGGAGAATAGTAAGATAGGAGTGACAGGAGGAGGATAGGAGGATAGTAAGATAGGAGGAAGATAGGAGGAGGATAGGAGGATAGTAAGATAGGAGGGACAGGAAGAGGATAGGAGGATAGTAAGATAGGAGGAAGATAGGAGGAGGATAGGAGGATAGTAAGATAGGAGTGACAGGAGGAGGATAGGAGAATAGTAAGATAGGAGGGACAGGAGGAGGATAGGAGGATAGTAAGATAGGAGGAAGATAGGAGGAGGATAGGAGGATAGTAAGATAGGAGGGACAGGAGGAGGATAGGAGGATAGTAAGATAGGAGGAAGATAGGAGGAGGATAGGAGGATAGTAAGATAGGAGGGACAGGAGGAGGATAGGAGGATAGTAAGATAGGAGGTGGGTTGAAAAAAAGGATGTGACTCAGTAAATAACTGCACACACACACGCACACACACACAGACAGACACGCACACACACACCTCATTCTGTGAGTTACTGTTCTCCTACCGTACCGTCAGAGTTCTGGGTCAGCGACCCCCTGATCCTCTACACACCGCAGCGGTGTCACACCCTCACCCTTCTCCCTTATTTCACCTCCATTGAAAATAAAGGTCCCGTCTAAGTTGCAACACACTCTAAAATATTAATCACCAGAGAAACAAGAAAAACCTTTAGAACACATGAAACAGAACCCGACCGGCTGTGTTGTCGCTCCCTATCCCTCTCTCCCTCCATTCTTCTCTCTCGTTCCCCACTTTATCTCTCTCTTATGAATAATGAAGGCTTAAAGAAAAATCCTCTGGCTCAGATTGCCCCGGCATTGGGATACAGCTCCCCTGTATTGATCAAATAAGACTCGCTAAATAATTAACTAGGCCTTTGTCATGCAAATGAGCAGGCCGACGCCTCACTGTGTGTGTTTTGTGATGTTTGTGTGAGTGTGTGTGTGTGTAAGGTTTTGCTTGTAAGGTTTCTCTTTTGTTAGTTTGTTTGGTTTCACTGAAGGAAATTGGGACATAGTGACCACACACACACACACACACACACACACACTGTCATGGATTCCTTCCGGAACTTTCATTACGCACACCTGTCCCCTATTCCCTCTGATTAGTAGGGGTATAAGTGTGCCCTTTGGTTTCCATGGGGCTGTCAATTATTATTACAATGTCCACTGGCGGTGTGAGTACCTGTGCCGTGTGTTTTGGGCTTTCGTGGCCTTGCCGATTGCGCAGATGATTTCGGGTCTTGTCCCGTGTGTTAATCAATATGTGCGTGTGTTATTTATTCAAGGTACTCCTCGCTCTTTTGTTTAGTTTTCAACCCTATGTTTTTGTTACGTGTTTGTTTGGTCTTCGTCCCGTACCTTTACACGGCACCCTGTAATTTGGGTACAATAAAACGAAATATTACGCATTCCATGCGTCTGTCTCCCGAATCATTTATACCAGAGTGACACCCACACACACACACACACAAACACACGTTGGTTTAACTGACCTTAACCCTGTTATGACGTTGGCCTGTGGGTGAGGTTTATGACCCCCCATAAATGCCTTTCTCCCTTTCCTCTTGACTCTACAGAAGGACTCTTGAAGAGCCTTTGTTAATGAGAGAATGGTTTGTCATAGAGTAAACTATGCTCAACTCAGTGGCCCTGCCCATGTGAACAGACATTGGTTTTAAACTATGAAAATCACCCTTCTCTACCCTCCTATATGAAGCCCTTGACGAAAATGGAACTTCCTGTTGCGAGGATGTTTGGGCGACAGTCCTACGTTTAAAAGGGCTCAGATAATAAGCTGTTCCAAGGACGTGTGGACTTGAGGTCCCCACGTTGAAAGGACAAAGACCACCTACAGAACTAAGCCTACCTTAGAGAACCGAAATTAACATAGAATTTAAATGTGAAGGTGACGACCTATATGCCGGAAGGATGAATTTCGACTATACCAGCCAGAATATAGTATGAGCATATAGCATGGCAACTTGGTATGAACTTTGAACTCTTATTCACTCCAGAAGTGATACCTCCTAGACGTTGAGTTAGCAGCAGTCGCTAAACGTGGGCTAGGAGAGGACAGACAGAGTATCCCTTCTACTACGCTCCAGTTCACCACTAGACTTTCTTCAGAGGACCAGAGATCCATAAAGGGGAAACCGGCCTTCCATCGACGACCAATCTACCGAAGCGCAGCTCAGAGTAGATATTTATTGCATTCTCCTTTTTCAAATGGGCGGTAATTTAGAATGCATACGATCCTGTATTTACGTTAGCACAGCTTCTCCCTTTGTTCCGCAGTCTTCCCGCTCTTTCACTCAAACCCAACCCCCCTCTCTTTGTGTAACCAGCCATCGTATCTGTTCCGTCCACCAGGGCCGTTTTCTTTATGACATAATTTGCAATCAATGTATGATCCAATCTGTGTGATTATTTAGGTATTTTGTAAAAACAAATAATTAAACCAAATTTTGTATTGCTGAGGGTTTGTTTGCCAGAGTTTGTGAAGATAACCAAGAATTTACAAATTTCAGATGAGACTGAATAATGTGACGATTAAATATTGACTTCTATTGATGCAAAAGATTAATTAGTCTTTAAGAGTTTATTCGGAAGATAAAAGCTCTATAAACTTTATTACGTGGTACCCGACTCTCTAGTTAATTACATTTACATGATTAGCTTAATCAGGTGATATTAATTACAGAGAAATGATTTTATAGACTAGCATGCCATATAACTTAATCCGGCATAGCCAAAGACACGACATCCTCTAACCCTAAAACTAAACCTAACCCTAACTCCTAACCCTAATTTTAACCCCCGCAAAAAAGCTAAGCCTAAAATAGCATTTTTCATTTCGGTAACTGGCAAAATGTCCCCAGTTGTCACTTTTTTCCTTGTGTGGACTTTGGGAACCCAAAAGCATAGTAAAGTAAGACCACACACACACACACACACACACACACACACACACACACACACACACACACACACACACACACACACACACACACACACACAAGCATACACTGGAATCTGCAGTTAATATCTCATTACCCAATCAATGAGCGGCTTTGTTCTCAGACCGACATCCTCCCCTTTCTCTCTCTCTCTCTCTCTCCCTAACACTGAATGATGTTAACTGTAAGGATTTCTTTCCAAATAACAATATAAAATGAACACATTTACAGAAACAGCTGTGTGAAGGCCAACGTATAGAAGAGGGTGTTCTCCATCTGGAAAAACCCCAGGGCTTGACGGTATACCAGTACAGCTGATGTTTGGTCATGTACTACTGCTTTATATAAATGTACCATGTAGGTCAAATGTGTACGCAAAATGTGTATGTACAATATATATTTAAAATGGATGAATATGTAGCAAATAAAGCTGCGAAAAAAACTAAAAGATATGAATCCTTCTGAAGAGGGGGGGGTGGTGAAGGGTTAATAATACAACTAAAAGATATTTATCCTTCTGAAGAGGGGTGGTGGTGAAGGGGTTAATAATACAACTAAAAGATATGAATCCTTCTGAAGAGGGATGGTGGTGAAGGGGTTAATAATACAACTAAAAGATATGAATCCTTCTGAAGAGGGGTGGTGGTGAAGGGGTTAATAATAAAACTAAAAGATATGAATCCTTCTGAAGAGGGGGGTGGTGAAGGGTTAATAATACAACTAAAATATATGAATCCTTCTGAAGAGGGGGGTGGTGAAGGGTTAATAATAAAACTAAAAGATATGAATCCTTCTGAAGAGGGGGTGGTGAAGGGGTTAATAACACAACTAAAAGATATGAATCCTTCTGAAGAGGGGGGTGGTGAAGGGGTTAATAATACAACTAAAATATATGAATCCTTCTGAAGAGGGGGGGTGGTGAAGGGGTTAATAATACAACTAAAAGATATGAATCCTTCTGAAGAGGGGTGGTGGTGAAGGGTTAATAATACAACTAAAAGATATGAATCCTTCTGAAGAGGGGTGGTGGTGAAGGGGTTAATAATAAAACTAAAAGATATGAATCCTTCTGAAGAGGGGGGTGGTGAAGGGGTTAATAATACAACTAAAAATATGAATCCTTCTGAAGAGGGGTGGTGGTGAAGGGTTAATAATACAACTAAAAGATATGAATCCTTCTGAAGAGGGGTGGTGGTGAAGGGGTTAATAATACAACTAAAAGATATGAATCCTTCTGAAGAGGGGGGTGGTGAAGGGTTAATAATACAACTAAAATATATGAATCCTTCTGAAGAGGGGTGGTGGTGAAGGGGTTAATAATACAACTAAAAGATATGAATCCTTCTGAAGAGGGGTGGTGGTGAAGGGTTAATAATACAACTAAAAGATATGAATCCTTCTGAAGAGGGTGGTGGTGAAGGGTTAATAATAAAACTAAAAGATATGAATCCTTCTGAAGAGGGGGGTGGTGAAGGGGTTAATAATACAACTAAAAATATGAATCCTTCTGAAGAGGGGTGGTGGTGAAGGGTTAATAATACAACTAAAAGATATGAATCCTTCTGAAGAGGGGTGGTGGTGAAGGGTTAATAATACAACTAAAAGATATGAATCCTTCTGAAGAGGGGGGGGTGGTGAAGGGTTAATAATACAACTAAAAGATATGAATCCTTCTGAAGGGGTGGTGGTGAAGGGGTTAATAATAAAACTAAAAGATGAATCCTTCTGAAGAGGGGGGTGGTGAAGGGTAAATAATACAACTAAAATATATGAATCCTTCTGAAGAGGGGGTGGTGAAGGGGTTAATAATAAAACTAAAAGATATGAATCCTTCTGAAGAGGGGGTGGTGAAGGGGTTAATAATACAACTAAAAGATATGAATCCTTCTGAAGAGGGGGGTGGTGAAGGGTTAATAATACAACTAAAATATATGAATCCTTCTGAAGAGGGGGTGGTGAAGGGTTAATAATACAACTAAAAGATATGAATCCTTCTGAAGAGGGGGGGTGGTGAAGGGGTTAATAATACAACTAAAAATATGAATCCTTCTGAAGAGGGGTGGTGGTGAAGGGTTAATAATACAACTAAAAGATATGAATCCTTCTGAAGAGGGGGGTGGTGAAGGGTTAATAATACAACTAAAAGATATGAATCCTTCTGAAGAGGGGGCGGGTGGTGAAGGGTTAATAATACAACTAAAAGATATGAATCCTTCTGAAGAGGGGTGGTGGTGAAGGGTTAATAATACAACTAAAAGATATGAATCCTTCTGAAGAGGGGTGGTGGTGAAGGGTTAATAATACAACTAAAAGATATGAATCCTTCTGAAGGGGGGGGTGGTGAAGGGTTAATAATACAACTAAAAGATATGAATCCTTCTGAAGAGGGGGTGGTGAAGGGGTTAATAATACAACTAAAAGATATGAATCCTTCTGAAGAGGGGTGGGTGGTGAAGGGTTAATAATACAACTAAAAGATATGAATCCTTCTGAAGAGGGGTGGTGGTGAAGGGTTAATAATACAACTAAAAGATATGAATCCTTCTGAAGAGGGGGTGGTGAAGGGTTAATAATATAACTAAAAGATATGAATCCTTCTGAAGAGGGGGGTGGTGAAGGGTTAATAATACAACTAAAAGATATGAATCCTTCTGAAGAGGGGGGTGGTGAAGGGTTAATAATACAACTAAAAGATATGAATCCTTCTGAAGAGGGGGGTGGTGAAGGGTTAATAATACAACTAAAAGATATGAATCCTTCTGAAGAGGGTGGTGGTGAAGGGTTAATAATACAACTAAAAGATATGAATCCTTCTGAAGAGGGGGGTGGTGAAGGGGTTAATAATACAACTAAAAGATATGAATCCTTCTGAAGAGGGGGGTGGTGAAGGGGTTAATAATACAACTAAAAGATATGAATCCTTCTGAAGAGGGGTGGTGGTGAAGGGGTTAATAATACAACTAAAAGATATGAATCCTTCTGAAGAGGGGGGTGGTGAAGGGTTAATAATACAACTAAAAGATATGAATCCTTCTGAAGAGGGGGGTGGTGAAGGGGTTAATAATACAACTAAAAGATATGAATCCTTCTGAAGAGGGGGGTGGTGAAGGGTTAATAATACAACTAAAAGATATGAATCCTTCTGAAGAGGGGGGGTGGTGAAGGGGTTAATAATACAACTAAAAGATATGAATCCTTCTGAAGAGGGGTGGTGGTGAAGGGGTTAATAATACAACTAAAAGATATGAATCCTTCTGAAGAGGGGGTGGTGGTGAAGGGGTTAATAATACAACTAAAAGATATGAATCCTTCTGAAGAGGGGGGTGGTGAAGGGTTAATAATACAACTAAAAGATATGAATCCTTCTGAAGATGAATCCTTCTGGGGGGTGGTGAAGGGGTTAATAATACAACTAAAAGATATGAATCCTTCTGAAGGGGGGTGGTGAAGGGTTAATAATACAACTAAAAGATATGAATCCTTCTGAAGAGGGGGGTGGTGAAGGGTTAATAATACAACTAAAAGATATGAATCCTTCTGAAGAGGGGGGTGGTGAAGGGTTAATAATACAACTAAAAGATATGAATCCTTCTGAAGAGGGGGGTGGTGAAGGGGTTAATAATACAACTAAAAGATATGAATCCTTCTGAAGAGGGGGGGTGGTGAAGGGTTAATAATACAACTAAAAGATATGAATCCTTCTGAAGAGGGGGGTGGTGAAGGGGTTAATAATACAACTAAAAGATATGAATCCTTCTGAAGAGGGGGGTGGTGAAGGGGTTAATAATACAACTAAAAGATATGAATCCTTCTGAAGAGGGGGGTGGTGAAGGGGTTAATAATACAACTAAAAGATATGAATCCTTCTGAAGAGGGGTGGTGGTGAAGGGGTTAATAATACAACTAAAAGATATGAATCCTTCTGAAGAGGGGGTGGTGGTGAAGGGGTTAATAATACAACTAAAAGATATGAATCCTTCTGAAGAGGGGGGTGGTGAAGGGGTTAATAATAAACTAAAAGATATGAATCCTTCTGAAGAGGGGGGTGGTGGTGAAGGGTTAATAATACAACTAAAAGATATGAATCCTTCTGAAGAGGGGTGGTGGTGAAGGGGTTAATAATAAAACTAAAAGATATGAATCCTTCTGAAGAGGGGGGTGGTGAAGGGGTTAATAATACAACTAAAAGATATGAATCCTTCTGAAGAGGGGGTGGTGAAGGGGTTAATAATACAACTAAAAGATATGAATCCTTCTGAAGAGGGGTGGTGGTGAAGGGGTTAATAATACAACTAAAAGATATGAATCCTTCTGAAGAGGGGGGTGGTGAAGGGGTTAATAATACAACTAAAAGATATGAATCCTTCTGAAGAGGGGGGTGGTGAAGGGGTTAATAATACAACTAAAAGATATGAATCCTTCTGAAGAGGGGTGGTGGTGAAGGGGTTAATAATACAACTAAAAGATATGAATCCTTCTGAAGAGGGGGGTGGTGAAGGGGTTAATAATACAACTAAAAGATATGAATCCTTCTGAAGAGGGGGTGGTGAAGGGGTTAATAATACAACTAAAAGATATGAATCCTTCTGAAGAGGGGTGGTGGTGTTGAAGGGTTAATAATACAACTAAAAGATATGAATCCTTCTGAAGAGGGGTGGTGGTGAAGGGGTTAATAATACAACTAAAAGATATGAATCCTTCTGAAGAGGGGGTGGTGAAGGGGTTAATAATACAACTAAAAGATATGAATCCTTCTGAAGAGGGGGGTGGTGAAGGGGTTAATAATACAACTAAAAGATATGAATCCTTCTGAAGAGGGGTGGTGGTGAAGGGGTTAATAATACAACTAAAAGATATGAATCCTTCTGAAGAGGGGGTGGTGAAGGGGTTAATAATACAACTAAAAGATATGAATCCTTCTGAAGAGGGGGGTGGTGAAGGGTTAATAATACAACTAAAAGATATGAATCCTTCTGAAGAGGGGGGTGGTGAAGGGTTAATAATACAACTAAAAGATATGAATCCTTCTGAAGAGGGGTGGTGAAGGGGTTAATAATACAACTAAAAGATATGAATCCTTCTGAAGAGGGGTGGTGGTGAAGGGGTTAATAATACAACTAAAAGATATGAATCCTTCTGAAGAGGGGGGGTGGTGAAGGGGTTAATAATACAACTAAAAGATATGAATCCTTCTGAAGAGGGGGTGGTGAAGGGGTTAATAATACAACTAAAAGATATGAATCCTTCTGAAGAGGGGGGTGGTGAAGGGGTTAATAATACAACTAAAAGATATGAATCCTTCTGAAGAGGGGGGTGGTGAAGGGGTTAATAATACAACTAAAAGATATGAATCCTTCTGAAGAGGGGGTGGTGAAGGGGTTAATAATACAACTAAAAGATATGAATCCTTCTGAAAGGGGGGTGGTGAAGGGGTTAATAATACAACTAAAAGATATGAATCCTTCTGAAGAGGGGGGTGGTGAAGGGGTTAATAATACAACTAAAAGATATGAATCCTTCTGAAGAGGGGTGGTGGTGAAGGGTTAATAATAAAACTAAAAGATATGAATCCTTCTGAAGAGGGGGGTGGTGAAGGGTTAATAATACAACTAAAAGATATGAATCCTTCTGAAGAGGGGGTGGTGAAGGGGTTAATAATACAACTAAAAGATATGAATCCTTCTGAAGAGGGGGGTGGTGA
This sequence comes from Oncorhynchus tshawytscha, assembly GCF_018296145.1. Lineage (NCBI taxonomy): Eukaryota > Metazoa > Chordata > Actinopteri > Salmoniformes > Salmonidae > Oncorhynchus > Oncorhynchus tshawytscha. The sequence goes on along the minus strand of NC_056436.1, from coordinate 75,826,709 downwards.
AGGGGTTAATAATACAACTAAAAGATATGAATCCTTCTGAAGAGGGGGGTGGTGAAGGGGTTAATAATACAACTAAAAGATATGAATCCTTCTGAAGAGGGGTGGTGGTGAAGGGTTAATAATACAACTAAAAGATATGAATCCTTCTGAAGAGGGGGGTGGTGAAGGGGTTAATAATAAAACTAAAAGATATGAATCCTTCTGAAGAGAAGGGGGTGGTGAAGGGTTAATAATACAACTAAAAGATATGAATCCTTCTGAAGAGGGGGGTGGTGAAGGGGTTAATAATACAACTAAAAGATATGAATCCTTCTGAAGAGGGGGGTGGTGAAGGGGTTAATAATACAACTAAAAGATATGAATCCTTCTGAAGAGGGGGGTGGTGAAGGGTTAATAATACAACTAAAAGATATGAATCCTTCTGAAGAGGGGGGTGGTGAAGGGGTTAATAATACAACTAAAAGATATGAATCCTTCTGAAGAGGGGGGTGGTGAAGGGGTTAATAATACAACTAAAAGATATGAATCCTTCTGAAGAGGGGGTGGTGAAGGGGTTAATAATACAACTAAAAGATATGAATCCTTCTGAAGAGGGGGGGTGGTGAAGGGTTAATAATACAACTAAAAGATATGAATCCTTCTGAAGAGGGGGTGGTGAAGGGGTTAATAATACAACTAAAAGATATGAATCCTTCTGAAGAGGGGGGGTGGTGAAGGGTTAATAATACAACTAAAAGATATGAATCCTTCTGAAGAGGGGGGTGGTGAAGGGGTTAATAATACAACTAAAAGATATGAATCCTTCTGAAGAGGGGGTGGTGAAGGGTTAATAATACAACTAAAAGATATGAATCCTTCTGAAGAGGGGGGTGGTGAAGGGGTTAATAATACAACTAAAAGATATGAATCCTTCTGAAGAGGGGGGTGGTGAAGGGTTAATAATACAACTAAAAGATATGAATCCTTCTGAAGAGGGGGGTGGTGAAGGGGTTAATAATACAACTAAAAGATATGAATCCTTCTGAAGAGGGGGGTGGTGAAGGGTTAATAATACAACTAAAAGATATGAATCCTTCTGAAGAGGGGGGGTGGTGAAGGGTTAATAATACAACTAAAAGATATGAATCCTTCTGAAGAGGGGGTGGTGAAGGGGTTAATAATACAACTAAAAGATATGAATCCTTCTGAAGAGGGGGGGTGGTGAAGGGGTTAATAATACAACTAAAAGATATGAATCCTTCTGAAGAGGGGGGTGGTGAAGGGGTTAATAATACAACTAAAAGATATGAATCCTTCTGAAGAGGGGGGTGGTGAAGGGGTTAATAATACAACTAAAAGATATGAATCCTTCTGAAGAGGGGTGGTGGTGAAGGGGTTAATAATACAACTAAAAGATATGAATCCTTCTGAAGAGGGGGGTGGTGAAGGGGTTAATAATACAACTAAAAGATATGAATCCTTCTGAAGAGGGGGGGTGGTGAAGGGGTTAATAATACAACTAAAAGATATGAATCCTTCTGAAGAGGGGTGGTGGTGATAAAGGGTTAATAATACAACTAAAAGATATGAATCCTTCTGAAGAGGGGGGTGGTGAAGGGGTTAATAATACAACTAAAAGATATGAATCCTTCTGAAGAGGGGGTGGTGAAGGGGTTAATAATACAACTAAAAGATATGAATCCTTCTGAAAGGGGGGGTGGTGAAGGGGTTAATAATACAACTAAAAGATATGAATCCTTCTGAAGAGGGGGGTGGTGAAGGGGTTAATAATACAACTAAAAGATATGAATCCTTCTGAAGAGGGGGGTGGTGAAGGGGTTAATAATACAACTAAAAGATATGAATCCTTCTGAAGAGGGGGGTGGTGAAGGGGTTAATAATACAACTAAAAGATATGAATCCTTCTGAAGAGGGGGTGGTGAAGGGGTTAATAATACAACTAAAAGATATGAATCCTTCTGAAGAGGGGGGTGGTGAAGGGGTTAATAATACAACTAAAAGATATGAATCCTTCTGAAGAGGGGGGTGGTGAAGGGTTAATAATACAACTAAAAGATATGAATCCTTCTGAAGAGGGGTGGTGGTGAAGGGGTTAATAATACAACTAAAAGATATGAATCCTTCTGAAGAGGGGGTGGTGAAGGGGTTAATAATACAACTAAAAGATATGAATCCTTCTGAAGAGGGGGGTGGTGAAGGGGTTAATAATACAACTAAAAGATATGAATCCTTCTGAAGAGGGGGTGGTGAAGGGGTTAATAATACAACTAAAAGATATGAATCCTTCTGAAGAGGGGTGGTGGTGAAGGGGTTAATAATACAACTAAAAGATATGAATCCTTCTGAAGAGGGGGTGGTGAAGGGGTTAATAATACAACTAAAAGATATGAATCCTTCTGAAGAGGGGGGTGGTGAAGGGGTTAATAATACAACTAAAAGATATGAATCCTTCTGAAGAGGGGTGGTGGTGAAGGGGTTAATAATACAACTAAAAGATATGAATCCTTCTGAAGAGGGGGGTGGTGAAGGGTTAATAATACAACTAAAAGATATGAATCCTTCTGAAGAGGGGTGGTGGTGAAGGGGTTAATAATACAACTAAAAGATATGAATCCTTCTGAAGAGGGGGTGGTGAAGGGGTTAATAATACAACTAAAAGATATGAATCCTTCTGAAGAGGGGGGTGGTGAAGGGGTTAATAATACAACTAAAAGATATGAATCCTTCTGAAGAGGGGGGTGGTGAAGGGGTTAATAATACAACTAAAAGATATGAATCCTTCTGAAGAGGGGGGTGGTGAAGGGTTAATAATACAACTAAAAGATATGAATCCTTCTGAAGAGGGGGGTGGTGAAGGGTTAATAATACAACTAAAAGATATGAATCCTTCTGAAGAGGGGGGGTGGTGAAGGGGTTAATAATACAACTAAAAGATATGAATCCTTCTGAAGAGGGGGGTGGTGAAGGGGTTAATAATACAACTAAAAGATATGAATCCTTCTGAAGAGGGGGGTGGTGAAGGGGTTAATAATACAACTAAAAGATATGAATCCTTCTGAAGAGGGGGGGTGGTGAAGGGGTTAATAATACAACTAAAAGATATGAATCCTTCTGAAGAGGGGTGGTGGTGAAGGGGTTAATAATACAACTAAAAGATATGAATCCTTCTGAAGAGGGGGGTGGTGGTGAAGGGGTTAATAATACAACTAAAAGATATGAATCCTTCTGAAGAGGGGGTGGTGAAGGGTTAATAATACAACTAAAAGATATGAATCCTTCTGAAGAGGGGGTGGTGAAGGGTTAATAATACAACTAAAAGATATGAATCCTTCTGAAGAGGGGGGTGGTGAAGGGGTTAATAATACAACTAAAAGATATGAATCCTTCTGAAGAGGGGTGGTGGTGAAGGGGTTAATAATACAACTAAAAGATATGAATCCTTCTGAAGAGGGGGGTGGTGAAGGGGTTAATAATACAACTAAAAGATATGAATCCTTCTGAAGAGGGGTGGTGGTGAAGGGGTTAATAATACAACTAAAAGATATGAATCCTTCTGAAGAGGGGTGGTGGTGAAGGGGTTAATAATACAACTAAAAGATATGAATCCTTCTGAAGAGGGGGGTGGTGAAGGGTTAATAATACAACTAAAAGATATGAATCCTTCTGAAGAGGGGTGGTGGTGAAGGGGTTAATAATACAACTAAAAGATATGAATCCTTCTGAAGAGGGGTGGTGGTGAAGGGGTTAATAATACAACTAAAAATATGAATCGTTCTGAAGAAGGGTGGTGGTGAAGGGTTAATAATACAACTAAAAGATATGAATCCTTCTGAAGAGGGTGGGTGGTGAAGGGGTTAATAATACAACTAAAAGATATGAATCCTTCTGAAGAGGGGTGGTGGTGAAGGGTTAATAATACAACTAAAAGATATGAATCCTTCTGAAGAGGGGGGTGGTGAAGGGGTTAATAATACAACTAAAAGATATGAATCCTTCTGAAGAGGGGGGTGGTGAAGGGGTTAATAATACAACTAAAAGATATGAATCCTTCTGAAGAGGGGTGGTGGTGAAGGGGTTAATAATACAACTAAAAGATATGAATCCTTCTGAAGAGGGGTGGTGGTGAAGGGGTTAATAATACAACTAAAAGATATGAATCCTTCTGAAGAGGGGGGTGGTGAAGGGTTAATAATACAACTAAAAGATATGAATCCTTCTGAAGAGGGGTGGTGGTGAAGGGGTTAATAATACAACTAAAAGATATGAATCCTTCTGAAGAGGGGGGGTGGTGAAGGGGTTAATAATACAACTAAAAGATATGAATCCTTCTGAAGAGGGGGGTGGTGAAGGGGTTAATAATACAACTAAAAGATATGAATCCTTCTGAAGAGGGGGGTGGTGAAGGGGTTAATAATACAACTAAAAGATATGAATCCTTCTGAAGAGGGGTGGTGGTGAAGGGTTAATAATACAACTAAAAGATATGAATCCTTCTGAAGAGGGGTGGTGGTGAAGGGGTTAATAATACAACTAAAAGATATGAATCCTTCTGAAGAGGGGTGGTGGTGAAGGGGTTAATAATACAACTAAAAGATATGAATCCTTCTGAAGAGGGGGGTGGTGAAGGGGTTAATAATACAACTAAAAGATATGAATCCTTCTGAAGAGGGGTGGTGGTGAAGGGGTTAATAATACAACTAAAAGATATGAATCCTTCTGAAGAGGGGGGGTGGTGAAGGGGTTAATAATACAACTAAAAGATATGAATCCTTCTGAAGAGGGGGGTGGTGAAGGGTTAATAATACAACTAAAAGATATGAATCCTTCTGAAGAGGGGGGTGGTGAAGGGGTTAATAATACAACTAAAAGATATGAATCCTTCTGAAGAGGGGTGGTGGTGAAGGGGTTAATAATACAACTAAAAGATATGAATCCTTCTGAAGAGGGGGGTGGTGAAGGGGTTAATAATACAACTAAAAGATATGAATCCTTCTGAAGAGGGGTGGTGGTGAAGGGGTTAATAATACAACTAAAAGATATGAATCCTTCTGAAGAGGGGGGTGGTGAAGGGGTTAATAATACAACTAAAAGATATGAATCCTTCTGAAGAGGGGGTGGTGAAGGGTTAATAATACAACTAAAAGATATGAATCCTTCTGAAGAGGGGGGTGGTGAAGGGGTTAATAATACAACTAAAAGATATGAATCCTTCTGAAGAGGGGTGGTGGTGAAGGGGTTAATAATACAACTAAAAGATATGAATCCTTCTGAAGAGGGGGGTGGTGAAGGGGTTAATAATACAACTAAAAGATATGAATCCTTCTGAAGAGGGGGGTGGTGAAGGGGTTAATAATACAACTAAAAGATATGAATCCTTCTGAAGAGGGGGGTGGTGAAGGGGTTAATAATACAACTAAAAGATATGAATCCTTCTGAAGAGGGGGGTGGTGAAGGGGTTAATAATACAACTAAAAGATATGAATCCTTCTGAAGAGGGGTGGTGGTGAAGGGTTAATAATACAACTAAAAGATATGAATCCTTCTGAAAGGGGTGGTGAAGGGTTAATAATACAACTAAAAGGTGAAAGGGGTGGTGGTGAAGGGGTTAATAATACAACTAAAAGATATGAATCCTTCTGAAGAGGGGGGGTGGTGAAGGGGTTAATAATACAACTAAAAGATATGAATCCTTCTGAAGAGGGGGGTGGTGAAGGGGTTAATAATACAACTAAAAGATATGAATCCTTCTGAAGAGGGGGGTGGTGAAGGGGTTAATAATACAACTAAAAGATATGAATCCTTCTGAAGAGGGGGGTGGTGAAGGGGTTAATAATACAACTAAAAGATATGAATCCTTCTGAAGGGGGGTGGTGAAGGGGTTAATAATACAACTAAAAGATATGAATCCTTCTGAAGAGGGGTGGTGGTGAAGGGGTTAATAATACAACTAAAAGATATGAATCCTTCTGAAGAGGGGTGGTGGTGAAGGGGTTAATAATACAACTAAAAGATATGAATCCTTCTGAAGAGGGGGGTGGTGAAGGGGTTAATAATACAACTAAAAGATATGAATCCTTCTGAAGAGGGGGTGGTGAAGGGGTTAATAATACAACTAAAAGATATGAATCCTTCTGAAGAGGGGTGGTGGTGAAGGGTTAATAATACAACTAAAAGATATGAATCCTTCTGAAGAGGGGTGGTGGTGAAGGGGTTAATAATACAACTAAAAGATATGAATCCTTCTGAAGAGGGGTGGTGGTGAAGGGTTAATAATACAACTAAAAGATATGAATCCTTCTGAAGAGGGGTGGTGGTGAAGGGGTTAATAATACAACTAAAAGATATGAATCCTTCTGAAGAGGGGTGGTGGTGAAGGGGTTAATAATACAACTAAAAGATATGAATCCTTCTGAAGAGGGGGTGGTGAAGGGTTAATAATACAACTAAAAGATATGAATCCTTCTGAAGAGGGGGGTGGTGAAGGGGTTAATAATACAACTAAAAGATATGAATCCTTCTGAAGAGGGGGGGTGGTGAAGGGTTAATAATACAACTAAAAGATATGAATCCTTCTGAAGAGGGGGGTGGTGAAGGGGTTAATAATACAACTAAAAGATATGAATCCTTCTGAAGAGGGGGGTGGTGAAGGGGTTAATAATACAACTAAAAGATATGAATCCTTCTGAAGAGGGGGTGGTGAAGGGTTAATAATACAACTAAAAGATATGAATCCTTCTGAGGGTTAATAATACAACTAAAAGATATGAATCCTTCTGAAGGGGGTGGTGAAGGGGTTAATAATACAACTAAAAGATATGAATCCTTCTGAAGAGGGGGTGGTGAAGGGGTTAATAATACAACTAAAAGATATGAATCCTTCTGAAGAGGGGGTGGTGAAGGGTTAATAATACAACTAAAAGATATGAATCCTTCTGAAGAGGGGGTGGTGAAGGGTTAATAATACAACTAAAAGATATGAATCCTTCTGAAGAGGGGGGTGGTGAAGGGTTAATAATACAACTAAAAGATATGAATCCTTCTGAAGAGGGGGTGGTGAAGGGGTTAATAATACAACTAAAAGATATGAATCCTTCTGAAGAGGGGGGTGGTGAAGGGGTTAATAATACAACTAAAAGATATGAATCCTTCTGAAGAGGGGGGTGGTGAAGGGGTTAATAATACAACTAAAAGGAACCTTCTGAAGAGGGGGGTGGTGAAGGGGTTAATAATACAACTAAAAGATATGAATCCTTCTGAAGAGGGGGTGGTGAAGGGGTTAATAATACAACTAAAAGATATGAATCCTTCTGAAGAGGGGGTAAAAGGTGAAGTGGGTTAATAATACAACTAAAAGATATGAATCCTTCTGAAGAGGGGGGTGGTGAAGGGGTTAATAATACAACTAAAAGATATGAATCCTTCTGAAGAGGGGGGTGGTGAAGGGGTTAATAATACAACTAAAAGATATGAATCCTTCTGAAAGAAGGGGTTAATAATACAACTAAAAGGGAAGAGGGGGTGGTGAAGGGGTTAATAATACAACTAAAAGATATGAATCCTTCTGAAGAGGGGGTGGTGAAGGGGTTAATAATACAACTAAAAGATATGAATCCTTCTGAAGAGGGGTGGTGGTGAAGGGGTTAATAATACAACTAAAAGATATGAATCCTTCTGAAGAGGGGTGGTGGTGAAGGGGTTAATAATACAACTAAAAGATATGAATCCTTCTGAAGAGGGGGGGTGGTGAAGGGTTAATAATACAACTAAAAGATATGAATCCTTCTGAAGAGGGGGGGTGGTGAAGGGTTAATAATACAACTAAAAAACACTTCAAAGGAAGGCTCATGCTAACTATGCAGAAGTTATTATTCAGGGTTCCTCAGGCAAATACAGATTTGGTTGCAGGAGGAGCCATTGCTTATTCGCCCACCTTGTGTATTGTTTTGCTTTTCCTCTTTGTTTAATAAGATACAATGTGGAATAAATGTAGTAATTTCTGTGAATAATGAATCTCTTTGTGAGGAATATTTATCACAGTAAAGGAGAAAGTGCATCTCTGTCTCTACCTCCCCTGTCATGCAGTGACCACATACACACTCCTCTTTGGGTAGCCATGTCTTCTTATGTCTGCCTGTTTCTATTGCCAATCGGTGGTCACTCAGCCTGTACTTGGTAAGGATCTGTCTCTGCTTCGTATCTCTGACAGAGTAGAGATAATCAGCCAATTAATATTCTCTGTTTAGGGCCAGATAGAAACTTTGTAGGCTTTGGGATTTTGTTTAGTTTTTCAAATGTTGTAAATAGGAGTTATTTGATTGGTTCAAGATAGTTTTTTATTTATTAATTAGATTTGTGTTTATTGGAATTCTTTCTTTTGAAGCAGTTCTGGTGTCATCTTGGTTGGTGAGGTCCAACACCAGCTGACTGAGAGGGCTTGTTTCTGTGCTCAGCTCTTGGGTTTGAAGTGCTTTAAATCAGAGACATGAATTTGGACTTGAATTTAGGTGGAGCCAAAAATGGAATGATCTTTTTACTATTTTCATTACCAGTGGAAAGTTGTGTCTCTCTCTCTCTCTCTCTCTCTCTCTCTCTCTGTCTCTCTGTCTCTCTCTGTCTAACACAGTACTGAGAGAGAGAGAGAGAGAGAGAGAGAGAGGGAGAGAGAGAGAGAGAGAGAGAGAGAGAGAGAGAGAGAGAGAGAGAGAGAGAGAGAGAGAGAGAGAGAGAGAGAGAGAGAGAGTAACCTTCAATTGACAGGTAGTCTTTTAAGTGATTATAAATAGTCTATAGCCTTCCCTTACTTTATTGACACACAGGATAATGAGAGAAAGAGATCTAATCCAATAGATTTGCTTGATTGCTTCAGTTTTCTTGTTGGTGGCTAACTTGGAAACTTCCTGATATTGATTTTGATTGAACGGACACAGCACACAACAGCTGTCCGTCCACTGCGCCATTCTCATCTCCATGACGACCATCGCTTCATTCTCTCCTCACTTCTTTATTCCTCTTTATCTCCTCATGCTAATCAAGGATTACATCAACCAGTCATCTGTTTTTTCAGCCAATACTTAATAGACCCCTAACCATCACTGAGATTTGAGAGGACTTTGAAAGGACTACATAGGTGTAGGCAATAAGGTGTTGTCTCTATCGCTCTCTCTCTCTCTCTCTCTCTCTCTCTCTCTCTCTCTCTCTCTCTCTCTCTCTCTCTCCCATCTATTTCTCTTCCATCTCCCATGTCCATCTCTCTCTCCATCTCTCTCTCTCTCTCCTCTCCATCATCTTCCATCTCTCTCTCCTCCCTCTCCCATGTCCATCTCTCTCCCTCTCTCTCTCTCTCTCTCTCTCTCTCTCTCTCTCTCTCTCTCTCCTCCCATCTCTCCCTCACGTCCATCTCTCTCTCTCCCCCATCTCTATCTCTCCCTCCTTCTCAGTCTATCTTCTCTGAGTCAGTGTATTATCAGGGGATTACAGCTCAGTCGTCAGCAATGACACACAGTACAGAATACACACTAAGGTAGTACACAGTAACAGGGTACAGAACACACTACAGTAGTACACAGTAACACAGTAGAGAATACACACTACAGTAGTACACAGTAACACAGTACAGAATACACACTACAGTAGTACACAGTAACACAGTACAGAATACACACTACAGTACTGTACTCCACAGTCATATCAGAGATAAACACACCAGTACTGTACTACTGTACTCCACAGTCATATCAGAGATACACACACCAGTACTGTACTACTGTACTCCACAGTTATATCAGAGATAAACACACCAGTACTGTACTACTGTACTCCACAGTCATATCAGAGATACACACACCAGTACTGTACTACTGTACTCCACAGTCATATCAGAGATACACACACCAGTACTGTACTACTGTACTCCACAGTCATATCAGAGATACACACACCAGTACTGTACTCCACAGTCATATCAGAGATACACACACCAGTACTGTACTACTGTACTCCACAGTCATATCAGAGATACACACACCAGTACTGTACTACTGTACTCCACAGTCATATCAGAGATACACACACCAGTACTGTACTACTGTACTCCACAGTCATATCAGAGATAAACACACCAGTACTGTACTCCACAGTCATATCAGAGATAAACACACCAGTACTGTACTACTGTACTCCACAGTCATATCAGAGATACACACACCAGTACTGTACTACTGTACTCCACAGTCATATCAGAGATACACACACCAGTACTGTACTACTGTACTCCACAGTCATATCAGAGATACACACACCAGTACTGTACTCCACAGTCATATCAGAGATAAACACACCAGTACTGTACTCCACAGTCATATCAGAGATAAACACACCAGTACTGTACTCCACAGTCATATCAGAGATACACACACCAGTACTGTACTCCACAGTCATATCAGAGATACACACACTAGTACTGTACTCCACAGTCATATCAGAGATACACACACCAGTACTGTACTACTGTACTCCACAGTCATATCAGAGATACACACACCAGTACTGTACTCCACAGTCATATCAGAGATACACACACCAGTACTGTACTACTGTACTCCACAGTCATATCAGAGATACACACACCAGTACTGTACTCCACAGTCATATCAGAGATACACACACCAGTACTGTACTCCACAGTCATATCAGAGATACACACACCAGTACTGTACTACTGTACTCCACAGTCATATCAGAGATACACACACCAGTACTGTACTCCACAGTCATATCAGAGATAAACACACCAGTACTGTACTCCACAGTCATATCAGAGATACACACACCAGTACTGTACTACTGTACTCCACAGTCATATCAGAGATACACACACAGTACTGTACTGTACTCCACAGTCATATCAGAGATACACACACCAGTACTGTACTCCACAGTCATATCAGAGATACACACACCAGTACTGTACTCCACAGTCATATCAGAGATACACACACCAGTACTGTACTACTGTACTCCACAGTCATATCAGAGATACACACACCAGTACTGTACTCCACAGTCATATCAGAGATAAACACACCAGTACTGTACTCCACAGTCATATCAGAGATACACACACCAGTACTGTACTCCACAGTCATATCAGAGATACACACACCAGTACTGTACTACTGTACTCCACAGTCATATCAGAGATACACACACCAGTACTGTACTCCACAGTCATATCAGAGATAAACACACCAGTACTGTACTCCACAGTCATATCAGAGATACACACACCAGTACTGTACTACCACAGTCATATCAGAGATACACACACCAGTACTGTACTCCACAGTCATATCAGAGATACACACACCAGTACTGTACTACTGTACTCCACAGTCATATCAGAGATACACACACCAGTACTGTACTACTGTACTCCACAGTCATATCAGAGATACACACACCAGTACTGTACTACTGTACTCCACAGTCATATCAGAGATACACACACCAGTACTGTACTCCACAGTCATATCAGAGATACACACACCAGTACTGTACTACTGTACTCCACAGTCATATCAGAGATACACACACCAGTACTGTACTCCACAGTCATATCAGAGATACACACACCAGTACTGTACTACTGTACTCCACAGTCATATCAGAGATACACACACCAGTACTGTACTCCACAGTCATATCAGAGATACACACACCAGTACTGTACTACTGTACTCCACAGTCATATCAGAGATACACACACCAGTATTGTACTCCACAGTCATATCAGAGATACACACATATTTTTACGAAGAAACAAGGCAAGTAAAGAAGAAAGACAGGAAATAAAGGAAGAAAGCCTGTACTCCCCCTGCCTTTTAGGATCCACTGTGGACTCCATCTCTCTGACCCCTCCTCACAAGAGACCAAACCTCCCCCGTGCTCTGTAATTGATCAGACGGAAAGTGAGGAAAGAGCAGAGGAGATGAGAGACTGCCACAGGGAAGAGGGAATGGAGCAGAGGAGAGGAGAGACTGCCACAGGGAAGAGGGAATGGAGCAGAGGAGAGGAGAGACTGCCACAGGGAAGAGGGAATGGAGCAGAGGAGAGGAGAGACTGCCACAGGGAAGAGAGAATGGAAGCAGAGGAGAGGAGAGACTGCCACAGGGAAGAGAGAATGGAGCAGAGAAGAAGAGAGACTGCCACAGGGAAGAGGGAATGGAGCAGAGGAGATGAGAGACTGCCACAGGGAAGAGGGAATGGAGCGGAGGAGAGGAGAGACTGCCACAGGGAAGAGATAATGGAGCGGAGGAGAGGAGAGACTGCCACAGGGAAGAGATAATGGAGCGGAGGAGAGGAGAGACTGCCACAGGGAAGAGAGAATGGAGCAGAGGAGAGGAGAGACTGCCACAGGGAAGAGAGAATGGAGCGGAGGAGAGGACAGACTGCCACAGGGAAGAGAGAATGGAGCAGAGGAGAGGAGAGACTAACATAGGGAAGAGAGAACGGAGCGGAGGAGAGACTGCCACAGGGAAGAGGGAATGGAGCAGAGGACAGGAGAGACTGCCACAGTGGAAGAGGGAATGGAGCAGAGGAGAGGAGAGACTGCCACAGGGAAGAGGGAATGGAGCAGAGGAGAGGAGAGACTGCCACAGGGAAGAGAGAATGGAGCAGAGGAGAGGAGAGACTGCCACAGGGAAGAGGGAATGGAGCAGAGGAGAGGAGAGACTGCCACAGGGAAGAAGGAATGGAGCAGAGGAGAGGAGAGACTGCCACAGGGAAGAGGGAATGGAGCAGAGGAGAGGAGAGACTGCCACAGGGAAGAGAGAATGGAGCAGAGAAGAAGAGAGACTGCCACAGGGAAGAGGGAATGGAGCAGAGGAGATGAGAGACTGCCACAGGGAAGAGGGAATGGAGCGGAGGAGAGGAGAGACTGCCACAGGGAAGAGATAATGGAGCGGAGGAGAGGAGAGACTGCCACAGGGAAGAGATAATGGAGCGGAGGAGAGGAGAGACTGCCACAGGGAAGAGAGAATGGAGCAGAGGAGAGGAGAGACTGCCACAGGGAAGAGGGAATGGAGCAGAGGAGAGGAGAGACTACCACAGGGAAGAGAGAACGGAGCAGAGGAGAGACTGCCACACTGCCACAGGGAAGAGGGAATGGAGCAGAGGACAGGAGAGACTGCCACAGTGGAAGAGGGAATGGAGCAGAGGAGAGGAGAGACTGCCACAGGGAAGAGGGAATGGAGCAGAGGAGAGGAGAGACTGCCACAGGGAAGAGAGAATGGAGCAGAGGAGAGGAGAGACTGCCACAGGGAAGAGGGAATGGAGCAGAGGAGAGGAGAGACTGCCACAGGGAAGAAGGAATGGAGCAGAGGAGAGGAGAGACTGCCACAGGGAAGAGGGAATGGAGCGGAGGAGAGGAGAGACTGCCACAGGGAAGAGGGAATGGAGCGGAGGAGAGGAGAGACTGCCACAGGGAAGAGGGAATGGAGCGGAGGAGAGGAGAGACTGCCACAGGGAAGAGAGAATGGAGCAGAGGAGAGGAGAGACTACCACAGGGAAGAGGGAATGGAGCAGAGGAGAGACTGCCACAGGGAAGAGGGAATGGAGCAGAGGACAGGAGAGACTGCCACAGTGGAAGAGGGAATGGAGCAGAGGAGAGGAGAGACTGCCACAGGGAAGAGGGAATGGAGCAGAGGAGAGGAGAGACTGCCACAGGGAAGAGAGAATGGAGCAGAGGAGAGGAGAGACTGCCACAGGGAAGAAGGAATGGAGCAGAGGAGAGGAGAGACTGCCACAGGGAAGAGGGAATGGAGCGGAGGAGAGGAGAGACTGCCACAGGGAAGAGGGAATGGAGCGGAGGAGAGGAGAGACTGCCACAGGGAAGAGGGAATGGAGTGGAGGAGAGGAGAGACTGCCACAGGGAAGAGAGAATTGAACAGAGGAGAGGAACTGCTTCACTATGCTGATGACAAACTCACACATTTACACTCTCTCGCTCTCCCTCCCTCCCTCCCTCCCTACCTACCTCCCTCTCTCTCCCCCTCCCCCTACCTCCCTCTCTCTCTCCCTCCCTCCCCCTCCTTCCTACCTCTCTCCTTCCTTACCTCCCTCTCTATCTATCTATCTCTCTCCCTCCCCCCCCCTCTCTCTCTCTCTCTCTCCCTCCCCCTACCTCTCTCTCTCCCCCTCCCCCTACCTCCCTCCCTCCCCCCCTCCTCCCTACCTCTCTCCCTCCTTACCTCCCTCTCTATCTATCTCTCTCTCTCCCTACTTCCCGCTCTATCTCTCTCCCTCTCTCTCTCTCTCTCTCTCTCCCTCCCCCATACCTCTCTCTCTCTCTCTCTCCCTCCCCCTACCTCCTTCCCTCCCCCTCCTCCCTACCTCTCTCCCTCCTTACCTCCCTCTCTATCTCTCTCTCTCCCTCCCCCCTCCTCCCTACCTCTCTCCCTCCTTACCTCCCTCTCTATCTATCTCTCTCTCTCCCTACTTCCCGCTCTATCTCTCTCCATCCCTCCCTTCCTTAACCAGTCCTTAGAGTAGCCTGGTTTGTAAATTAAATAACGTGGAGTGGGGGGAGTTTGACATTTGTCAAGAGTCAGATTTCCATCAATAAGTGTCGTCACCTCAGAGAGTCAGGCCTATACTTACATAGCACTCACATCTGATTTCATGAACTCATTACACGATAGCCATCACTGTCACTCTCACACAAACAAACACAAGCACTCACACACAAAATGCATGTGCACACACACACAGAAGATGGCATTTTAATCGCTATTCACCCGGCCGTAACACATCTGGACAAGAGGAACACCTAAAGTATGTGAGAATGCATTCAACACTATTTTTCCCTCCAAGCTCGACACCTGGCTCAGAATCCTGGTTCTGGACACCACCCTTTGCAACTGGATCCTGGACTTCCTGACGGGCAGACCACAGGCTGTATTGGCTACAAGACCTCCTCCACATTGACTCTTAACACAGGGGCTCCCCAGGTATATGTCCTCAGCCCTCTGCTCTAATCCCTGTTCACACGTGACTGTGTGGCTTTGCACGACACCAATTCCATTATAAATTCCTGAAACCCATCTGGACAAGAGGAATATCTACGTAAGAATGCTTTTCATTGACTACAGCTCAGCATTCCACACCATAGTACCCTCCAAGCTCATCATTAAGCTCGAGGCCTTGGGTCTGAAACCCGCCCTGTGCAATTGTGTCCTGGACTTCCTGACGCCCCCCAGGTGGTGAAGGTAGGAAACAACACCCCCACTTCGCTGATCCTCAACACCTGGGGCCCCACAAGAGTGCATACTCAGCCCCCTCCTGTACTCCCTGTTCACCCAGGACTGCGTGGCCAAGCAAGCCTCCAACTCAATCGTCAAGTTTGCAGACGACACAACAGTAGTAGTCTTGATTACCAACAACAGCGAGACAGCCTACAAAGAGGAGGTGAGGGCTCTGGGAGTGTGGTGCCAGGAAAATAACCTCTCCCTCAATGTCAAAAAAACAAAGGAGATGATCGTGCCCTTGAGGGAGAAGAGGGAGCATCCCCCATCCACATCGATGGGACAGCAGTGGAGAAGGTGGAAGGTTTTTTGTTTTTTTTCGCTCTGTGTACACATCACTGATAAACTGAAATGGTCCACCCACACAGACAGTGGTGAAGAAGGCGCAGCAACGCCTCTTCAACCTCAGGAGACTGAAGAAATCTGGCTTGTCAACTAAAACCCTCACAAAATTTTACAGATGCACAATTGAGAACATCCTGTCGGGCTGTATCACCGCCTGGTATGGCAACTGCACCGCCCACAACCGGAGGGCTCTCCAGGGGTTGGTGCAGTTACCACAATGCATCACAGGGGGAAAACTACCTGCCCTGCAGGACACCTACAGCACCTGACGCCACAGGAAGGCCAAAAAGATCATCAAGGATGACAAGCACCTGAGCCACGCCCTGTTCACTCCGCTTTCATCCAGAAGGCGAGGTCAATACAGGTGCATCAAAGTGGTGATCCTAATTGACCTAAGACAGGGAATTTTTACAATGATTAAATGTCAGGAGTTTTGAAAACTGAGTTTAGATGTATTTGGCTAAGGTGTACATGTATGTAAACTTCCGACGTCAACTGTATTTACTGTATTCTTTAGTATTCTAACACCCAGATGGATTCTGACACTGTGACCTCTAAACCAACTAGGCTACCTGCTCTAACCACTAGGCTACCTGCTCTAACCACTAGGCTACCTGCCGCCCCCCTGCTGCTCCAAATCAGATGTGTAGTAATAACATGTGCTATTTATCATGAAGAGAGATGTCATAAAACATTGTCCTCCTCCCCTTCTCATCCCTCTCCCTCCCCTCCTACACTGTGCTCCCTCCCCGTCTCATCCCACTTCCCTCCTACACTATGCTCCCTCCCCGTCTCATCCCTCTCCCTCCCCTCCTACACTGTGCTCCCTCCCCGTCTCATCCCACTTCCCTCCTACACTGTCCTCCCTCCCGTCTCATCTCTCTCCCTAAACTCCTACACTGTGCTCCCTACCCTTCTCATCCCTCTTCCTCCACTCCTACACTGTCCTCCCTCCCAGTCTCATCCCTCTTCCTCCACTCCGACACTGTCCTCCCTCCCCTTCTCATCCCTCTTCCTCCACTCCTACAATGTTCTCCCTCCCCGTCTCATCCCTCTTCCTCCACTCCGACACTGTCCTCCCTCCCCGTCTCATCCCTCTTCCTCCACTCCGACACTGTCCTCCCTCCCCGTCTCATCCCTCTCCCTAAACTCCTACACTGTGCTCCCTCCCCTTCTCATCCCTTTCCCTCCACTCCTACACTGTGCTCCCTCCCCGTCTCATCCCTCTCCCTCCACTCCTACACTGTGCTCCCTTCCCCTCTCATCCCTCTTCCTCCACTCCTACACTGTCCTCCCTCCCCGTCTCATCCCTCCTCCTCCACTCCTACACTGTCCTCCCTCCCCGTCTCATCCCTCCCTCCACTCCTACACTGTCCTCCCTCCCTGTCTCATCCCTCTCCCTAAACTCCTACACTGTGCTCCCTCCCCTTCTCATCCCTCTCCCTAAACTCCTACACTGTGCTCCCTCCCCGTCTCATCCCTCTTCCTCCACTCCGACACTGTCCTCCCTCACCCTCTCATCCCTCTTCCTCCACTCCTACACTGGCCTCCCTCACCCTCTCATCCCTCTTCCTCCACCCCTACACTGTCCTCCCTCCCCGTCTCATCCCACTTCCCTCCTACACTGTCCTCCCTCCCCTCTCATCCCCCTCTCCACACCTACACTGTCCTCCATCCCTATCCTCTCCTACACTGTCCTCCCTCCCCCTCTAATCCCCCTCTCCTCTCCTACACTGTCCTCCCTCCCCATCTCATCCCTCTCCCTCCACTCCTACACTGTCCTCCCTCCCCATCTCATCCCACTTCCCTCCTACACTGTCCTCCCTCCTCCTCTCATCCCCCTCTCCTCTCCTACACTGTCCTCCCTCCCCATCTCATCCCACTTCCCTCCTACACTGTCCTCCCTCCCCCTCTCCTCCCCCTCTCCACTCCTACACTGCCCTCCCCTCTCATCCCTCTTCCTCCACTCCTACACTGTCCTCCCTCCCCGTCTCATCCCCCTCTCCTCTCCTACACTGTCCTCGCTCCCCCTCTCCCCTCCTACACTGTCCTCCTTCCCCCTCTCATCCCCGTCTCCACTCCTACACTGTCCCCCTCCCCCACTCATCCCCCTCTCCTCTCCTACACTGTCCTCCCTCCCCTCCCATCCCCCTCTCCACTCCTACACTGTCCTCTCTCCCCCTCCCATCCCTCTCCTCTCCCACACTGTCCTCCCTCCCCCTCTTATTCCCCTCTCCACTCCTACACTGTCCTTCCTCTCATCCCCTCTCATCCCCGTCTCCTCTCCTACGCTGTCCCCCTCTCCCCCTCCTCCTCTCATTATCCCCTCTCCACTCCTACACTGTCCTCCCTCTCCCCCTCTGTCCTCCCCCCCCTCTCCTCTCCTACACTGTCCTCCCTCCTCCTCTCATCCCCATCTCCACTCCTACACTGTCCTCCCTCTCCCTCTCATCCCTCTCCTCTCCTACACTGTCCTCCCTCCCCTCTCATCCCCCACTCCCCTGCTACACTGTCCTCCCTCCCCCTCTCATCCCCCTCTCCTCTCCTACACTGTCCTCCCCTCTCATACTTTCTGATTACACACAGTGGCGACTCGTCTTTCATGGCAGGTAGGGCAGAGGGGCGACTTGCTTTTTTGCATGTTATTTTGACATTAATACGTGTCACGTATCAGTTTGAAACAATGTAAATATATAGAAATATCATTGAGTTAATAAAGCAGCATACAAACATGGTCTCTTTTTTGTTTTCTTGAGTAAGGAAGCTCCAAAATGCAGGGGTTTCAGCCTAGATAAATGCTTTCTGTGGTGGTGAGGCAAACCAGTAGAAAATATGGAGCGTTGTGCTGTAATTGGCTCAGTGTTCCGTCACTCATGGGGACACTATGTCACCGCCAAGTCTAAGGTTAGAGCTCAGAAATTCTAGTCCCTTGGGTGTTGCCATAGAGTTACATGAGAAGGGCCCATCCAAGAATGCTCAAGGTCATTGGTCACTGCTAAAATGATCAAATCACGCTATATCTACTGTAGCTTTGATTGGACTGAATGTTAGCTAGCAGTCATCATCCTGAATCAAGTCGACAATCTACTGGAAAGTCCTTTTCAATCCTTGCCATATGAAGAGAAATAATGAAGAGAAATTATAGATAAAATGTATCAGTGCTCAACGGCCATTGGAAGTTCGAAACATTACACAAGAAGTTCGAAATCACAAATTCAGCAATGAGTGTTTTGGAAGGAATCAGTGGCTAACTGCAAGCATTGTAAAGCAATCATTTTGTGTGCTATTCAGTGGCGTGGCTGTGTGGTCCCAAGTCTAATATTAAGGGTCTCTTTTCCTAGTTTAAAATGATAAACATTCAACATTGGCCATGTGGTCAATGAAGCAGGATTTGTGCCGATCTCAAAACAACCTTTAACTCGGAACTGTGAAATCTGACTTTAGTGACTTCAAGAAAACTGGGAACTCAGGAAAAATGATCTACGCCTGGGAAAATACGTTTTGAACTTTCTCCACCTCGGAATTACATTTTCTGGCCTCTTTCTAGAGCTACGACCTGAAGACATCATCATGATTCAACCTTTTTTTTCAAGAGTTCTCATTTGTCTTGAAAGCACCATAAATACAGAGAATGACAGGATTTGATGACAAAGTTTGATGACAAAATATGCCCAAGAAGAACCACCACTCTACCTTCCTGTTCAAGTGAACATAGCACAACCAGGTCCAAACATGTCCTGTGTGCTGCTGCATAATGATGTAATATGCAAAGGAGATATGTTACTCTAGCTAAGAAAGTAATACTAAGTGTATGTTGTGTAGTAAGCTGTTAGTAGCCTATGTGCCTCACCCTCACTCTCTTCTAAGATCCAAGATGGCGTAGCAGTCAGACGTCTTTGTCCTGTCGTGTCCCTTGTATATGTCGTTTTACATCTTTTAAAATATTTTGCTAAACCTCAACTTCTAAATACTCTCCTGCAACCCGCCTCACCCAATGTGGCGTGGATCTGCTTTTTTTTCTAAAGTATTTATATTTACTTCGGATCTGAAATCCCTCAACTGAAGCAAGCCAGCTAACTACCAGCTATCAGTCAGCAAACCATTGCCAGCGGTCATCAGCTAACCTTCAGCTCGGAAAGCTCTTGCCAGTTCGAACAACGTGACTAACCAGAGCATAACGGACCTATTATTTTTATCACCGGATTCCTACCGCAAACTGAAAATTTTCATCTGGATCTTCACAACTAGCTAACCGCAATCCCGGATGACTACTCCTGGCTAGCGTTTCCATCCCAGAGCAAGCACCAATTAGCTTGAAGCTAGCCCAGCTAGGGTTCCTGTGCTACCACCGAAGCATACTCCTGGGCTACAATATCCGGACCCCTTCTACATACGGTATGGGGCACGGAACCCCGCAGATCCCCTACGACTGGAATACCGACATAATCTGCCCGAGGACTCCAACAGGCCACTCAGGCGCGATACCTGCCGAAGGCCCATTCTGCTAACCAGCTAGGCCTGCTAGCTACCTACAGCTACTTGGAATCCTACTAATTCCACGACTGGTCTATCGACGTCACCGCACGAAGAGGCAAAAACCGTCAGTCAGTCAGTCAGCTAACTTGCTAGCCCCTGCTATCTGCTTGCTTGCTAACCCGTCTGCTAAATGCTAGCTTGCCGACCCCGACCTGCTAACTGTTAGCTTGCCCCGGTCTACTAACTGCTAGCTTGCCGGCCCCGGCCTGCTAACTGCTAGCTTGCCTGCCCGGTCTGTAACTGCTAGCCCCTGCTAACTGCTTGCTTGCTAACTCGGCCTGCTAACTGCTAGCTTGTTTAGCCCCGGCCTACTAACTGTTAGCTTGTTAACTGTTAGCTTGTCTGAATTGCCGTGTCCCCAGTCAGCCCAACCACTCACTGGACCCATATGTTCACTTGGCTACACATGCCTCTCTCTAATATCAATATGCCTCGTCCATTACTGTCCTGGTTAGTGATTACTGTCTTATTTCACTGTAGAGCCTCTAGTCCTGCTCAATATGACTTAACCAACCATGTTGTTCCACCTCCTACATATGCAATGACATCACCTGGTTTAAACATCTCTAGAGACTATATCTCTCTCATCATTACTCAATGCCTAGGTTTACCTCCAATGTACTCACATCCTACCTTACCTTTGTCTGTACACTATGCCTTGAATCTATGCTATCGTGCCCAGAAACTTGCTCCTTTTACTCTCTGTTCCGAACGTGCTAGACGGCCAGTTCGTATAGCTTTTAGCCGTACCCTTATCCTACTTCTCCTCTGTTCCTCTGGTGATGTGGAGGTTAATCCAGGTCCTGCAGTGCCTAGCTCCACTCCCACTCCACAGGTACTCTCATTTGTTGACTTCTGTAACCGTAAAAGCCTTGGTTTCATGCATGTTAACTTTAGAAGCCTACTCCCTAAGTTTGTTTTACTCACTGCTCACTGTCTGAATCCTGGCTTAGGAAAACCACAAAAAAACCTGAAATCTCCATCGCTAACTACAACGTTTTCCGCCAAGATAGAACTGCCAAAGGGGGCGGTGTTGCAATCTACTGCAAAGATAGACTGCAGAGTTCTGTATTACTATCTAAGTCTGTACCCAAACAATTTGAGCTTCTACTTCTAAAAATTCACCTTTCCAGAAACAAGTCTCTCACTGTTGCCGCTTGCTATAGACCTCCCTCTGCCCCCAGCTGTGCCCTCGATACCATATGTGAATTGATTGCCCCCCATCGATCTTCTGAGCTTGTGCTACTAGGTGACCTAAACTGGAACATGCTTAACACCCCGGCCATCCTACAATCTAAGCTTGATGCCCTCAATCTCACACAACTTATCAATGAACCTATCAGGTACAACCCCAAATCAGTAAACATGGACACCCTTATAGATGTCATCCTAACTAACTCGCCCTCCAAATACACCTCTGCTGTTTTCAATCAAGATCTCAGTGATCACTGCCTCATTGCCTGCATCCGTAATGGGTCTGCGACCAAACGACCACCCCTCATCACTGTCAAACGCTCCCTGAAACACTTCTGCGAGCAGGCCTTTCTAATTGACCTGGCCGGGGTATACTGGAATAACATTGACCTCATCTCGTCAGTAGATGATGCCTGGCTATTCTTTAAAAGTGCCTTCCTCACCATCTTAAATAAGCATGCCCCATTCAAAAAATGTACAACTAGGAATAGATATAGTGCTTGGTTCACTCCAGACCTGTCTGCCCTTGACCAGCACAAAAATATCCTGTGGCATTCTGCATTAGCATCGAATAGCCCCCGTGATATGCAACTTTTCAGGGAAATTAGGAACAAATATACACAAGCAGTTAGAAAAGCTAAGGCAAGCTTTTTCAAACAGAAATCTGCATCCTGTAGTACTAACTCAAAAAAGTTCTGGGACACTGTAAAGTCCATGGAGAATAAGAGCACCTCCTCCCAGCTGCCCACTGCTCTGAGGCTAGGAAACACTGTCACCACCGATAAGTCCGCTATAATTGAGAATTTCAATAAGCATTTCTCTACGGCTGGCCATGCTTTCCACATGGCTACCCCTACCCCGGTCAACTGCCCGGCACCCTCCACAGCAACCCGCCAAAGCCCCCACCATTTCTCCTTTACCCAAATACAGATAGCTGATGTTCTGAAAGAGCTGCAAAATCTGGACCCCTACAAATCAGCCGGGCTAGACAATCTGGACCCTCTCTTTCTAAAATGATCTACCGAAATTGTTGCAACCCCTATTACTAGCCTTTTCAAACTCTCTTTCGTATCGTCTGAGATTCCCAAAGATTGGAAAGCTGCCATGGTCATCCCCCTCTTCAAAGGGGGTGACACTCTAGACCCAAACTGCTACATACCTATATCTATCCTACCCTGTCGTTCTAAGGTCTTCGAAAGCCAAGTTAACAAACAGATTACTGACTATTTCGAATCCCACCATACCTTCTCCGCTATGCAATCAATCGCTATGCACCTCAGCCACGCTCAAGGTTCTAAACGACATCATAACCGCCATCGATAAGAGACATTACTGTGCAGCCGTATTCATCGACCTGTCAATCACAACATTCTTATTGGCAGAATCAACAGCCTTGGTTTCTCAAATGATTGCCTCGCCTGGTTTACCAACTACTTTGCTGATAGAGTTCAGTGTGTCAAATCGGAGGGCCTGTCTCTATGGGTGTGCCACAGGGTTCAATTCTCGGGCCGACTCTCTTTCCGTACAGATCAATGATGTTGCTCTTTCTGCTGGTGATTCTCTGATCCACCTCTACGCAGACGACACCATTCTCTGTTCTACTTCTGGCCCCTCTTTGGACACTGTTAACTAACCTCCAGATGAGCTTCAATGCCATACAACTCTCCTTCCGTGGCCTCCAATTGCTATTAAACGCAAGCAAAACTAAATGCATGCTATTCAATCGATCACTGCCCGCACCTGCTCGCCCGTCCAGCATCACTACTCTGGACTGCTCTGACTTAGAATACGTGGACAACTACAAATACCTGGGTGTCTGGTTAGACTGTAAACTCTCCTTCCAGACTCACATTAAGCATCTCCAATCCAAAATTAAATCTAGAATCGGCTTCCTATATCGCAACAAAGCATCCTTCACTCATGCTGCCAAACATACCCTCGTAAAACTGACCATCCTACCGATCCTCAACTTCGGTGATGTCATCTATAAAATAGCCTCCTACACTCTGGATGCAGTCTATCACAGTGCCATCCATTTTGTCACCAAAGCCCCATACACTACCCACCATTGCGACCTGTACGCTCTCATTGGTTGGCCCTCACTTCATACTCGTCGCCAAACCCACTGGCTGCAGGTTATCTACAAGTCTCTGCTCGCCTTATCTCAGCTCACTGGTCACCATAGCAGCACCCACTTGTAGCACGCGCTCCAGCAGGTATATCTCACTGGTCACCCCCAAAGCCAATTCCTCCTTTGGTCGTCTTTCCTTCCAGTTCTCTGCTGCCCATGACTGGAACGAATTGTAAAAATCTCTGAAGCTGGAGACTCACATCTCCCTCACTAGCTTTAAGCACCAGCTGTCAGAGCAGCTCACAGATCACTGCACCTGTACATAGCCCATCTGTAAACAGCCCATCTATCTATCTACCTCATCCCCATACTGGTATTTATTTATTTATTTTGCTCCTTTGCACCCCAGTATCTCTACCTGCACATTCATCTTCTGCCAATCTACCATTCCAGTGTTTAATTGCTATATATTGTAAGTACTTCACCACCATGACCTATTTATTTCCTTAACTTACCTCATTTGCACTCACTGTATATAGACTTTTTGTTTTCTTTTGTTCTACTGTATTATTGACTGTATGTTTTGTTTATTCCATGTGTAACTCTGTGTTGTTTTATGTGTCGGATTGCTACGCTTTATCTTGGCCAGGTCGCAGTTGCAAATGAGAACTTGTTCTCAACTAGCATACCTGGTTAAATAAAGGTGAATGAAAAATAAAATAAAAACCCTAATAATTTGGTCTATTTTCAACTATAACCTGTTTTTGAGAAATGTAATCATCTAACATTGTAAGAGCTTTCATTGTCTGCATTTTTGCACCCTTTATTTATCCTGAAGTTCTGACTTGGTGTACAGGGAGAACACTGTAAGGCCCATGTAACGGCTCATGATCTGAATTCTGTCTCTGTACATTTAAAAAGTGCTGAACCAAAAGTTATATTGACTACGTCCGTCCTAGCTCGCTCATTATTGTCTTAATCGAAATTACGGATTGCGTCTTATCCGCTTGTCGTCCTCTTATGTCATAGTTTGCACATCTCAATTGTCAGTAGGAACCACATTTGTTTAAGCAAGTCAGCCATATCAGCTCTGTTTGCTTAAAAGACAGTAAATGAGGCTGAATGAACTGTTTCGCTGCCAGACAAGGCTCAGCTGATATCCAGGTGTAGCAGTGGTATAATGCAGTTAATGTTTAGTGTTGTGTTGTGTAGTGGCTTTGCTGGCATTCATTCTACCTTTTTTTTACCCCACCAAGGTTTACATGCTAAAAGCAGTGGGTAATGTTGGAGGGTAATGTTTCATAGGACGCATGACTCGACCTTCACCTCTCCCGAGCCCGTTGGGGAGTTGTAGCGAAAGGACAAGATTGTAACTACCATTTGGATATTAAAAACTTTGGGAGAAAAAGGGGAGAAAAATACCACCCCAAAAAATGTAGTCCTCGTTCATAGAGTTTTTGTTTGGTTTTAAAGTGACAAGGCTACCCCAGACTATTTGCATTGCCCCCCCCCTTTTACACTGCTGCTACTCTCTGTTATTATCTATGCATAGTCACTTTAATTACTCTACCGACATGTACATATTACCTCAATTAGCCCGCACATTGACTCTGTACCGGTACACCCTGTATAAATCCTCGCCATTGTTATTTCACTGCTGCTCTTTAATTATTTGTTACTTATATGAAATACTTTCTGGGGTATTTTTCTGAAAACTGCATTGTTGGTTAAGGGCTTGTATTCAGCATTTCACTGTGAGGGCTACACCTGTTGTATTCAGCATTTCACTATAAGGTCTACTACACCTGTTGTATTCAGCATTTCACTGTAAGGTCTACTATACCTGTTGTATTCAGCATTTCACTGTAAGGTCTACCTACACCTGTTGTATTCAGCATTTCACTGTAAGGTCTACCTACACCTGTTGTATTCAGCATTTCACTGTAAGGTCTACTATACCTGTTGTATTCAGCGTTTCACTGTAAGGTCTACCTGTTGTATTCAGCATTTACACCTGTTGCATTCAGCATTTCACTATAAGGTCTACCTACACCTGTTGTATTCAGCATTTCACTGTAAGGTCTACCTACACCTGTTGTATTCAGCATTTCACTATAAGGTCTACCTACACCTGTTGTATTCAGCATTTCACTGTAAGGTCTACCTACACCTGTTGTATTCAGCATTTCACTATAAGGTCTACCTACACCTGTTGTATTCAGCATTTCACTGTAAGGTCTACCTACACCTGTTGTATTCAGCATTTCACTATAAGGTCTACTACACCTGTTGTATTCAGCATTTCACTGTAAGGTCTACTACACCTGTTGTATTCAGCATTTCACTGTGAGGGCTACACCTGTTGTATTCAGCATTTCACTATAAGGTCTACTACACCTGTTGTATTCAGCATTTCACTGTAAGGTCTACTATACCTGTTGTATTCAGCATTTCACTGTAAGGTCTACCTACACCTGTTGTATTCAGCATTTCACTGTAAGGTCTACCTACACCTGTTGTATTCAGCATTTCAATGTAAGGTCTACTATACCTGTTGTATTCAGCGTTTCACTGTAAGGTCTACTATACCTGTTGTATTCAGCATTTCAATGTAAGGTCTACTATACCTGTTGTATTCAGCATTTCACTGTAAGGTCTAATACACCTGTTGTATTCAGCATTTCACTGTAAGGTCTAATACACCTGTTGTATTCAGCATTTCACTGTAAGGTCTAATACACCTGTTGTATTCGGGGCATGTGACAAATAAAATGTGATTTGATTTGAAATTAGCGTAATTTCATTACCATTGAATTGCCCCCCTACTCTCCTCCCCTTCTTATCTCCTCTCCTCCCCTTCTTATCTCCTCTCCTCCCCTTCTTATCTACTCTCCTCCCCTTCTTATCTCCTCTCCACCCCTTCTTAATTCTTCTCCTCCCCTTCTTATCTCCTCTCCTCCCCTTCTTATCTCCTCTCCTCCCCTTCTTATCTCCTCTCCTCCCCTTCTTATCTCCTCTCCTCCCCTTCTTATCTCCTCTCCTCCCCTTCTTATCTCCTCTCCTCACCATCAGATATAGAATACAACCACAACAGCCTCGTTATCGTTCTAGTGACATCAGCCTCTCTTCAAAGCAGCATGTTGATGATTCCAGTCTTCTATCCACTTAGAGCATCAATGTTCTCCAGTCTCCTCTGATCTCATGATCTGCTGCTTCACAGCAACACGCACAGGACACAGGCATCCCATTCCCCACCCCACAGCCATGGGGGAGCTGGACAACTCACTGGGCAGACCATAAACACACACCTGCTCCAAACACACAATCGCATAACACACGAGCACATGCACAAAAAACGCACTCAAACACAAGCATATTTACGCACACGCACACACAGACCCGGGCCATTCCAGAGAAGCCTGCCTTCCTCCACCCTCCCCTTCTCCCCACTCCTCTCCTCCCCACTCCTCTTCTCCCCACTCCTCTCCTCCCCACTCCTCTTCTCCCCACTCCTCTCCTCCCCACTCCTCTTCTCCCCACTCCTCTCCTCCCCACTCCTCTCCTCCCCACTCCTCTTCTCCCCACTCCTCTCCTCCCCACTCCTCTTCTCCCCACTACTCTCCTCCCCACTCCTCTTCTCCCCACTACTCTCCTCCCCACTCCTCTCCTCCCCACTCCTCTTCTCCCCACTACTCTCCTCCCCACTCCTCTCCTCCCCACTACTCTCCTCCCCACTCCTCTCCTCCCCACTCCTCTCCTCCCCACTCCTCTCCTCCCCACTCCTCTCCTCCCCACTCCTCTTCTCCCCACTCCTCTTCTCCCCACTCCTCTTCTCCCCACTCCTCTCCTCCCCACTCCTCTCCTCCCCACTCCTCTTCTCCCCACTCCTCTCCTCCCCACTCCTCTCCTCCCCACTCCTCTCCTCCCCACTCCTCTCCTCCCCACTCCTCTCCTCCCCACTCCTCTTCTCCCCACTACTCTCCTCCCCACTCCTCTCCTCCCCACTCCTCTCCTCCCCACTCCTCTCCTCCCCACTCCTCTTCTCCCCACTCCTCTCCCTCCCCACTCCTCTTCTCCCCACTCCTCTCCTCCCCACTCCTCTTCTCCCCACTCCTCTCCTCCCACTCCTCTTCTCCCCACTCCTCTCCTCCCCACTCCTCTTCTCCCCACTCCTCTCCCTCCCCACCCTCCTCTCCCACTCCTCTTCTCCCCACTCCTCTTCTCCCCTCCTCCTCTCCTCCCCACTCCTCTTCTCCCCACTCCTCTTCTCCCCACTCCTCTCCTCCCCACTCCTCTTCTCCCCACTCCTCTCCTCCCCACTCCTCTTCTCCCCACTCCTCTCCTCCCCACTCCTCTCCTCCCCACTCCTCTTCTCCCCACTCCTCTTCTCCCCACTCCTCTCCTCCCCACTCCTCTTCTCCCCACTCCTCTTCTCCCCACTCCTCTTCTCCCCACTCCTCTTCTCCCCACTCCTCTCCTCCCCACTCCTCTTCTCCCCACTCCTCTCCTCCCCACTCCTCTTCTCCCCACTCCTCTCCTCCCCACTCCTCTTCTCCCCACTCCTCTTCTCCCCACTCCTCTCCTCCCCACTCCTCTTCTCCCACTCCTCTCCTCCCCACTCCTCTTCTCCCCACTCCTCTCCTCCCCACTCCTCTTCTCCCCACTCCTCTTCTCCCCCTCCTCTTCTCCCCACTCCTCTCCTCCCCACTCCTCTTCTCCCCACTCCTCTCCTCCCCACTCCTCTTCTCCCCACTCCTCTTCTCCCCACTCCTCTCCTCCCCACTCCTCTTCTCCCCACTCCTCTCCTCCCCACTCCTCTTCTCCCCACCCTCTCCTCCCCACTCCTCTCCCCCCCACTCCTCTCTCTCCCAGGACTAGAAAACGAAATGAACCCCAATGATTTGAATGTGGACTCCTCTTCTCCCCACTCCTCTTCTCCCCACTCCTCTTCTCCCAACTCCTCTTCTCCCCAGGCTCCTCTTCTAACCCCAATCCTCTTCTCCCCACAGCCTCTCCACCCCAGCTACCACATAACCTCCCAAATCCTCTTCTCCCCACTCCTCTCCTCCCCACTCCTCTTCTCCCCACTCCTCTCCTCCCCACTCCTCTCCTCCCCACTCTCCAAATGTTGACTTTTTCTCTCTACCCAGGACTAGAAAACGAAATGAACAACAATGATTTGAATGTGGAGAGAGCTAATACACAATGTGCTTCAGTCTAACTCAGTGTGTCAGCTGAGCTCTGAGTCTGCAGGCTCCTAGCTAGAGACAGTAACACAATACAAATAGCAGGCCCAGGGGCCACAGCACTGCTCCACAACAGCTACCACATAACAATGACAAATATCTTCAGTACAAGAGAGGGAGGGGGAGAGAGAGTAAATAGAGAGAGTGTGTGAGGGAGGGATGGTAATGTTCTGGAACAGCAAAGAAGGCCAGACGGAAAGCTGTTCGGAGATAAAGAAAGAAAGAACGTAACAAAGAAAGAAAAGAGCATTGGTGGACAGAGAAACACGACAGAGAAACACGACAGAGAAACACGACAGAGAAACACGACAGAGAAAGAAAAGAGCATTGGTGGACAGAGAAACACGACAGAGAAACACGACAGAGAAACACGACAGAGAAACATGACAGAGAAAGAAAAGAGCATTGGTGGACAGAGAAACACGACAGAGAAACACGACAGAGAAACACGACAGAGACAGAGAAACATGACAGAGAAACACGACAGAGAAACACGACAGAGAAACACGACAGAGAAACATGACAGAGAAACACGACAGAGAAACACGACAGAGAAACATGACAGAGAAAAGAAAAAACATTGGTGGACAGAGAAACACGACAGAGAAACACGACAGAGAAACATGACAGAGAAACAAAAGAGAAACATTGGTGACAGAGAAACACGACAGAGAAACACGACAGAGAAACATGACAGAGAAACATGACAGAGAAACACGACAGAGAAACACGACAGAGAAAGAAAAGAGCATTGGTGGACAGAGAAACATGACAGAGAAACACGACAGAGAAAGAAAAGAGCATTGGTGGACAGAGAAACACGACAGAGAAACACGACAGAGAAACATGACAGAGAAAGAAAAGAGCATTGGTGGACAGAGAAACACGACAGAGAAAGAAAAGAGCATTGGTGGACAGAGAAACACGACAGAGAAAAGAAAAGAGCATTGGTGGACAGAGAAACACGACAGAGAAAGAAAAGAGATTAATGGACAGAGAAACATGACAGAGAAAGAAAAGAGCATTGGTGGACAGAGAAACATGACAGAGAAAGAAAAGAGCATTGGTGGACAGAGAAACATGACAGAGAAAGAAAAGAGCATTGGTGGACAGAGAAACATGACAGAGAAAGAAAAGAGCATTGGTGGACAGAGAAACATGACAGAGAAAGAAAAGAGCATTAATGGACAGAGAAACATGACAGAGAAAGAAAAGAGCATTGGTGGACAGAGAAACATGACAGAGAAAGAAAAGAGCATTGGTGGACAGAGAAACATGACAGAGAAAGAAAAGAGCATTGGTGGACAGAGAAACACGACAGAGAAACATGACAGAGAAAGAAAAGAGCATTGGTGGACAGAGAAACATGACAGAGAAAGAAAAGAGCATTGGTGGACAGAGAAACACAGAGAAAGAAAAGACAGAGAAACATGACAGAGAAAGAAAAGAGCATTGGTGGACAGAGAAACATGACAGAGAAAGAAAAGAGCATTGGTGGACAGAGAAACACGACAGAGAAAGAAAAGAGCATTGGTGGACAGAGAAACACGACAGAGAAAGAAAAGAGCATTGGTGGACAGAGAAACACGACAGAGAAAGAAAAGCAAGAAAGGAAATTAGAAAGCAGAGAAAAAAAACAGAGCAAGTGAGTTGAGAGATGAAAGCAGGAAAGAGAAGGGAGAAGAATGAAAGACAGTGTAGAAGAAAGGAGGAAGGAAGAGTGAGAGGAAAAGGAAGATATGCTGTGAAAGAGTAGTTGTGTGAATGTACTGTATAATGAGGGGGTCTGTTGAGAGGAGGAGGAGTGTGTGTGATGAGGGGGATATGGTATGGTAAGCAGAGGAGTGGAGGAGTATTTGCTGTTCCTTATTGCCTATATGAGAGGGAGAGGGAGAGAGAGGGGTGTATGCTCTCTTCTCCATACAATTGGTTGTTTACTTAATGATTTACTACGCTCTCTCTCCATCCTTCTTCCTTCACTCCCTAGTGGTGTAGCACAGTTTCACGGGCCCCCCCACAGACATCCCCCCTCCTTTCATTTTAAACCTTATTTTTATGGCTTCTGTCATGTTCATATGTTATCTGGGGGCCAACCCTATTTGTGTTGCTATGAGGCAGTGAGAAACTCTTTGCTGTTTTAGAGCTAATCTCATTCTGTTCTACACATTTTGCCATGAGGCTGAGAGAACATTTTCAAACATTTTTGGGCGGGTGCAGTGGGGTTTGTGATATGCCAGTGCGCTCTCCTCATCTCAAGTTTGCGTGAGAACATAATGAAGGCGGGACCTAAACATGGCAGTTTTAACAAAAGGACAGAAACAGCAGGATTTTTTTTCTTCCATCGCTATGACAACAACCTGCTCAGAACCGCTCTGTTCTGTTCCCAACCGTTCCGCTCAAATGTCAATTACAAACTAGAGATACAGAGTTCCACAAAGTGATGGAGACATACTGCAGTCAACACATCCATCTATGTCTCTACTCTTTTGAGAACACAAAAATGTACACTTTTTCAACATTTTGGGAGGCAGTCAGAGCGGCGTGTGTAATGTGCATGATGATGTCATCTTGTTGAGTGTGCTTTACAGACAGACAGACAGACAGACAGACAGACAGACAGACAACCAATGTACTGCTGCTAGGTTAAGTTGTTGTTGTATTGGAGCTGCCCTGTGGCGACTGTAACAACAGATATTCTCTATCAGACTGGGCCTTCCTGCTTTAAATGAATAACAGCATTACATTAATGAGATCTGGAGTCAAAACGCATTATGAGAGGTAGCTGTCAAACGCCTGATTCCAACCAGCAGTACAAACAAAGGGTAATGGAAAAGCAAGGAGTGTGTGTGTGTGTGTGTGTGGTGTGTTTTTGTTTTTGTGCATGCGGGCATGCATGAATTTGTGTGTGCGTGTCTATGCACAAGTGTGTGTGTACCAATGTGTATGTGTGTGTGTTTGTGTCTGCGTGCATGCACACCTGTGTGTGCTAAGACAGCTAAGACAAAAGCAACCTGCATGCTGGAAAAGGTGGCTATACCAGGTAACAACATGGCTATATACAGGGAGTACCAGGTAACAACATGGCTATACACAGGGAGTACCAGGTAATAACATGGCTATATACAGAGAGTACCAGGTAATAACATGGCTATATACAGGGAGTACCAGGTAACAACATGGCTATATACAGGGAGTACCAGGTAATAACATGGCTATATACAGAGAGTACCAGGTAATAACATGGCTATATACAGGGAGTACCAGGTAATGACATGGCTATATACAGGGAGTACCAGGTAATGACATGGCTATATACAGGGAGTACCAGGTAATAACATGGCTATATACAGGGAGTACCAGGTAATAACATGGCTATATACAGGGAGTACCAGGTAATAACATGGCTACATACATGGAGTACCAGGTAATGACATGGCTATATACAGGGAGTACCAGGTAATAACATGGCTATATACAGGGAGTACCAGGTAATAACATGGCTATATACAGGGAGTACCAGGTAAGCCTTTTCTACACTGCCAGGTCTCTGTCCTCTGCCACACTGCCAGGTCTCTGTCCTCTGCCAAACTGCCAGGTCTCTGTACTCTACCACACTGCCAGGTCTCTGTCTTCTACCACACTGCTAGGTCTCTGTCCTCTGCCACACTGCCAGGTCTCTGTCCTCTGCCACACTGCCAGGTCTCTGTCCTCTGCCACACTGCCAGGTCTCTGTCCTCTGCCACACTGCTAGGTCTCTGTCCTCTGCCACACTGCCAGGTCTCTGTCCTCTGCCACACTGCTAGGTCTCTGTCCTCTGCCACACTGCCAGGTCTCTGTCCTCTGCCACACTGCTAGGTCTCTGTCCTCTGCTTCACTGCTAGGTCTCTGTCCTTTGCCACACTGCCAGGTCTCTGTCCTCTGCCACACTGCCAGGTCTCTGTCCTCTGCCACACTGCCAGGTCTCTGTCCTCTGCCACACTGCTAGGTCTCTGTCCTCTGTCACACTGCCAGGTCTCTGTCCTCTGCTTCACTGCTAGGTCTCTGTCCTCTGCCACACTGCTAGGTCTCTGTCCTCTGTCACACTGCCAGGTCTCTGTCCTCTGCTTCACTGCTAGGTCTCTGTCCTCTGCCACACTGCCAGGTATCTGTCCTCTGCCACACTGCCAGGTCTCTGTCCTCTGCCACACTGCTAGGTCTCTGTCCTCTGTCACACTGCCAGGTCTCTGTCCTCTGCTTCACTGCTAGGTCTCTATCCTCTGCCACACTGCCAGGTCTCTGTCCTCTGCTTCACTGCTAGGTCTCTGTCCTCTGCCACACTGCCAGGTCTCTGTCCTCTGCCACACTGCCAGGTCTCTGTCCTCTGCCACACTGCTAGGTCTCTGTCCTCTGCCACACTGCTAGGTCTCTGTCGTCTGTCACACTGCCAGGTCTCTGTCCTCTGTCACACTGCCAGGTCTCTGTCCTCTGCCACACTGCTAGGGCCACGTCCTCTGTCACACTGCCAGGTCTCTGTCCTCTGCTTCACTGCTAGGTCTCTGTCCTCTGCCACACTGCCAGGTCTCTGTCCTCTGCCACACAGCCAGGTCTCTGTCCTCTGCCACACTGCTAGGTCTCTGTCCTCTGCCACACTGCTAGGTCTCTGTCCTCTGCCACACTGCCAGGTCTCTATCCTCTGCCAAACTGCCAGGTCTCGGATTAAATAGATCATGTCTGGCCTTGCTGCTCTGTTATTGATGACTAGCTGCACGGAGGCAGAAACCTCTGGCCTCTCTCAACCTGTGTGTATTGTGTGTGTGTGTGTGTGTGTGTGTGTGTGTGTGTGTGTGTGTGTGTGTGTGTGTGTGAGAGAGAGAGAGAGAGAGAGAGAGAGAGATCAGCTGCAGGTAATAGCTGTCCTCAGAGATACATCAGGTCAGTTGTCACTAAAACTGATGAGTGAGAGAGAGAGAGAGAGAGAGAGAGAGAGAGAGAGAGAGAGAGAGAGAGAGAGAGAGAGAGAGAGAGAGAGAGAGAGAGACAGAGAGAGAGAGAGAGAGAGAGAGAGAGAGAGAGAGAGAGAGAGGGAGAGAGAGTGGAGTGGCAAGTTACAGAGAGAGTGAAGACACAGGAAGACAGAGCTGTTGGATAAGCTGTCCTCAAAGACACAGAAAGACAGAGCTTTTGGATAAGCTGTCCTCAAAGACACAGAAAGACAGAACTGTTGGATAAGCTGTCCTCAAAGACACAGAAAGACAGAGCTTTTGGATAAGCTGTCCTCAAAGACACAGAAAGACAGAGCTGTTCGATAAGATGTCCTCAAAGACACAGAAAGACAGAGCTGTTGGATAAGCTGTCCTCAAAGACACAGAAAGACAGTGCTGTTGGATAAGCTGTCCTCAAAGACAGGAAGACAGAGCTGTTCGATAAGCTGTCCTCAAAGACACAGAAAGACAGAGCTTTTGGATAAGCTGTCCTCAAAGACACAGAAAGACAGAGCTGTTGGATAAGATGTCCTCAAAGACACAGAAAGACAGAGCTGTTCGATAAGATGTCCTCAAAGACACAGAAAGACAGAGCTGTTGGATAAGCTGTCCTCAAAGACACAGAAAGACAGAACTGTTGGATAAGCTGTCCTCAAAGACACAGAAAGACAGAGCTGTTGGATAAGCTGTCCTCAAAGACACAGAAAGACAGAGCTGTTCGATAAGATGTCCTCAAAGACACAGAAAGACAGAGCTGTTGGATAAGCTGTCCTCAAAGACACAGAAAGACAGAGCTGTTGGATAAGCTGTCCTCAAAGACACAGAAAGACAGAGCTGTTGGATAAGCTGTCCTCAAAGACACAGAAAGACAGAGCTGTTGGATAAGCTGTCCTCAAAGACACAGAAAGACAGAGCTGTTGGATAAGCTGTCCTCAAAGACACAGAAAGACAGAGCTGTTGGATAAGCTGTCCTCAAAGACACAGAAAGACAGAGCTGTTGGATAAGCTGTTCACAACAGCCAGAGGCAAGTGTATGTGTTTCACATCTGTGGTTTACACATCAGGGGACTGCCAGAACCCCCCCAGATGCCTTTGGAGTTCAAAGTCATCTTCCTCTCTTCTCCTTATCTGCCCTGTCCCCTCTCTCTCTCTCTCCTCTCCCATCCCATCCCCTCCCCACTTGGACCATTGCGGCCTGTCATACAGCAATCAGGGCCAGACTCTCTAAGTACTTCATGACAGAGAGATAGTGAGAAAAATAGTTTATTTGTGTGTGTGTGTGTGTGTGTGTGTGTGTGTGTGTGTGTGTGTGTGTGTGTGTGTGTGTGTGTGTGTGTGTGTGTGTGTGTGTGTGTACAGGTACCTATACATGTGTGTTTGTGTGTCAGTGTACATACATGTGTGTGGACATATGTTTGTGTGTCTGTGTACATACATGTGTGTGGACATATGTTTGTGTGTCTGTGTACATACATGTGTGTGGACATATGTTTGTGTGTCTGTGTACATACATGTGTGTGGACATATGTATGTTTGTCTTCCTGACAGTTTGTGTCTCAGTGCCTGTGTGTGTGTATGTTGTTTGTGCCACAGCCTTTCTGTCCTGAGACAACAGCAGGCCTGATTGGAGATTAAAACAGCCAAAGTGAGAAGCTCAGAGTCCGTATTACAGCCTCACAGCTAAATCCTCCCTCCTCGGGATTGGACTGCACTCATCCTCTCACTTTCTCTCTTCATCTCTCTGTCTCCATCTTTCTTTCTCTATTAATATATCCCTCTCTCTCTATCCCTCTCTCATTCGCTCTCTCCCTCTTTTTCCTGATCCTTCTCTTCCTCTAACTCCTCATCCATCTTTCTCTGAGCCGCAATCCCATCTGAAACAGAGGGTTTAGCTCCACGACCTCATCCCTCTCAACAGGAGAACATTTCATTTAGCCAATGTGCTCTTATTGCCTCCCATTGTAACTATGACTTCATCCCAAATGGCACCCTATCCTCTATATAGTGCAGTACTTTTCTGTTACCCTATAGGCCTTGGTCAAATGTAATGAACCCATTGCTCAAGATTGCGACCATAACAGTCGCATTTGCAACCCTTTGACTTGACAGTGCGACACACATTTTGAATTGGTTGCTAGGGTGACAGTGATATAACGTAGCTGGTAACGTTGGATTTTTGGTTCACAATGTTTTCCTTTTTTATATCAAGATTTATTGAAACAGCAATGTTATGATAATGGGTACGCAGACCAGATATTCAAAACGTTTAGTCTGAAGTCTTGGTTGAATCTTTGTGATGCGCATTTCAGTCACCAAGCACTGTCTGAATGAACGTTTCTAAATCCTTCTGTCATGACTTCCGCCGAAGTCGGTCCCTCTCCTTGTTCGGCGGTCGACGTCACCGACCTTCTAGCCATCACTGATCCATTTATCATTTTCCATTGGTTTTGTCTTGTCTTCCTTCACACCTGGTTCCAATCCCATCAATGACATGTTGTGTATTTAACCCTCATGTCGGAGATTGTTTGATTGTATGTTTGTGTATTATGTGTTGGTGTGCGACAGGTTTTGTACCCACTTTTTATTGTTTTGTATTTTGGTTTTTGAGTTTTGTGAAGCACTGATTTAACAACTCCGTTTATACCAAGTTCGATTCTCCTGCGCCTGACTTCCCTGCCACCAACATACACCCTTTAAACCTTCCTAATTACAGCACCTGTCAAAAGTTTGGACACAGCTATTAATTACAGGGTTTTTCTTTAGTTTTACTATTGTCTACATTGTAGAATAATAGTGAAGACATCAAAACTATGAAATAGCACATGGAATTAAGTAGCAACCAAAAAAGTGTTAAACAAATCTAATTATATTTTATACTTAAGATTCAAATCAAATTGTTTTAGTCACATGCGCAGAATACAACAGGTGTAGACCTTACAGTGAAATACTTACTTATGACTAACCAACAATGCAGTTTCAAAAAATACAGATACGAATATGAGATAAAAGTAACAAGTAATTAAAGAGCAACAGTGAAATAACAACAGCCACCCTTACAGCCACCCTTTGCCTTGATGACAGGTTTGCACAATCTTGGCATTCTCTCAACCAGCTTCATGGGGTAGTCACCTGGAATACATTTCAATTGTATTTGAGCCAATCAGTTGTGTTGTGACAAGGTAGCGTTGATATACAGAAGATAGCCCTATTTGAGTCAGGCTCTGGGTAACTGGTGCATGGAATCAGGCACAGGAGAGCAGAGATGAGTGTACAAGGTAATTTAGTCCATGAACAGCACCAGGATAAAACAAATACTAAAGTTGTGTGAAATTACTGGTCACTCTGTTACGGCTTTCCTCCGTCGAAAGAGAGTCGGACCAAAATGCAGCGTGATGATGATTCATGATATATTTTAATGAAGGAAAACCTATACATACAGAAACTACAAAACTAACGAAATGAAATAATGAAAACCGAAACAGCCCTATCTGGTGCAAACACAAAGACAGGAACAATCACCCACAAACACACAGTGAAACCCAGGCTACCTAAATATGGTTCCCAATCAGAGACAACGAGAATCACCTGACTCTGATTGAGAACCTCAGGCAGCCATAGACTATGCTAGACACCCCTACTCAGCCACAATCCCAATACCTACTAAAACCCCCAATACCACAACACAAAATAACCCCATGTCACACCCTGGCCTGACCAAATAATTATATAAACACAAAATACTAAGACCAGGGCGTGACAGAACCCCCCAAGGTGCGGACTCCCGGCCGCACACTAAAACCCATAGGGGAGGGTCCGGGTGGGCGTCTGTCCACGGTGGCGGCTCCGGCTCGGGACGTGGACCCCACTCCAACCAAGTCTTAGTCCCCCTGTAACGCGTCATTTGATTGGCGACCCTCGCCGCCGACCTAGGCCTAATAACCCTCACCAAGGACCCCACTGGATTGAGGGGCAGCTCGGGACTGAGGTAGAAGCTCGGGACTGAGGGGAAGCTCGGGACTGAGGGGAAGCTCGGGACTGAGGGGAAGCTCGGGACTGAGGGGAAGCTCAGCATAGAGGGGAAGCTCAGCATAGAGGGGAAGCTCAGCACTGAGAGGAAGCTCAGCACTGAGGGGGGCAAGCTCAGCACTGAGGGGAAGCTCAGCACTGAGAGGAAGCCCAGTACTGAGAGGAAGCCCAGTACTGAGAGGAAGCCCAGTACTGAGAGGAAACTCAGGCAGGTAGTAGGCTCTAGCAGATCCTGGCTGACTGGCGGATCTGGAAGATCATGGCTGACTGGCGGATCCTGGCTGACTGGCGGATCTGGAAGATCTTGGCTGACTGGTGGATCCTGGCTGACTGGCGGATCTGGTTGCTCCATGCAGACTGGCAGCTCTGGCTGCTCCATGCAGACTGGAGGCTCCGGCTGCTCCATGCAGACTGGCATGCCGGCTGCTCCATGCAGACTGGCAGCTCCGGCTGCTCCATGCAGACTGGCAGCTCCGGCTGCTCCATGCAGACTGGCAGCTCCGGCTGCTCCATGCAGACTGGCAGCTCTGGCTGCTCCATGCAGACTGGCAGCTCCATGCAGACTGACAGCTCTGGCTGCTCCATGCAGACTGACAGCTCTGGCTGCCCCATGCAGACTGGCGGCTCTGGCTGCTCCATGCAGACTGGCAGCTCTGGCTGCTCCATGCAGACTGGCAGCTCTGGCTGCTCC
The DNA here is from genome assembly GCF_018296145.1 of Oncorhynchus tshawytscha. Taxonomy (NCBI): domain Eukaryota; kingdom Metazoa; phylum Chordata; class Actinopteri; order Salmoniformes; family Salmonidae; genus Oncorhynchus; species Oncorhynchus tshawytscha. The sequence continues at coordinate 75,788,340 of NC_056436.1, read as the reverse complement.
ATGCAGATTGGCAGCTCTGGCTGCTCCATGCAGATTGGCAGCTCAGGCTGCTCCATGCAGACTGGCAGCTCCGGCTGCTCCATGCAGACTGGCAGCTCCGGCTGCTCCATGCAGACTGGCAGCTCCGGCTGCTCCATGCAGACTGGCAGCTCCGGCTGCTCCATGCAGACTGGCAGCTCTGGCTGCTCCATGCAGACTGGCAGCTCCATGCAGACTGACAGCTCTGGCTGCTCCATGCAGACTGACAGCTCTGGCTGCCCCATGCAGACTGGCAGCTCTGGCTGCTCCATGCAGACTGGCAGCTCTGGCTGCTCCATGCAGACTGGCAGCTCTGGCTTCTCCATGCAGATTGGCAGCTCTGGCTGCTCCATGAACAGATTGGCAGCTCCGGCTGCTCCATGCAGAGCTGGCAGCTCTGGCTGCGCTGAACAGGCGGGAGACTCCAACAGCGCTGTAGAGGAGGAAGGCTCTGGCTGCGCTGAACAGGCGGGAGGCTCCGGCAGCGCTAGAGAGGAGAAAGGCTCTGGCAGTGCTAAACAGGCGGGAGGCTCCGGCAGCGCTGTAGAGGAGGAAGGCTCTGGCTGCGCTGAACAGGCGGGAGGCTCCGGAGGCGCTAAACAGGCGAGGCGCGCTGAAGGCCTGGTGCGTGGTGCTGGCACTGGGTAGAGGACATGCACAGGAAGCCTGGTGCGGGGAGCTGCCACCGGAGGACTGGTGTGTGGAGGTGGCACTGGATGGACCGGACCGTGAAGGTGTACTGGAGAGCCTGAGAGCAGGACTGGCACAGGACGTGCAAGGCTAGGTAGGTACACAGGAGGCCTAGTGCGTGAGGCTGGCACACTCTTCACCAGCCGACTAACACGCACCTCAGGACGAGTATGGAGCGCTGACCCAGGTGCCATCAAATCCCCGACACGCTCCGTCGGACGAATATCATATCTAAAGCACCAAACTAGCAACTCCCTCATTACTCTCTCCTCCAATTTCCCCATTAACTCCTTCACAGTCTCTGCTTCGCTCACCTCTAACATCGGCTCTGGTTCTGGTCTCCTCCTTGGCTCCTCACGATAAACAGGGAGAGTTGGATCAGGTCTGACTCCTGACTCTGCCACTCTCTCCCTGAGACCCCCCCCCAAGAAATTTTTGGGGCTGACTTTCGGGTTTCCTTGCCAACCGTGTTCCCTCGTATCGTCGGCTCCTATCTCCGGCTGCCTCTGCTCTCCTAAGTGCCTCCACCTGTTCCCATGTGAGGCGATCTCTTCCAGCCAGTATCTCCTCCCAAGTGTAACAACCTCCAAAACGTCTTCCCATGTCCATTCCTCCTTTCGCTGTTTCTGCTGTCGCTGCCTGTCACCACACTGCTTGGTCCGTGTGTGGTGGGTGATTCTGTTACGGCTTTCCTCCGTCGAAAGAGAGTCGGACCAAAATGCAGCGTGATGATGATTCATGATATATTTTAATGAAGGAAAACCTATACATACAGAAACTACAAAACTAACGAAATTAAATAATGAAAACCGAAACAGCCTATCTGGTGAAATAAAAAACACTAAGACAGGAACAATCACCCACAAACACACAGTGAAACCCAGGCTACCTAAATATGGTTCCCAATCAGAGACAACGAGAATCACCTGACTCTGATTGAGAACCTCAGGCAGCCATAGACTATGCTAGACACCCCTACTCAGCCACATTCCCAATACCTACTAAAACCCCCAATACCACAACACAACACAAAATAACCCCATGTCACACCCTGGCCTGACCAAATAATTATATAAACACAAAATACTAAGACCAGGGCGTGACACACTCGTAAATAACGGGCGTAATAACGAACCCGGCAAACAATATCAGCCAACAAGTAACAACATGAACATTATATACAAACACGCACACAAACCTGGGGGAAACAGAGGGTTAAACAAAGAACATGTAATTGGGGAATAGAAACCAGATGTGTAAAAAACAAAGACAAAACAAATGAAAATGAAAAGTGGATCGGAGATGGCTAGAAAGCCGGTGATGTCGACTGCCGAACGCCGCACGAACAAGGAGAGGGACCGACTTCGGCAGAAGTCGTGACAATACCCCCCCTGATGAGCGGCTCCAGCAGCGCGCCGACACCGACCTCTGGGACGATCAGGGTGAAAACAAAACGGGTAAAGAACATGGCCCACCTTGCCTGGCGAAGGTTCAGTCTCCTCGCCGCCCGGATGTACTTCATTGCGGTGGTTGGTCAGGATGAGAAAAGGGTGTTTAGCCCCCTCAAGCCAATGTCTCAATGCCTTGACGTCAGCCAACAGCTCCCGGTCCCCCACTTCATAGTTTCGCTCCGCCGGGCAAAAAGAAGGCACAGGGGCGGAGCTTTGGTGGTGTACCCGAGCGCTGAGAGAGCACGGCTCCTATCTCAGCCTTGGATCTCCATTATGAACGCCAAAGAGGGATCCGGATGAGCCAGCACCAGAGCCGAGGTAAACAGAGCATTCAGGTGACCAAAAGCCCTGTCCGCCTCAGCCGACCACTGCAAACGCACCGGTCTCCATTTCAGCAGTAAGGTAATGGGAGCTGCTACCTGACCAAAACCCCGGATAAAACTCCGGTAGTAGTTGGCAAACCCTAAAAACCGATGCACTTCCTTTACAGTGGTGGGAGTCGGCCAATTACGCACGGCTGAAATGCAGTCACTCTCCATCTCCACCCCTGACGTGGAAATGCGGTACCCTAGGAAGGAGACAGTCTGTTGGAAGAACAGACATTTCTCAGCTTTGACGTACAGGTCATGCTCCAACAGTCGACCAAGCACCTTGCGCACCTTTGACACATGCTCGGCGCATGTAGAGGAGTATATCAGAATATCGCCGCCCGTAAAATGTCGTCTACAAAGGCCTGGAAGACTGATGGAGCCTTCTTCAACCCGTATGGCATGATGAGGTACTCATAATGCCCTGAGGTGGTACTGAAAGCCGTCTTCCACTCGTCTCCCTCCCGGATATGCACCAGGTTGTAAGCGCTCCTGTGAAGAAGCGCACCCCGTGCATTGACTCGATCGCACTGGTGATGAGAGGCAGCGGGTAACTGCTACTCACTGTGACCTGATTGATACCCTGAGAGTCAATACACGGGCGCAGACCCCATCTTGCTTCTTCTCAAAAAAGAAACTCGAGGAGGCAGGTGAAGTGGAGCACCGAATGTAAACCTGTGTGAAATTACTGGTCACTCGTAAATAACGGGCGTAATAACGAACCCGGCAAACAATATCAGCCAACAAGTAACGACATGAACATTATATAGAAACACGCACACAAACATGAGGGAAACAGAGGGTTAAATAAAGAACATATATTTAGGGAATAGAAACCAGATGTGTAGAAAACAAAGACAAAACAAATGGAAAATGAAAAGTGGATAGGCAATGGCTAGAAAGCCGGTGACGTCGAACGCCGATCGCCGCCGAACAAGGAGAGGGACCAACTTCGGTGGAAGTCGTGAAAATTTGGTAAAAGACCAAGTCCATATTTTGACAAGAACAGCTCAAATAAGCAAAGAGAAGCATCATTACTTTAAGACTTGAAGGTCAGTCAATCTGGAACATTTCAAGAACGTTTCTTCAAGTGCAGTTGCAAAAACCATCAAGCACTATGATGAAACTGGCTCTCATGAGGACCGCCACAGGAAAGGAAGACCCAGAGTTACCACTGCTGCAGAGGATACGTTCATCAGAGTTACCAGCCTCAGAAATTGCAGCCAAAATAAATGCTTCACAGCTCAAGTAACAGACACATCTCACCATCAAATGTTCAGAGGAGACTGCGTGAATCAGGCCTTCATGGTTGAATTACTGGAAAGAAACCACTACTAAAGGACACCAATAATAAGAAGAGACTTGCTTTGGCCAAGAAACACAAGCGTTGGACAATAGACCAGTGGAAATCTGTCCTCTGGTCTGATGGGTCCAAATTTGAGATTGTTGTTTCCAACCACTGTGTCTAGGTGAACAGGTGATCTCGGCATGTGTGGTTCCCACCGTGAAGCGTGGAGGAGGAGGTGTGATGGTGTGGGGGTGCTTTGCTGATGACGCTGTCTGTAATTTATTATGAATTCAAGGCACACTTAACCAGCATGGCTACCACAGTATTCTGCGGTGATACACCATCCCATCTGGTTTGCGCTTAGTGGGACTGTCATTTATTTTTCAACAGGACAATGACCCAACACACCTCCAGGCTGTGTAAGGGCTATTTGACCAAGAAGGAGAGTGATGGAGTGCTGTATCAGATGACCTGGCCTCCAAATCACCCGACCTCAACCCAATTGAGATGGTTTGGGACACGTTAGCCGCAGAGTGAAGGAAACGCAGCTAACAAGTGCTCAGCATATGTGGGAACTCCTTCAAGACTGTTGGAAATGCATTTCAGGTGAATCTGATTAAGAAAATGCCAAGAGTCTGCAAAGCTGTCATCAAGACAAAGGATGTCTACTTCCAACAATCTAGAATCTGAAATATATTTTGATTTGTTTAAAACTGTTTTGGTTGCTTTGTTTTTAGATTTCTTTAACACTTTTCTGGTGTCATGATGTCTTCACTATTACTCTACAATGTAGAAAATAGTAAAAATAAAGAAAAACTCTTGAATGAGTCGATGCGTCCAAACTTTTGACTGGTACTGTAAATGTTGACTGCAAACTAGGCCCACCTGGCAGAATGATATCATGACGATTTGGATCAATTATAGGGCATTTATTTAGTCAACTCTGCCACCATATGTAACCTACACTGTACAAAAACACCACCAGCCAAACACAGCGGTCTCTTTCTAGGCATGCAATTGAATTAAAGGGCAACTACACCCTCCATTTTCTTTTTATAGATTGTTTTCAGACCTCAAAAGTGGTCTCCTGATGTGGTTTAAGAATTGTTATGGATTTAGAAAATGTTTTGTTTTTCAGGAAAACTGAATTTAACTAAAGATAAAACACATGTTATAGGGCCTTATAACTGTAGAGTGAATGCTGTAAATCGCTAACAATAACATTCATTTTGAGATTGAGCAAGGGTTTTAATCTTCCCTCCAAACAATCCATATCAATATGATACTGCCAAGATCAAATTGTACTATTTGTGTATGGAGAGTATGTCCCTATAGGCTATAGACTACTTGTTCAGCCCGCAAATTAAACATAACATTTAAATGATGCACGAATCATCCGCTTTCCCAGGCCAGTATTCTTCTCATTCAGGCCAGTAATTCTTTTAATTCAGGTCAGTATTCTTTTCATTCAGGCCAGTATTCTTTTCATTCAGGCCAGTATTATTTTCATTCAGGCCAGTATTCTTTTCATTCAGGCCAGTATTCTTTTCATTCAGGCCAGTATTCTTTTCATTCAGGCCAGTATTCTTTTCATTCAGGCCAGTATTCTTTTCATTCAGGCCAGTAATTCAGGCCAGAATTTTTCATTCAGGCCAGTATTCTTTTCATTCAGGCCAGTATTCTTTTCATTCAGGCCAGTATTCTTTTCATTCAGGCCAGTATTCTTTTCATTCAGGCCAGTATTCTTTTCATTCAGGCCAGTATTCTTTTCATTCAGGCCAGTATTCTTTTCGTTCAGGCCAGTATTCTTTTCATTCAGGCCAGTATTCTTTTCGTTCAGGCCAGTATTCTTTTCATTCAGGCCAGTATTCTTTTCATTCAGGCCAGTATTCTTTTCATTCAGGCTAGTATTCTTTTCGTTCAGGCCAGTATTCTTTTCATTCATTCAGTGTGCCACTGGAAAATTTACCTCAATGTCAAGCCCTTAAAAGATGGCCAGTCATTATTAGCCTGGTTCTGTATGGAATGCAGGGACATTATAGGACACAGATCAGGTCATTATCTCAGTACAGCAGCAAAAGATTTGTGCGACCAAATCATGTGCTAGTGCCATCAACTGAAAAAGTTAGTCTAGAGCCCTGATAGGGAATAGTGTGCCAGCTGGGAAACAGATACACGTATAATATCTTCATCACATCCCACCAGACAACAACCCACCAGACAACATCCCACCAGACAACAACCTGCCAGACAACATCCCACCAGACAACAACCCTACAGACAACACCCCACCAGACAACACCCCACCAGACAACTACCCACCAGACAACACCCCACCAGACAACACCCCACCAGACAACACCCCACCAGACAACATCCCACCAGACAACACCCCAACAGACATGTCACCAGGTGTCTCCATCATATCCCACCAGACATGTCACCAGGGGTCTCCATCATATCCCACCAGACATGTCACCAGGGGTCTCAATTATATCCCACCAGACATGTCACCAGGGTTCCCCATCATATCCCACCAGACATGACACTGGGGGTCTCCATCATATCCCACCAGACATGACACTGGGGGTCTCCATCATATCTCACCAGACATGTCACCAGGGGTCTCCATCATATCCCACCAGACATGACACTGGGGGTCTCCATCATATCCCACCAGACATGACACTGGGGGTCTCCATCATATCCCACCAGACATGTCACCAGGGGTCTCTATCATATCCCACCAGACATGACACCAGGGGTCTCTATCATATCCCACCAGACATGTCACCAGGGGTCTCCATCATATCCCACCAGACATGTCACCAGGGGTCTCCATCATATCACACCAGACATGACACTGGGGTCTCCATCATATCCCACCAGACATGTCACCAGGGGTCCCCATCATATCCCACCAGACATGACACTGGGGGTCTCTGTCATATCCCACCAGACATGTCACCAGGGGTCTCCATCATATCCCACCAGACATGACACTGGGGGTCTCCATCATATCCCACCAGACATGACACTGGGGGTCTCCATCATATCCCACCAGACATGACACTGGGGGTCTCCATCATATCCCACCAGACATGTCACCAGGGGTCTCCATCATATCCCACCAGACATGACACTTGGGGTCTCCATCATATCCCACCAGACATGTCACCAGGGGTCTCCGTCATATCCCACCAGACATGACACTGGAGGTCTCCGTCATATCCCACCAGACATGTCACCAGGGGTCTCCATCATATCCCACCAGACATGACACTGGGGGTCTCCATCATATCCCACCAGACATGACACTGGGGGTCTCCATCATATCCCACCAGACATGACACTGGAGGTCTCCATCATATCCCACCAGACATGACACTGGAGGTCTCCATCATATCCCACCAGACATGTCACCAGGGGTCCCCATCATATCCCACCAGACATGACACTGGTAGTCTCCATCATATCCCACCAGACATGTCACCAGGGGTCTCCATCATATCCCACCAAACATGACACTGGGGGTCTCCATCATATCCCACCAGACATGACACTGGGGGTCTCCATCATATCCCACCAGACATGACACTGGAGGTCTCCATCATATCCCACCAGACATGTCACCAGGGGTCTCCATCATATCCCACCAGACATGACACTGGGGGTCTCCATCATATCCCACCAGACATGACACTGGATGTCTCCATCATATCCCACCAGACATGACACTGGGGGTCTCCATCATATCCCACCAGACATGTCACCAGGTGTCTCTATCATATCCCACCAGACATGACACTGGGGGTCTCCATCATATCCCACCAGACATGACACTGGGGGTCTCCATCATATCCCACCAGACATGACACTGGGGGTCTCCATCATATCCCACCAGACATGCCACCAGGGGTCTCCATCATATCCCACCAGACATGACACTGGGGGTCCCCATCATATCCCACCAGACATGACACTGGGGGTCTCCATCATATCCCACCAGACATGACACTGGGGTCTCCATCATATCCCACCAGACATGTCACCAGAGGTCTCCATCATATCCCACCAGACATGACACCGGGGTCTCCATCATATCCCACCAGACATGACACTGGGGGTCTCCATCATATCCCAGCAGACATGACACTGGGGGTCTCCATCATATCCCACCAGACATGTCACCAGGGGTCCCCATCATATCCCACCAGACATGACACTGGTGGACTCCATCATATCCCACCAGATATGTCACCAGGGGTCTCCAACATATCCCACCAGACATGACACTGGGGGTCTCCATCATATACCACCAGGCATGACACTGGGGGTCTCCATCATATCCCACCAGACATGACACTGGAGGTCTCCATCATATCCCACCAGACATGACACTGGAGGTCTCCATCATATCCCACCAGACATGTCAGCAGGGGTCCCCATCATATCCCACCAGACATCAGACATGACACTGGGGGTCTCCGTCATATCCCACCAGACATGACACCAGGGGTCTCTATCATATCCCACCAGACATGTCACTGGGGGTCTCCATCATATCCCACCAGACATGACACCAGGGGTCTCCATCATATCCCACCAGACATGACACTGGGGGTCTCCATCATATCCCACCAGACATGACACTGGTGGTCTCCATCATATCCCACCAGACATGACACTGGAGGTCTCCATCATATCCCACCAGACATGTCACCAGGGGTCCCCATCATATCCCACCAGACATGACACTGGAGGTCTCCATCATATCCCACCAGACATGTCACCAGGGGTCCCCATCATATCCCACCAGACATGACACTGGTGGTCTCCATCATATCCCACCAGACATGTCACCAGGGGTCTCCATCATATCCCACCAGACATGACACTGGGGGTCTCCATCATATCCCACCAGACATGACACTGGGGTCTCCATCATATCCCACCAGACATGACACTGGGGATCTCCATCATATCCCACCAGACATGCCACCAGGGGTCTCCATCATATCCCACCAGACATGACACTGGGGGTCCCCATCATATCCCACCAGACATGACACTGGGGGTCTCCATCATATCCCACCAGACATGACACTGGGGGTCTCCATCATATACCACCAGGCATGACACTGGGGGTCTCCATCATATCCCACCAGACATGACACTGGGGGTCTCCATCATATCCCACCAGACATGACACTGGAGGTCTCCATCATATCCCACCGGACATGTCACCAGGGGTCCCCATCATATCCCAACAGACATGACACTGGGGGTCTCCATCATATCCCACCAGACCTGTCACCAGGGGTCTCCATGATATCCCACCAGACATGACACTGGGGGTCTCCATCATATCCCACCAGACATGACACTGGGGGTCTCCATCATATCCCACCAGACATGACAATGGGGGTCTCCATCCTATCCCACCAGACATGTCACCAGAGGTCTCCATCATATCCCACCAGACATGACACCGGGGTCTCCATCATATCCCACCAGACATGACACTGGGGTCTCCATCATATCCCACCAGACATGTCACCAGAGGTCTCCATCATATCCCACCAGACATGACACCGGGGTCCCCATCATATCCCACCAGACATAACACTGGGGGTCCCCATCATATCCCACCAGACATGACACAGGGAGTCTCCATCATATCCCACCAGACATGTCACTGGGTGTCTCCATCATATCCCACCAGACATGACACTGGGGGTCTCCATCATATCCCACCAGACATGACACTGGGGGTCTCCATCATATCCCACCAGACATGTCACCAGAGGTCTCCATCATATCCCACCAGACATGACACCGGGGTCCCCATCATATCCACCAAACATGACACTGGGGGTCTCCATCATATCCCACCAGACATGACACTGGGGTCTCCATCATATCCCACCAGACATGACACTGGAGGTCTCCGTCATATCCCACCAGACATGTCACCAGAGGTCTCCATCATATCCCACCAGACATGACACTGGGGTCTCCATCATATCCCACCAGACATGACACTGGGGGTCTCCATCATATCCACCAGACATGACTCCGGGGTCCCCATCATATCCACCAGACATGACACTGGGGGTCTCCATCATATACCACCAGACATGACACTGGGGTCTCCATCATATCCCACCAGACATGACACTGGGGGTCTCCATCATATCCCACCAGACATGACACCGGGGTCCCCATCATATCCACCAGACATGACACTGGGGGTCTCCATCATATCCACCAGACATGTCACTGGGGGTCTCCATCATATCCATGACACTGGAGGTCTCCATCATATCCACCAGACATGACACTGGAGGTCTCCATCATATCCACCAGACATGACACTGGGGGTCTCCATCATATCCCACCAGACATGACACTGGAGGTCTCCATCATATCCACCAGACATGACACTGGGGGTTGCGTTACAGTCTCCAATTCCAGAACGAATTCAAGGCAACGCACAGTATTGTATAGAGCCATGATCGAATGGAACTCCCTTCCATCTCAAATGACTTAAGAAAACAAGAAAGTTTGCTTCAAAATAACAATCAAACAGCACTTCACAACACCTCTCCCCTATCCGACCTAGTTGTAATGTCCATGTTAATGTTTTTAAATGTATGTCAATTGTAAAGTAGTTTCTCTGTAATGTCTTTTTGGTTGTGTGTCGGACCCCAGTAAGACCAGCTGTTGCCATGGCGTCAGCTAATGGGGATTCCAATAAAATGCCAAATAAATAATAATAATAATATTCTGATTGGGAAAAAACCTGTCTCAGTGTGCAGCCCAGTCTTCTATAGAGGCCTACTGTATGAATGAACAGGAACCAATGGGATTAATAAAGATCTGTCTGAGCAGCACTCATTTCATTTCATTTCATATTCAGACAAAGCATAAGCCACACAAGGCTCCAGACTACCAGCTACTATAGCTCAAACACTTTCCCAATCTCTCTCTTTCTGTCACGCACTCTCCCCATATCTCTCCCCTTTCTCTCTCTCTCTCTCTCTCTCTCTCTCTCTCTCTCTCTCTCTCCCATCCTGCTTCTCTCTCTCACTCACACTCTATCACTTTCTTTATCTCTGGCGTAGTCACGCTCTGCCAGGTTCACTGTGCGGCTGTGTTTGTGTGTAGTGTGTGTGTAGTGTGTGTGTGTGTGTGTGTGTGTCTGTCAGCCTGGTGCTGGGAGGGAGTTTCAGGCTGATTAAAATTGTAATTTATATGATGATGATGTTGGAGGTCCCTGGTTTCCCCTCAAATGCTGTCAGTCTCCTAAATGAGCTGAAGCCTCCAGCTCGGTATTACACTAGAAATACACTGTGAAACAGGGATGATATTACACAATACCTCTCTAAAAGAGAAACGTCAACCTGATCTTAGAAAGAGAATACTTCTCCCTGATAGATAAGACCACCTGTATTTGACCCAATCAACCTTCCTCCCACTCCCTCTGTCCCACCCCCTCTCTACGTCTCCCACCCCCTCTCTACATCTCCCACCCCCTCTCTACGTCTCCCACTCCCTCTCTACGTCTCCCACTCCCTCTCTACGTCTCCCACTCCCTCTCTTCCTCTGTCCCACCCCCTCTCTACGTCTCCCACTCCCTCTCTCGTCTCCCACCCCCTCTCTACGTCTCCCACCCCCTCTCTCGTCTCCCACCCCCTCTCTACGTCTCCCACTCCCTCTCTCGTCTCCCACCCCTTCTCTACGTCTCCCACCCCCTCTCTACGTCTCCCACTCCCTCTCTACGTCTCCCACCCCCTCTCTACGTCTCCCACTCCCTCTCTTCCTCTGTCCCACCCCCTCTCTGTCTCCCACCCCCTCTCTCGTCTCCCACCCCCTCTTCCTCTCTCCCACTCCCTCTCTTCCTCTGTCCCACCCCCTCTCTACGTCTCCCACCCCCTCTCTCCCTCTGTCCCACTCCCTCTCTACGTCTCCCACTCCCTCTCTTCCTCTGTCCCACCCCCTCTCTACGTCTCCCACCCCTTCTCTCCCTCTGTCCCACCCCCTCTCTATGTCTCCCACTCCCTCTCTTCCTCTGTCCCACCCCCTCTCTACGTCTCCCACTCCATCTCTCCCTCTGTCCCACCCCCTCTCTACATCTCCCACCCCCTCTCTCCCTCTGTCCCACCCCCTCTCTACGTCTCCCACTCCCTCTCTCACTCTGTCCCACCCCCTCTCTACGTCTCCCACTCCCTCTCTTCCTCTGTCCCACCCCCTCTCTCGTCTCCCACCCCCTCTTCCTCTCTCCCACTCCCTCTCTTCCTCTGTCCCACCCCTCTCTACATCTCCCACTCCCTCTCTCCCTCTGTCCCACCCCCTCTCTACGTCTCACACTCCCTCTCTCCCTCTGTCCCACCCCCTCTCTACGTCTCCCACTCCCTCTCTCACTCTGTCCCACCCCCTCTCTACGTCTCCCACTCCCTCTCTTCCTCTGTCCCACCCCCTCTCTACGTCTCCCACCCCTCTTCCTCTCTCCCACTCCCTCTCTTCCTCTGTCCCACCCCCTCTCTACATCTCCCACTCCCTCTCTTCCTCTGTCCCACCCACTCTCTACGTCTCCCACTCCCTCTCTTCCTCTGTCCCACCCCCTCTCTACGTCTCCCACCCCCTCTCTACGTCTCCCACTCCCTCTTCCTCTGTCCCACTCTCTCTTCCTCTGTCCCACTCCCTCTGTCCCACCCCCCTCTCTCGTCTCCCACTCCCTCTCTTCCTCTGTCCCACTCCCTCTTCCGCTCTCCCACTCCCTCTCTTCCTCTGTCCCACTCCCTCTTCCTCTAACCCACTCCCTCTTCATCTCTCCCTCTCCCTTGCTTCCTCCCACTCCCTCTGTCCCACCCCCTCTCTACGTCTCCCACTCACTTCCTCTCACCCTGTCTCCCACCCCCTCTCTATGTCTCCCACCCCTCTCTACGTCTCCCACCCCCTCTCTACATCTCCCACCCCCTCTCTCGTCTCCCACCCCCTCTCTACGTCTCCCACCCCCTCTCTACGTCTCCCACTCCCTCTCTCCCTCTGTCCCACCCCCTCTCTACGTCTCCCACTCCCTCTCTCCCTCTGTCCCACCCCCTCTCTACGTCTCCCACTCCCTCTCTCCCTCTGTCCCACCCCCTCTCTACGTCTCCCACTCCCTCTCTTCCTCTGTCCCACCCACTCTCTACGTCTCCCACTCCCTCTCTTCCTCTGTCCCACCCCCTCTCTACGTCTCCCACCCCCTCTCTACGTCTCCCACTCCCTCTTCCTCTGTCCCACTCTCTCTTCCTCTGTCCCACTCCCTCTGTCCCACCCCCTCTCTACGTCTCCCACTCCCTCTCTTCCTCTGTCCCACTCCCTCTTCCTCTGTCCCACCCCCTCTCTACATCTCCCACTCCCTCTCTTCCTCTGTCCCACTCTCTCTCTTCCTCTGTCCCACTCCCTCTTCCGCTCTCCCACTCCCTCTCTTCCTCTGTCCCACTCCCTCTTCCTCTAACCCACTCCCTCTTCATCTCTCCCTCTCCCTTGCTTCCTCCCACTCCCTCTGTCCCACCCCCTCTCTACGTCTCCCACTCACTTCCTCTCACCCTGTCTCCCACTCCCTCTTCCTCTCTCCCTTTCTTCCTCTCTCACTCACTTCCTCTCACCCTGTCTCCCACCCCCTCTCTACGTCTCCCACTCCCTCTCTTCCTCTGTCCCACTCTCTCTCTTCCTCTGTCCCACTCCCTCTGTCCCACCCCCTCTCTACATCTCCCACTCCCTCTCTTCCTCTGTCCCACTCCCTCTTCCGCTCTCCCACTCCCTCTCTTCCTCTGTCCCACTCCCTCTTCCTCTAACCCACTCCCCCTTCTTCTCTCCCTCTCCCTTGCTTCCTCCCACTCCCTCTGTCCCACCCCCTCTCTATGTCTCCCACTCACTTCCTCTCACCCTGTCTCCCACTCCCTCTTCCTCTCTCCCGTTCTTCCTCTCTCACTCACTTCCTCTCACCCTGTCTCCCACCCCCTCTCTACGTCTCCCACCCCCTCTCTATGTCTCCCACCCCCTCTCTACGTCTCCCACCCCCTCTCTACGTCTCCCACCCCCTCTCTACGTCTCCCACCCCCTCTCTCGTCTCCCACCCCCTCTCTACGTCTCCACCCCCTCTCTACGTCTCCCACCCCCTCTCTACGTCTCCCACCCCCTCTCTACGTCTCCCACCCCCTCTCTACGTCTCCCACCCCCTCTCTACGTCTCCCACTCCCTCTTCCTCTGTCCCACTCTCTCTTCCTCTGTCCCACTCCCTCTGTCCCACCCCCTCTCTACGTCTCCCACTCCCTCTCTTCCTCTGTCCCTCTCCCTCTTCCTCTGTCCCACCCCCTCTCTACATCTCCCACTCCCTCTCTTCCTCTGTCCCACTCTCTCTCTTCCTCTGTCCCACTCCCTCTTCCGCTCTCCCCTCCCTCTCTTCCTCTGTCCCTCTCCCTCTTCCTCTAACCCTCTCCTCTTCATCTCTCCCTCTCCCTTGCTTCCTCCCACTCCCTCTGTCCCACCCCCTCTCTACGTCTCCCACTCACTTCCTCTCACCCTGTCTCCCCTCCCTCTTCCTCTCTCCCTTTCTTCCTCTCTCACTCACTTCCTCTCACCCTGTCTCCCACCCCCTCTCTACGTCTCCCTCTCCCTCTCTTCCTCTGTCCCACTCTCTCTCTTCCTCTGTCCCACTCCCTCTGTCCTACCCCCTCTCTACATCTCCCACTCCCTCTCTTCCTCTGTCCCACTCCCTCTTCCGCTCTCCCACACTCCCTCTCTTCCTCTGTCCCACTCCCTCTTCCTCTAACCCACTCCCCCTTCTTCTCTCCCTCTCCCTTGCTTCCTCCCACTCCCTCTGTCCCACCCCCTCTCTATGTCTCCCACTCACTTCCTCTCACCCTGTCTCCCACTCCCTCTTCCTCTCTCCCGTTCTTCCTCTCTCACTCACTTCCTCTCACCCTGTCTCCCACCCCCTCTCTACGTCTCCCACCCCCTCTCTATGTCTCCCACCCCCTCTCACCCCGTCTCCCACCCCCTCTCTACGTCTCCCACCCCCTCTCTCGTCTCCCACCCCCTCTCTCGTCTCCCACCCCCCTCTCTCGTCTCCCACCCCCTCTCTACGTCTCCCACCCCCTCTCTCGTCTCCCACCCCCTCTCTACGTCTCCCACCCTCTCTACGTCTCCCACTCCCTCTCTTATTCTCTCCCTCTCTTATTCTCTCCCTCTCCCTCTCTTATTCTCTCCCACTCCCTCTCTTATTCTCTCCCACTCCCTCTCTTATTCTCTCCCTCTCCCTCTCTTATTCTCTCCCTCTCCCTCTCTTATTCTCTCCCACTCCCTCTCTTATTCTCTCCCACTCCCTCTCTTATTCTCTCCCTCTCCCTCTCTTATTCTCTCCCTCTCCCTCTCTTATTCTCTCCCTCTCCCTCTCTTATTCTCTCCCTCTCCCTCTCTTATTCTCTCCCTCTCCCTCTCTTATTCTCTCCCTCTCCCTCTCTTATTCTCTCCCACTCCCTCTCTTATTCTCTCCCACTCCCTCTCTTATTCTCTCCCTCTCCCTCTCTCTTTCTCTCCCTCTCCCTCTCTTATTCTCTCCCTCTCCCTCTCTTATTCTCTCCCTCTCCCTCTCTTATTCTCTCCCACTCCCTCTCTTATTCTCTCCCAATCCCTCTCCTATTCTCTCCCACTCCCTCTCTTATTCTCTCCCACTCCCTCTTCCTCTCTCCCTCTCTCCCACTCCCTCTTCCTCTCTCCCACTCCCTCTCTTCCTCTCTCCCACTCACTCTCTTCCTCTCTCCCACTCCCTCTCTTCCTCTCTCCCACTCCCTCTCTTCCTCTCTCCCACTCCATATCTTCCTCTGTCCCACTCCATCTCTTCCTCTCTCCCACTCCATCTCTTCCTCTCTCCCACTCCCTCTCTTCCTCTCTCCCACTCCATCTCTTCCTCTCTCCCACTCCATCTCTTCCTCTCTCCCACTCACTCTCTTCCTCTCTCCCCTCACTCTCTTCCTCTCTCCCACTCACTCTCTTCCTCTCTCCCACTCACTCTCTTCCTCTCTCCCACTCCATCTCTTCCTCTCTCCCCCACTCTCTTCCCTCTCTTCCTCTCTCCCACTCATCTCTTCCTCTCTCCCACTCCATCTCTTCCTCTCTCCCACTCCATCTCTTCCTCTCTCCCACTCCATCTCTTCCTCTCTCCCACTCATCTCTTCCTCTCTCCCACTCCATCTCTTCCTCTCTCCCACTCCATCTCTTCCTCTCTCCCACTCCCTCTCTTCCTCTCTCCCACTCCATCTCTTCCTCTCTCCCACTCCATCTCTTCCTCTCTCCCACTCCATCTCTTCCTCTCTCCCCTCACTCTCTTCCTCTCTCCCACTCCATCTCTTCCTCTCTCCCACTCCATCTCTTCCTCTCTCCCACTCCATCTCTTCCTCTCTCCCACTCTCCATCTCTTCCTCTCTCCCACTCCCTCTCTTCCTCTCTCCCTCCCTCTCTTCCTCTCTCCCACCCCATCTCTTCCTCTCTCCCACTCACTCTCTTCCTCTCTCCCACCCCATCTCTTCCTCTCTCCCCTCCATCTCTTCCTCTCTCCCACTCCATCTCTTCCTCTCTCCCACTCCCTCTCTTCCTCTCTCCCACTCCATCTCTTCCTCTCTCCCACTCACTCTCTTCCTCTCTCCCACTCACTCTCTTCCTCTCTCCCACTCTCTCTCTTAGTCTCTCTCTCTCTTTTGGTTATGAAGTCTCCTTCAGTGTTTCTGCATTCATTTACCTGTGTAACTGCGCCAAGGTGAAATTATTGTTGCCACCGCAATTATTATATACAGCACCAGTCAAAATGTTGGACATACAAACTCATTCCAAGGTTTTTCTTTATTTTACTATTTTCTACATTGTAGAATAATAGTGAAGACATCAAAACTGTGAAAGAACACATATGGAATCGTGTCACTAAAAGCAGAAGAGCTGGAAGGAGGAACCCAGAGAGAGACAACAGGAATGAAACACGCACCCACACTTGTCGTCATCTCTGAAACCCCAACCCCAGTGGCCTGCTTCTAGCTGGCTGTTTTCCCCTTGATGGTCATGTTGACACAGAAGACACAAGTTTTTCTCTCTCTCACACACACACACACACACACACACACACACACACACACACACACACACACACACACACACACACACACACACACACACACACACACACAGTAACCATGGCCAAGAGGCAGAGCATAAATCCAGGAGAGAGAAGTACTGAACAGGCCTTGGAGCTAGAAGTCTCTTCCTAGCAGCTAGTCTCTCTGTCATCCTGTTGCTTTAGACTTAGACTCAGTGAGGCTTAGGGCAGACAGACTATGTTAAAATGACCTCAACATAACCTCACAGAGTGTGAGTGTGTGTGTGTCTTTACAATCCCTCAATCCAGACAAAGTACCCTTCAATCACAAGCGCTGAGGCTGTCCAGGATTTCATTGAGTGCAAAGCAGATCAGAGAGAGAGACAGACCAAGAGCGATAAAGAGTGAGACAGAGAGAGAGACAGAGAGAGAGAGAGAGAGAGAGAGAGAGAGAGAGGGATAGAGCGAGAAAGATAAAGAAAGAGAGGGAGAGGGGTAGAGAGAGAGAAGGACAGAGATAGAGGGCTGGAGAGAGAGGAGGGAGAGTGTGACTGCCCTGTGTCTAATCTATTTAGAATGCAGCACGAATATAGAGTACACAGTGAGAGGTTTGAAAGACACACTGACATGGGTCTGGAATTAAGCCTGACTAACAATCAGGAGATCAGTCAACCCTGGTCAATAGAGAGCTGGGACAGGACAGGAGACAGGGGAGTATAGGAGGGGTAAACCAGGATCAATACACACTGTCTGCCTGAACAGGGTTGTCTACTCACATTTACTCTGAGTACTACAGTACACACTCCTAATACTGGCTTAACAGAGACATGGAGGAGAGGTGAGACAAAGGGAAAGAAAGAGAGGAAGAGCGAGGGTGGGAGATAGAGAGACAGTGAGAGGGGAAAGGAGAGAGAGAGACGGAGAGAGAGGGGGAGAGAAGAGAGGGAAAGAGAAAGAGAGGGAGAAGGATGAGGGGGAGAGAGCGGATTTTGAATTTTAAATCCCACTTTATAAGGTCAATATAAATTCCCAAATTCATTACATTAAAATCACTTATAAGTGCCTTCCAACCTGATTTGAACAGCCTCTCAAGTTTGGATTAATTGATGGGGAGAGAGAAACAGGGGACATCCAAACAGAGAGAAAGATGGTGAAAGAGAGAGAAACAGGGGGAAGATGGTGAAAGAGAGAGAAACAGGGGGAAGATGGTGAAAGAGAGAGAAACAGGGGGAAGATGGTGAAAGAGAGAGAAACAGGGGGAAGATGGTGAAAGAGAGAGAAACAGGGGGAAGATGGTGAAAGAGAGAGAAACAGGGGGAAGATGGTGAAAGAGAGAGAAACAGGGGGAAGATGGTGAAAGAGAGAGAAACAGGGGGAAGATGGTGAAAGAGAGAGAAACAGGGGGAAGATGGTGAAAGAGAGAGAAACAGGGGGAAGATGGTGAAAGAGAGAGACACAGGGGGAAGATGGTGAAAGAGAGAGAAACAGGGGGAAGATGGGGATAGAGAGAGAAACAGGGGGAAGATGGTGAAAGAGAGAGAAACAGGGGGAAGATGGGGATAGAGAGAGAAACAGGGGGAAGATGGGGATAGAGGTCTAGATAGTGGTCGCAGTGTTTCCCCTGTAAGAATTTTGCAGCGGTGGCAAAGGTCGCGGGAGACTGTGAGAGGATCATTTACGGTAACTTAAAAAAAATACATTCTACTTCAAAATGAATGAAAATCTAAAGATGATGATACCAGCTACATATATATATAAACCAGCTACAAATAATCCTCCCCAGAAATGAGCCCCATAAAATTAGGCAAAAATATATATTTTACCATAGCGTATTCTGGCACCATACCAAATTATCAGGCAGGTTATTGTGCTATTAGCAACAAGCACTTTTTTTCAGCAATTCTACACATTTGCCATGGCTCATTTTGTGTTCTTATGCTAAAATATAACTAATCAATGGGGACCCCAAATGGGGCCCCTGGGCATGTGCCCTGTGTGCCCAGTCGGTAATCCAGCCACGCTAAATGCATTGTTCATTTGATTGGTTTCCATGAGGCAGTGATGTATAATGAATACAGTCACAGGTAAATGCTGTTGTTCATTTGATTGGTTTCCATGAGGAAGTGATGTATAATGAATACAGTCACAGGTAAATGCTGTTGTTCATTTGATTGGTTTCCATGAGGAAGTGATGTATAATGAATACAGTCACAGGTAAATGCTGTTGTTCATTTGATTGGTTTCCATGAGGCAGTGATGTATAATGAATACAGTCACAGGTAAATGCTGTTGTTCATTTGATTGGTTTCCATGAGGAAGTGATGTATAATGAATACAGTCACAGGTAAATGCTGTTGTTCATTTGATTGGTTTCCATGAGGAAGTGATGTATAATGAATACAGTCACAGGTAAATGCTGTTGTTCCTGCCTCAACTGCCTTATTGCTTTCATAAAACTGTCACCAACATATTCAAATATTTTCATTAAAACGTTATTTTGATAAGTAAATTCATACAATTTCATTCTTCCATCAGAAGACACAGACCAGACAAAAGTCCTGTTAGTCACAGACATGTGACCCAGACATGACCCAGACATGACCCAGACGTTTGTTTTTTAAACATTCTTGTGCAAAAAGACTGGTCGTCCGTTCTGAACAAAATGGGTTTAATATATAGTGTGATTACAATGGGTTTTATGTATAGTGTGATTACAATGGGTTTTATATATAGTGTGATTACAATGGGTTTTATGTATAGTGTGATTACAATGGGTTTTATATATAGTGTGATTACAATGGGTTTTATATATAGTGTGATTACAATGGGTTTAATATATAGTGTGATTACAATGGGTTTAATATATAGTGTGATTACAATGGGTTTTATGTATAGTGTGATTACAATGGGTTTTATGTATAGTGTGATTACAATGGGTTTTATGTATAGTGTGATTACAATGGGTTTAATATATAGTGTGATTACAATGGGTTTTATGTATAGTGTGATTACAATGGGTTTTATGTATAGTGTGATTACAATGGGTTTTATGTATAGTGTGATTACAATGGGTTTTATGTATAGTGTGATTACAATGGGTTTTATGTATAGTGTGATTACAAGGGGTTTATATACAGTAAGATTACAATGGGTTTTATATATAGTGTGATTACAAGGGGTTTTGTATATAGTGTGATTGCAAGGGGTTTATATGCAGTTAGATTAGAATGGGTTTTATATATTGAGTGATTATAATGGGTTTTATGTATTGTGTGATTACAATGGGTTTTATGTATAGTGTGATTACAATGGGTTTTATATATAGTGTGATTACAATGGGTTTTATATAGTGTGATTACAATGGGTTTAATATATAGTGTGATTACAATGGGTTTAATATATAGTGTGAGTACAATGGGTTTTATGTATAGTGTGATTACAATGGGTTTAATATATAGTGTGATTACAATGGGTTTTATGTATAGTGTGATTACAATGGGTTTAATATATAGTGTGATTACAATAGGTTTTATGTATAGTGTGATTACAATGGGTTTTATGTATAGTGTGATTACAATGGGTTTTATATATAGTGTGATTACAATGGGTTTTATGTATAGTGTGATTACAATGGGTTTTATATATAGTGTGATTACAAGGGGTTTATATACAGTAAGATTACAATGGGTTTTATATATAGTGTGATTACAAGGGGTTTTGTATATAGTGTGATTACAAGGGGTTTATATACAGTAAGATTACAATGGGTTTTATATATAGTGTGATTACAATGGGTTTTATGTATTGTGTGATTACAATGGGTTTTATGTATAGTGTGATTACAATGGGTTTTGTATATAGTGTGATTACAATGGGTTTTGTATATAGTGTGATTACAAGGGGTTTTGTATATAGTGTGATTACAAGGGGTTTATATGCAGTAAGATTACAATGGGTTTTATATATTGAGTGATTATAATGGGTTAATTTCCATACCTTATTGTGACTTTTGTGTGTGTGTGTGGTAATTTAAGGGCTATAGTGTGAACCCTCCAATCGTTAATCTCCTAATCTGTTGAACACACACACACACACACACACACACACACACATAAAGCATACACACACACGCAACGTGCGTACACACACACACATGCAAACGCACACACACACACACACACACACACACACACACACACACACACACACATACACACACACACACACACAGTAATGACCCCTCAGTATGGCTGGACAGGAGTGGACATTACATGAGAGTGATTCAGTAGACGAGATACAGGACACACGCTTCCTGTCCCGACCACTTACACACACACCTTAAACTATGACACACACATTAACACACACACACAAATCTGACACGGCTTGATTATACAGGACATGTAATCACCTTGGATTAGAGACAAGAGTAACTGACTCTCTCACACACACACACACACACACACACACACACACACACACACACACACACACTAAACAGCAGTAGACAGCACCAAAGATAAGCCATATGTAGCCATGTAGTCTCCTAGACCAGGTGAGCCTGACCTTTGACATCAGATCTACTTTTTAATTTGCCAGCCTGATGAGATGTACCGGTCTCTAAACCAACAAACTGTATGGAACGCAACACACCACTGAGTATGGACCTGCTGCTCCTATCTGACACCAGAATTTATCCTGGACCAATCACATGTTTTACACAAATAAGTGCAAATCATTTCATTTCCAACCTTATTGTGACTTTTGGTATTGGGTATTGGCAAGTAGCTTCTCATAGTCAGGTCTGTAGCAGCTTGTTGCAGCTCTCATGCAGGACACAAGGTGGTCATCAGTCACAGTCGATCTGTGCTTGGACTTTATTATCTTCATGTGAGAAAATGCAGACTCACAGAGGAAGGTTGATCCACAAAGGGCTGAGAAGTTGAGAGCACATCTTGTTATGTTGGGATACTTCCCCTCTAGCAGTAGCTCCCTGAACTCTTCCTTCATCTCAGTGGTTGCCCTGGATTTCAGCTGAGTATCATTTTGAAGGGTGAGAATTTCAGTTTCTGCTATAGTTGTGTCCAACTGAAAAAGTGATCCCATTTTGGAGGCAATGACTTCCACATTTATGTCACTGAAAACAGATATAAGTGGCAATAGGCTCAAGTGATGCAGTCAGTGAAACGACTGTCGAACTCAGATGAGATATTCTGGACTTGCTCCATGTCCACTGTCAAGCTGTGCTGTATCCTTGCCCTGACGTTCAGGGTCTGAATACATGTGTTGAAAGAAGTGCAGGTCCTTACGTTGCAGCTTTCTTGTGAGCAGTTGTAGTTCGCATTTAAAAGTGTTCACAGTGTTCACAGTGTTCACAGATCACAGTGTTAAAAGTGTTCACAGTGTTCACAGATCACAGTGTTAAAAGTGTTCACAGTGTTCACAGATCACAGTGTTCACAGTGTTCACAGTGTTCACAGTTCACAGTGTTAAAAGTGTTCACAGTGTTCACAGATCACAGTGTTAAAAGTGTTCACAGTGTTCACAGTGTTCACAGTGTTCACAGTGTTCACAGTGTTAAAAGTGTTCACAGTGTTCACAGTGTTCACAGTGTTAAAAGTGTTCACAGTGTTCACAGATCACACGATTATGTTTGCCTTTTCCTTGCAGCTCTACATTCCCTTCATTAAACATGTAAGTTAGGTGAGTGAGAAAAGATAAATCCAGGAGCCACCGTGTGTCCTCTAGCTGTGCATATTTTGCATGTTTGGAGACCTTGAGAAACTCCTTGATTTCAGGCAACAACTCACTGGATCTCCTTAAAAATGTACATTGGCTCAGCCACCTCAAATCCTTGTGCAGCAGCAAGCCTGTGTGCTCTGCGTCAGTCTCTTCTAAGTGAGTGTGAAATGACCTCCGCTGACCTCCGCTTCCTCGAATAGAACACACAGTCTTCATCGCAACATCCATCACCTCTTTGATGTTTAACATCTTCCCGCACAAAGCTCGCTGATGAATTACGCTGCGATAACTAAGAAAGTCTGGGAAAGTATCATCCCGTTTGCACAATGCAACGAACCCACTAATGCGGCCTACCATAGCGGGTGCGCCATCGGTAGTCATGGAGACACGCTTACCAAAGGGCAGTTGGAATTTGTTAACAACCTCCAAAAAAGCTTGAAAAATATCTTCACCCCTTGTATGTCCTTTCAGTGGCAAAATGGCGAGTAGTTCCTCCTTTGTACTCATGTTGTCAAGTACCATTCCGATGAAAATGCATAACTGTGCCACATCCACAATATCTTTGGATTCGTCAAATTGGAGGGAATAACACTGGCTGTTGTAAATATCCTTCTTCAGATGATCCTCAAGGTTCTCCGCTATTCCCTCACAGCTTCTTGTCACCGTATTTCTGGACAACTGAATGTCATTGATGGCAGCCATAATTTCAGTCCTATTCTTAAAATCCCCAAACAGCGAGTCTGCAGCCTCAATAAATGCTTCCTTGATCATCTCCCCAACAAATGTTATGCTTAGCAGGAACGTGATTCACACAATAAGAGGCTATGGTTGCCGCCTTCCCTCCGCGATTGTACATCACCTGACTTCTCAGACATTGCTGTGAATGGAGGACTGTCGAACGTTAAAACAGAAAGAGATTATAGTCATTGATTTGTGTGGCTGAATTTTAGTAGATGTATAATCATCTCACGATTGACTGGCAAGCACTCCGCGATCAACTGGCAAGCACTCCGCGATTGACTGGCAAGCACTCCGCGATCGACTGGCAAGCACTCCGCGATCGACTGGCAAGCACTCTGCGATTGACTGGCAAGCACTCCGCGATCGACTGGCAAGCACTCTGCGATCGACTGGCAAGCACTCTGCGATCGACTGGCAGGCACTCCGCGATCGACTGACAAGCACTCCGCGATCAACTGGCAAGCACTCCGCGATCAACTGGCAAGCACTCCGCGATCGACTGGCAAGCACTCCACGATTGCCTGGCAAGCACTCCGCGATTGACTGGCAAGCATTCCGCGATCAACTGGCAAGCACTCCGCGATCGACTGGCAAGCGATCGACTGGCAAGCACTCCATGATCGACTGGCAAGCATTCCGCGATCAACTGGCAAGCACTCCGCGATCGACTGGCAAGCACTCCGCGACCAACTGGCAAGCACTCCGCGATCGACTGGCAAGCACTCCGCGACCAACTGGCAAGCACTCCGCGATCGACTGGCAAGCACTCCGCGATCGACTGGCAAGCACTCCGCGATCGACTGACAAGCCCTCCGCGATCGACTGTCAAGCACTCCGCGATCGACTGGCAAGCACTCCGCGATCGACTGACAAGCACTCCGTGATCGACTGTCAAGCACTCCGCGATCGACTGGCAAGCACTCCGCGATCGACTGACAAGCCCTCCGCGATCGACTGTCAAGCACTCCGCGATCGACTGGCAAGCACTCCGCGATCGACTGGCAAGCACTCCGCGATCGACTGACAAGCCCTCCGCGATCAACTGTCAAGCACTCCGTGATCAACTGGTTGGGCGCCCCTGTTCCAGATCATTCCAGAGTTCTCTACATATCAGAGGAACCATCCATAATATTACTGCAAGCATAACCACTCACATTATTACTGTTCAACAGCTTTCTGTATACATCACATATAAATGGACAATCATAGTGTGTGTGTGTGTGTGTGTGTGTGTGTGTGTGTGTGTGTGTTTGCAGGAGATGAGATTACAATCACGCAGGATATCTCATCTATTCTGGGGCTGGCATTGGGATTGAAAGGGTTTTTCTACGATACCAAATCTCTCTCTCTCTCTCTCTCTCTCTCTCTCTCTCTCTCTCTTTCTCTTTCTCTGTATCGCCAAGCCTCTCATTTGTCAATAGAATTTGTTTTTAATCTGAAGTGGTGTTAGGATTACTATGTTCAACAGAGCTGTAGATGGATGAGCTTTTGTGTTTTGGTGTGTCTGAAGACGGTGATAGCCCACTGAGCTGAAGCCTAGACATCTTCAGGTCTCAGACAAGGTTACTCATCATGGTGCGCACACACGCACACACACACACACACATACACAAACACACACACCAATTCCTCTGCTGCCCATTTTGAATACATTATAATTCCCTTGCTTCCTCTCTTCTCCTCTGCTCTCCTCTGTAATGTTATATCTTCCTCTCTTCTCCTCTGTAATGTTATATCTTCCTCTCTTCTCCTCTGTAATGTTATATCTTCCTCTCTTCTCCTCTGTAATGTTATATCTTCCTCTCTTCTCCTCTCTTCTCTGTAATGTTATATCTTCCTCTATTCTCCTCTCTTCTCCTCTGTAATGTTATATCTTCCTCTCTTCTCCTCTGTAATGTTATATCTTCCTCTCTTCTCCTCTCTTCTCTGTAATGTTATATCTTCCTCTATTCTCCTCTTCTTCTCTGTAATGTTATATCTTCCTCTCTTCTCCTCTGTAATGTTATATCTTCCACTCTTCTCCTCTGTAATGTTATATCTTCCACTCTTCTCCTCTCTTCTCCTCTGTAATGTTATATCTTCCTCTCTTCTCCTCTCTTCTCCTCTGTAATGTTATATCTTCCTCTCTTCTCCTCTTCTCCTCTGTAATGTTATATCTTCCTCTCTTCTCCTCTTCTCCTCTGTAATGTTATATCTTCCTCTCTTCTCCTCTGTAATGTTATATCTTCCACTCTTCTCCTCTGTAATGTTATATCTTCCACTCTTCTCCTCTCTTCTCCTCTGTAATGTTATATCTTCCTCTCTTCTCCTCTCTTCTCCTCTGTAATGTTATATCTTCCTCTCTTCTCCTCTCTTCTCCTCTGTAATGTTATATCTTCCTCTCTTCTCCTCTGTAATGTTATATCTTCCTCTCTTCTCCTCTCTTCTCCTCTGTAATGTTATATCTTCCTCTCTTCTCCTCTGTAATGTTATATCTTCCTCTCTTCTCCTCTGTAATGTTATATCTTCCTCTCTTCTCCTCTGTAATGTTATATCTTCCTCTCTTCTCCTCTCATCTCCTCTGTAATGTTATATCTTCCTCTCTTCTCCTCTGTAATGTTATATCTTCCTCTCTGTAATGTTATATCTTCCTCTGCTCTCCTCTGTAATGTTATATCTTCCTCTCTTCTCCTCTCTTCTCCTCTGTAATGTTATATCTTCCACTCTTCTCCTCTGCTTCTCCTCTGTAATGTTATATCTTCCTCTCTTCTCCTCTGTAATGTTATATCTTCCTCTCTTCTCCTCTGCTTCTCCTCTGTAATGTTATATCTTCCTCTCTTCTCCTCTGCTCTCCTCTGTAATGTTATATCTTCCACTCTTCTCCTCTCTTCTCCTCTGTAATGTTATATCTTCCTCTCTTCTCCTCTCTTCTCCTCTCCTCTGTAATGTTATATCTTCCTCTCTTCTCCTCTGTAATGTTATATCTTCCTCTCTTCTCCTCTGCTCTCCTCTGTAATGTGTATTTCTCTGCACTCTGCATCACAGCTCTATCTCTCTCTCTGCTTTTCCATATAAATATTTTAGCTGCTGCTTTAATGTGAATTTAATGACAGCAATCTCCTGTTTAACACTCCTCTGTTCCTCTGAAATGGACACCATAGAGAAGAATGGGATGGGGGGGAGAGAGGAAGTGCAGGGAGAGAGAGACAGATGAAAGGATGGAGAGAAAGAAAGAGAAAGAGAAAAGGGGGACATTGAGTGATGTCTGCTAGAGTTACCTGTGTGTGTGTGTGTGTGTGTGAGTGAGTGTGTGTGTGTGTGTGTGTGTGTGTGTGTCCAGGTAATAGGGGTATTCATACAGGTGACATTCACCCTGATCCTCTTAACCCTTGACCTGCCTTCACTAAACCCCTAAAATAAAGCAGCTTCATTGAATTTTAAACCCCAAATCTATTTAGCATGAAGAAACAACCTGTCATTCATCACCAAACGTTGTGAATATCTGGGTTTTGCCTCTTCACAATGCAGAAAGACTGCATTTAATCAGTGGACACCACGTATTTTTAGTACAACACACCTGTCATCAATGTTTTCTTTACTAAAGCAGAGGTTTATTATTATTATTAGTACTGCTAAAGGTACGGCATAGGTGTAAACATGCATGTTTTAGCAAGAGAGAGCACTTGTATAGTCTAAGAAAGTAGCAGAAAGTAGTTTTGAATGCATTTTATTGAAGGGAAACAATAACAGTCTTTGGCAACATAGTGACATATTCTTATACACTGTACAATGAGGAATTCAACTACAAAATACAAATCTTCTCCCATTTATTAACAATTGCCCCCCACCCACAAGGTGCATAAACAACAACAATAAATCAGAACAAAATAAGATAATAGATACACAACAAAAACGTGAACAACATAAATCAATCAACCCTAAATAGCACATGTAGGACAGTATGCAAGTGTGTGTGCATGGACTTTGCAGATGTATTTCTCACATGGTATTTGTTTACAGTCCTTCTTTGGGGGGCGGAATTGGCATCTCCTCCTCTTGCCTGCCCCAGCTGCAGCCTCAGGTGGATCAGGACAAGATTCAGCCCCCTGAACAACTTTCACAAACTCCGCAGAGGCTGCTGTGCGGTGGAGGTGCTCCCTTCAAGAGCCTTTCCTAGCTGCTCCAGGAACACCTTCCTCTTGTTCCACTTATCAGGCATCCAGGTAGGGTTGATCTCGTTCCATATCACGAAGGCATTGTATGAGGACACATCAATGATGTTATGGAAGATGACTAGGGGCCAGCGGGCAGTCATCCTCCTACAGCTGTAAGTTCCAATCACCTTGTCCAGATTGTCCACGCCTCCTAGGTTGTGGTTGTAGCCCAGGATGATGGATGGCTTCCTGTCATTACGACCACTGATCTCAGCCGTTTTTCTGCAGTGTGCTCAGGAGGACCACATTCGTGTTCCTCTTTGGGAGGTGAGAAGGCCTCTCTCCCCCTTGTTGTGAGGAGTGCAGGGGGCCCAGGCTTGTTCATTCTAACTGTACCAACCATGGTGATCTTCCTCTTCAGGAGCTGCTGGCTGAGTTCATAATAGGTGAATAAATTGTCACATGACATTGTGCCCCGTCAGTCCATCTGTCACATCAAGCACAACCTGCATCCCCTGGTTCTTGTCTGGGTCTCCACTGGTCTGCTTCCGTGTGTAGACATGTATCTTCCAAGCGTAGCTGGATTGTGCATCACAGGCCACACATATCTTGATGCCATTCTTTGCTGGCTTGCTGGGAATATACTGCCGGAAAGGACAGCGTCCTTTTGACAAGAGAGATTATTATCAGCAAGTAGTAGCAATGTCAAAGAAAACAATCACATAAATCAATGCTATTACAGCAATACATAATACAATTAACAATGACAATCACTTACATTACAGATATGAAATAAATGTACCTCTGAATGGAACCAGTTGCTCATCCACTGTTACTTCAGGCCCAGGGTTGTAGAGGTATGGCAGATGCTCCACCCACTTCTCCCAGACCTCTCTTATGGCTCCACCCACTTCCCCCAGATCTCTCTTATGGCCGCCAGTTTGTCTCTCACACGTCTTGCAGGTCTTGACTTTCAGTGG
The DNA here is from genome assembly GCF_018296145.1 of Oncorhynchus tshawytscha. Taxonomy (NCBI): domain Eukaryota; kingdom Metazoa; phylum Chordata; class Actinopteri; order Salmoniformes; family Salmonidae; genus Oncorhynchus; species Oncorhynchus tshawytscha. The sequence goes on along the minus strand of NC_056436.1, from coordinate 75,759,794 downwards.
CATCGTGGTATGGAATAATCGCCCTTCCACTCTCTGCACGCCAGAGACTACATGTAGCCTCGCCTCAGGACCTATACACACGCGTTAAGATTAGCAGCCCTATGTAGGCACGCAGGTCAATCTCATACATCCTTTTCCAGTTGTCTCCATATTTACAGAAACCCTCCAAATGTGTGATCTCCAGGATGATTCTTTGATGGCTTGTATGATGAACATGTAGAATGTTGAGGTGATGTCCTGGACATGGGCAACTGCCTGTCTTGTGGGCCCTGGGGTCATCCTGATGACATGTTGACTGCATGTCTTGTGGGCCCTGGGGTCATCCTTATGACATGTTGTGCTGCCATCCTGCCCTGGTTGTCATATGGTGACAAGGACCATGTAATTTTTCTGTTCTTTGACAAAAATGTTTCTCTTTCAGCTTAGGGGATTTCTTCATCGTCTGAAGATGATGCATCGTCCTCTGGGTTGTATTCTTCCATCTTCTTCTTCAGGTACCCCCTCCTCTTCTAAATCATTGCTCTCTCGTTCCTCCTGGACATTTGACCTGTTGGGCACCGAAACGTTGCACTCATGGCTTCAACAGAGAGAACTGGGGGAACTGTCATCTCCAGCACCTTTACAGCCTCTGACTGCAGTCCCCATTGGTAAACAATGCTTTCAAGAAATGTTTATTTTGTCTGTGAATTTGAGTCATGTGTGAGGTCATGTGTGGGGTCATGTGTGGGGTCGTGGAGGGGTCATGTGTGGGTCGTGGAGGGGTCATGTGTGGGTCGTGGAGGGGTCGTGGAGGGGTCACGTGTGGGTCGTGGAGGGGGGGTCGTGGAGGGGGCATGGGGAAGGGGTCGTGGAGGGGTCATGTGTGGGGTCGTGAACGGGAGATGCATGCTGCACAAAGTTGTAGTTTTGTCTGAGTTCAATCAGTAGCACAGATCATCTACATGCCTCATTGTGTGTGTGTGTGTGTCTGTGTGTGTGTGTGTGTGTCTGTGTGTGTGTGTGTGTGTGTGTCTGTGTGTGTGTGTGTGTGTCTGTGTGTGTGTCTGTGCGTGTGCGTGTGCAGGTGTGTGTGTCTGTGCGTGTGCATGTGCGTGTGCATGTGTGTGTGTGTGTGTGCGTGTGTGTTTGTGTGTGTGTCGCAAACAGGATGGAGAGAAAAAAATACATGATCCTACATGTAGACACACATAGCAGAAGAGTAATGTGTCTGTCTGTCTTTGGCAGAGGGAGGTTAAACTCGTCCTCCTGAAGTGTTCCCAGCAGATATTAATCATCCTGTTCTGGAATGAAGGATCCTGGTCATAAATCACCAACTGACCTCTCTCTTTGCCTCCCTCTCCCTCCCGCTCCCTCTACCTACCTCTCACGCCCTCTCTTTATCCCTGCCTCCCTCTCTCTTTCTCACTCTCTCCCTCCACTCTCTCTTTCGCTTCCTCTCTCTCTCTCTCCCTCTCTGTCTCTTCCTCTCTCCCTCTCTGTCTCTTCCTCTCTCTTCCTCTCTCTCTTTTCCTCTCTCTCTCGCTCTCTCTCTCTCCATCTCTTCCTCTCTCTCTCCGTCTCTCTCCATCTCTTCCTCTCTCTCTCCGTCTCTTTTCCTCTCTCTCTCTCTCTCTCCGTCTCTTTTCCTCTCTCCCTCTCTCCCTCTCTAATCCTCTCTCTCTTTTTCTTTTCCTCTCTCTAACCAAGACTCTATCAATCACACAATCAGCATTCAGGGCTCGAACCACCCAATTTACAAATACATGTATACCGTACACAGTTATTGTGCACGAATGAAACCTTTTGGAGCTAAATTGTTCCATCACGTTATTTCTAAGTTCCCTCTCTACAACTGTATTCTCCCATGTGTTCTACCATTCCTTCTGAAAAGAACACACTTTTACATCACTACAAACACTACCAGTCAAAAGTTTGGACACACCTACTCATTCCGGGTGTTTTCCTTATTTTGACTATTTTCTACATTGTAGAATAATAGAGACAGTATCAAAACTATGAGATAACACATATGGAATCATGTAGTAACCAAAAAACTATAAAACAAATTAAAATAAATGTTATATTTGAGATTCCTCAAAGTACCCACGCTTTGCCTTGATGACAGCTTTGCACACTCTTGGCATTCTCTCAACCAGCTTCACGAGGTACTCACCTGGAATGCATTTCAATTAACAGGTGTGCTTTGTTAAACGTTTGTTTGAGCCAATCAAGTTTGTTTGAGCCAATCAGTTGTGTTGTAACAAAGTAAGGGTGGTATACAAAATATATCCTTATTTAGTAAAAGACCAAGTCCATATTATGGCAAGAACAGCTCAAATAAGCAAAGAGAAATCACATGAAGGTCAGTCAAGACGGAAATTTCAAGTGCAGTCACAAAAAACATCAGGCACTATGATGAAACTGGCTCTCATGAGGACAACAACAAAAATGGAAGACCCAGAGTTACCTTTACTGCAGAGGATAAGGTCATTAGATTTACCAGCATCAGAAATTGCAGCCCAAATAAATGCTTCACAGAGTTCAAGTAACAGAGTGAAGGAAAAGCAGCCAACAAGTGCTCAGCATTTGTGGGCACTCTCTAAACCTGCTTCATTCCAGGTGAAGCTGGTTGAGAGAATGCCAAGAGTGTGCAAAGCTGTCATCAAGGCAAAGGGTGGCTACTTGAAGAATGTTTAACACTTTTTTGGTTACTACATGATTCCATATGTGTAATTTCATAGTTCTGATGTCTAACCCTAACCCTTATTATACAATGTAGAAAATAGTAATAATAAACAAAAACCCTTGAATTTTTTTATTTTATTTTACCTTTATTCAACAAGGCAAGTCAATTAAGAACAAATTCTTATTTTCAATGACGGCCTAGGAACAGTGGGTTAAGTGCCTGTTCAGGGGCAGAACAACAGACTTGTACTTTGTCAGCTCAGAGGATTTGAAATTGCAACCTTCCGGTTACTAGTCCAACGCTCTAACCACTGAGCTACCCTGCCGCACCAGTAGGTTTGCCAAACTTTTGACTGGTACTGTACCTGCATGAAAGCCCACTGTATTATTTCTCAACCTAAACCTCAGCCAAGCAACTCCACCTACAGCTCAACCTAAACCTCAGCCAAGCACCTCCACCTACAGCTCAAACTAAACCTCAGCCAAGCACCTCAACCTACAGCTCAAACTAAACCTCAGCCAAGCACCTCCACCTACAGCTCAAACTAAACCTCAGCCAAGCACCTCCACCTACAGCTCAACCTAAACCTCAGCCAAGCACCCCACCTACAGCTCAAACTAAACCTCAGGCACCTCCACCTACAGCTCAAACTAAACCTCAGCCAAGCACCTCCACCTACAGCTCAAACTAAACCTCAGCCAAGCACCTCCACCTACAGCTCAAACTAAACCTCAGCCAAGCACCTCCACCTACAGCTCAAACTAAACCTCAGCCAAGCACCTCAACCTAAACCTCAGCCAAGCACCTCAACCTTAACCTCTGCCAGGTACCTCAACCTAAACCTTAACCAAGCACCTCAACCTAAAGCTCAACCTAAACCTCAGCCAAGCACATCAACCTAAACCTCAACCTCAGCCAAGCACATCAACCTAAAGCTCAAGCTCAACCTCAGCCAAGCACCTCAACCTAAACCTCAACTTCAGCCAAGCACATCAACCTGAACCTCACCCTCAGCCAAGCACATCAACCTAAAGCTCAAGCTAAACCTCAGCCAAGCACATCAACCTGAACCTCACCCTCAGCCAAGCACATCAACCTAAAGCTCAAGCTCAACCTCAGCCAAGCACCTCAACCTAAAGCTCAACCTCAGCCAAGCACATCAACCTAAAGCTCAACCTCAGCCAAGCACATCAACCTGAACCTCAACCAAGCACATCAACCTAAAGCTCAACCTCAACCTCAGCCAAGCACATCAACGAAAAGCTCAACCAATAAACAGGTTGTCTCTCACTTCTAATACCATACAGGGATTAACATTTGAAGGACAACTGCCAAGACAGTCTTCTTTAATCTGCTCCATTAAAGCCTTTATCAAACATTCTTCATGTTTATCCACAGCAAAACATTGTTTTAAAGCCCCTTGCTAGGTGGATGAAAGACAACTGTAATTCAGACACATAGCTAATGTTTATCTCACCCTGAAGTCAATGCTACTCTGTACAATGATCAATGACTAGAATACAGGAACACCCCTAGATATTGAAGCTCGGGAAATTGATTCGTTGATATTAAAAATTCAACAGTGAGTTTCATTACTTCCAGAGTAAATTCTCTTTCCCTTGTACGACATTTTATTAAATGACTCTCCTCACAAGCCTATTGGGATGCCATTTTAACTACAGACTTACCCTAAAAGGGAAAAGAGACAGACACTGAGAGAGAGATGAGAGAGAGGAGAGAGAGGAGAGGGGGAGAGGGAGAGAGAGGGAGAGAGAGGAGAGAGAGGAGAGAGGGGAGAGAGAGAGGGAGAGAGGAGAGAGAGGGAGAGAGGGGAGAGAGAGGAGAGAGGGGAGAGGGAGAGAGGGAGAGAGAGGGGAGAGAGAGGAGAGAGGGGAGAGGGAGAGAGAGAAGAGAGAGGGAGAGAGGGAGAGAGAGGAGAGAGAGGAAGAGAGAAGGAGAGAGGGGAGAGATAGGAGAGAGAGGAGAGAGGAGAGAGAGGAGAGAGAGGAGAGGGGGAGAGAGAGAGAGAGAGAGAGAGAGAGAGAGAGGAGAGAGAGGAGAGAGAGAGAGAGAGAGAGGAGAGAGAGAGAGAGAGAGAGAGAGAGAGGAGAGAGAGAGAGAGGAGAGAGAGGAGAGAGAGGAGAGGGGGGAGAGAGAGGAAGAGAAGAGAGAGAAGAGAGAGGAGAGAGAGGAGAGAGAGAGAGAGGAGAGAGGGGAGAGAGAGAGAGAGAGAGAGAGAGAGGAGAGAGAGGAGAGGGGGAGAGAGAGAGAGAGAGAGAGAGAGAGAGAGAGAGAGAGAGAGAGGAGAGGAGAGAGAGGAGAGGGGGAGATAGAGGAGAGAGAGGAGAGGGGGAGAAAGAGGAGAGAGGGAGAGAGAGGAGAGGGAGAGAGAGGAGAGAGAGAGAGGAGAGAGAGGAGAGAGAGGAGAGGGGGAGATAGAGGAGAGAGAGGAGAGAGGAGAGAGGAGAGAGAGAGAGAGGGGAGAGGGGGAGAGAGAGAGAGAGAGAGAGAGAGGAGAGAGAGAGAGAGAGAGAGGAGAGAGAGGAGAGAGAGGAGAGAAGAGAGAGAGAGAGGAGAGAGAGAGGAGAGAGGAGAGAGAGAGAGAGAGAGAGAGAGGAGAGAGAGAGAGGAGAGAGAGGAGAGAGAGGAGAGGGGGAGATAGAGGAGAGAGAGGAGAGAGGAGAAAGAGGAGAGAGAGGAGAGAGAGGAGAGAGAGGAGAGAGGGGAGAAGAGGAGAGAGAGAGAGGAGAGAGAGAGAGGAGAGAGAGGAGAGGGGGAAAGAGAGGAGAGAGAGGAGAGAGGAGAAATAGGAGAGAGAGGAGAGGGGAAGAGGGAGAGAAGAACAGTAACCAGGTCTACTGTGTGTGAGAACATGAATGAGAGACAGAGAGACAGAGAGAGAATAGGTGGTAGAGTACAGCAGTAGAGGAGTGAGATATTGTGACTGAATAGGTTAAAGGAGGCTTCAGCACTACCATTGCTGCTCTGTACAGATTCTCCCTCCCCTCTTTTTACATTTGGAAAACTGGCACGTCTCCAACTGCCAGTTAGTGACTTTTGATCTGTACGTGGTTATATCATCGCAATGTCATCTCCATAGGGTAAACAATTAATTAAATCATGGTTCCATCATTGTAATCCCCATAGAGTTAACAAGAGCTCATTATACAGTCAGTGGTATAGGACTGTTGGGACCTTAAGAAAATACTAATGAGTGATTTCAAACAAAACCAGGACAAATAGCAAATGTTTAAATATATTGTTGAACATAACATACTCTACTGGCATATACCAGTTCCAGAGTGGGATTTCTCCTAGTTTTAAAGTTGTGGCCCATTTTATACAGAGATCTTGGCCCAGTAGGCAATGCAACCAATCACAGCCCTACTTTTATTTGTATCGTTGCACATCTTGCAAATCACCAGCAAGTGGCGACCATTTTGAATCCATTTTCAAATTCACTGTTGGTATTGCATAAAATTGGCTCATAAATATAGAAGTATCAGAGATCCTATTCTGGAACTGTGACCTGCCCATAGAGTTTATTATATTCAACAATATATCGAAACATTTGCTAAATCAGAAATGTTGTTATTACAATATTCATACATTAATGTGAAGAGAATGTTATTGAAATCAAAATGCACATTTTTGCTTTGTTGCAGCTACAGATTAAACATTACGGAGTCTTAAAATATATATACTTTGATTAATTATTTCTCAATTATGCTTTTAGACACAAATGTCAAATATATGTCAACGATCCTTCCTCCAAAGGATTATTCTATAGATGTAATGTCTGGAAAATGTCCAAAACCATTTATCTTGGTTTCGTATGCACATTTTCTCCTTCCTCTGCTCCTGACTGCATGTTCTGCCATAGAGATAGATTGAATAGAACAGGTATCCCCATTCAAGTCAATGATGGCATAATGGCTGGACTGGCGGCCATTGCGAGTGTACTCATTAGGGTTGGGCGATTTTACGATTGCATCATCTATCGACGATGTTTAACAGCCATCGTCAATGGTTGTCGACAACACCGTGATGTCACAAATGGTTTAGATAATACTGTACCGCCAGAGTCTGGCAGCGCACAACAGCCCAGCACAGTGAACACACAGCATGGCACCATGCCTAACGGCCTATTCCCTATTTGCCATAGCCTAAATTTGCAATGCATATGTGGTAGTTAGAATACATTATAAGTTTAATAGTCACCATTGAATTCATTTATAGGCCTAACAGAGTTCCATCTTAGAATGTTATTTGAGAATAGTCTAAATAAAAACATAGTATAGTAATAATGAGAGAGAACAAACAATTGCAATATATACTTACTGAATAGGAAGTTGAAACAAACCTGGTATGTTTCTGCTTTACTTGACCAAAGTTTAGGCAAAATCCCTCCTTGCAAACCAAACAGCCAATAATATAGGCCGACACATAGGCTACTGTCAAGAACAGTATATTCAAGGACATTAAAGGGTTTATTCATGTCCTTGAGTTGCACAACGGACAATCATAAGCATAAGTTCCTGAAGCAGCACTTTCAAATAGGGGAACAAAAATAAATGAATGATGAGTCAGTGTCGGATGCCTCACACACAACTTTATCTTTAATAGCTTACAAATTGTGCATTGATATCCCGAGTGGCGCAGGGGTCTAAGGCACTGCATCTCAGTGCAAGAGGCATGGTTTGAAACCAGGCTGTATCACATCCGGCCGTGATTGAGAGTCCCATAGGGTGGCGCACAATTGGCCCAGCATTGTCTGGGTTTGTCCTGGTTGGGCCGTCACTGTAAATAAGAATGTGTTCTTAACTGACTAGTTTAATAAAGGTTCAATAATAAATAAATACATGTTTAAATGGTGCACAACTGGCCCAGCGTCGTCTGGGTTTGTCCTGGTTGAGCCGTCACTGTAAATAAGAATGTGTTCTTAATTGACTTGCCTGGTTTAATAAAGGTAAATAAGAATGTGTTCTTAACTGACTTGCCTGGTTTAATAAAGGTAAATAAGAATGTGTTCTTAACTGACTGGTTTAATAAAGGTAAATAAGAATGTGTTCTTAACTGACTTGCCTGGTTTAATAAAGGTAAATAAGAATGTGTTCTTAACTGACTTGCCTGGTTTAATGAAGGTAAATAAGAATGTGTTCTTAACTGACTTGCCTGGTTTAATAAAGGTAAATAAGAATGTGTTCTTAACTGACTGGTTTAATAAAGGTAAATAAGAATGTGTTCTTAACTGACTGGTTTAATAAAGGTAAATAAGAATGTGTTCTTAACTGACTGGTTTAATAAAGGTAAATAAGAATGTGTTCTTAACTGACTGGTTTAATAAAGGTAAATAAGAATGTGTTCTTAACTGACTTGCCTGGTTTAATAAAGGTAAATAAGAATGTGTTCTTAACTGACTGGTTTAATAAAGGTAAATAAGAATGTGTTCTTAACTGACTGGTTTAATAAAGGTAAATAAGAATGTGTTCTTAACTGACTGGTTTAATAAAGGTAAATAAGAATGTGTTCTTAACTGACTGGTTTAATAAAGGTAAATAAGAATGTGTTCTTAACTGACTTGCCTGGTTTAATAAAGGTAAATAAGAATGTGTTCTTAACTGACTTGCCTGGTTTAATAAAGGTAAATAAGAATGTGTTCTTAACTGACTTGCCTGGTTTAATAAAGGTAAATAAGAATGTGTTCTTAACTGACTTGCCTGGTTTAATAAAGGTAAATAAGAATGTGTTCTTAACTGACTTGCCTGGTTTAATAAAGATAAATAAGAATGTGTTCTTAACTGACTGGTTTAATAAAGGTAAATAAGAATGTGTTCTTAGCTGACTGGTTTAATAAAGGTAAATAAGAATGTGTTCTTAACTGACTTGCCTGGTTTAATAAAGGTAAATAAGAATGTGTTCTTAACTGACTGGTTTAATAAAGGTAAATAAGAATGTGTTCTTAACTGACTTGCCTGGTTTAATAAAGGTAAATAAGAATGTGTTCTTAACTGACTGGTTTAATAAAGGTAAATAAGAATGTGTTCTTAACTGACTTGCCTGGTTTAATAAAGGTAAATAAGAATGTGTTCTTAACTGACTTGCCTGGTTTAATAAAGGTAAATAAGAATGTGTTCTTAACTGACTTGCCTGGTTTAATAAAGGTAAATAAGAATGTGTTCTTAACTGACTGGTTTAATAAAGGTAAATAAGAATGTGTTCTTAACTGACTGGTTTAATAAAGGTAAATAATAAATAAATACATGTTTAAATGGTTTAAATATACAGTCAACAACAATCAGATAAAACAAATGATTTGTATTATTCTTTATAACACTTGAATTAACATTGGCTTAGGTTAAAGCATCCTTATCCGATGCCTTTTGCCTATTGATCTGTAGAAATCCTAAATACAAATCACAAAATAAATAAAGTAGCCTAAACAAAATAAGTAAGAAAATAACCCGTCTTCAGCCAGCTGTTAGTTTGGAAACAGTTTTCAGGGTAATTTTGTTTTCATGGAGGTCTTCATCCATAACTGTGGGTTATACGGTAACTGTGCCAGCCCTAAAACACACACACAAAAGCACACGCACACACACACACAGAATTGGATGTGTATTAGTACAGCTGAAGCCTTTAAGAGGGTCAGTGTGACTAGGCCTCTGGCCTGGCTGAGAGGGCACAGTCCCTGGAGAGAAGAGGCCGTGTGTGTGTGTGGTAATTTAGGGTTTATCCACTAATCTGCTGAAGCCTGAAAATCCCCAACATCATCTGTCAGGCAGGATAGAGTACACACACACACACACACAGAGAGAGAGAGAGTGAGAGAGCGAGAGAGAGATATGTCTAACCATGAGCTCATTTCAGCGTAATGAAGATGGATGCTGTCTCTGCATCCCTCACAGCTGTTAGTTACTATACAAATACATAACCCATATAGATGGAGAGAAAATAATAGTAGAGAAACTCAGAGAGAGAGAGAGAGAGAGAGAGAAACAGAGACAAAGAGACAGAGAGAGAGAGAGAAACAGAGACAAAGAGACAGACAGAGAGAGAGAGAGAGATCGAGAGACAGAGAGAGCGATAGAGAGAGAGAGAGAGCAAGCTAAAGAGCGAGGGAGAGAGCGAGCGAGAGCGAGAGAGAGAGAGAGCAAGAGAGAGAGAGAGAGACACCTTATGGACTCAAACCGGAAATACATACAATAAAATAATATTTTTCCCAAACACCCAGCGCACCCTAGACCTTCTGTCTGAGGACCAACTACCCAGCCACATAATAATACACCCAGCGCACCCTAGACCTTCTGTCTGAGGACCAACTACCCAGCCACATAATAATACACACAGGCACCCTAGACCTTCTGTCTGAGGACCAACTAGGGTCACCCAGCCACATAATAATACACACAGGCACTCTAGACCTTCTGTCTGAGGACCAACTAGGGTCACCCAGCCACATAATAATACACACAGCGCACCCTAGACCTTCTGTCTGAGGACCAACTAGGGTCACCCAGCCACATAATAATACACACAGCGCACCCTAGACCTTCTGTCTGAGGACCAACTAGGGTCACCCAGCCACATAATAATACACACACAGCCACATAATAATACACACACAGTACTCAAGGTAATGAGCTTCTCAAACTTCTTCTACATTCCCCAACGTACAAGTGGTTATCTCCACCCTGCTACCACAAAAAGACTTCCACCCTGCTACCACAAAAATAATTCCACCCTGCTACCACAAAAATAATTCCACCCTGCTACCACAAAAAGACTTCCACCATGCTACCATATGCCCTGCAGGCACAAATATGACAACATAACCAACAAAAACGGGTCACAACTCCTGCAGCTCTGTCACACGCTGGGTATGTACATAGTCAATGGTAGGCTTAGAGAGGACTCCTACTGTAGGTACAGCTATGGCTCAACTCTTGGCAGTAGTACTGTAGACTACTTTATCACTGACCTCAACCCAGAGTTCACAGTCAACCCACTGACTCCCCTATCAGATCACAGCAAAATCACAGTCTACTTGTAACAGAGGAATACTCAATCATGAGGCACCAAAGTGATGAGGTAGGCCATCATTGTAAATAAGAATTTGTTCTTAACTGACTTGCCTAGTTAAATAAAGGCAAAATAATAATACAAAATAATAACAATGGAAGGAAAGTAGTGTGGAAACCTAACAAAAAACAATTAGGCAACAACATATTCAAACAACTTCCTGGACAAACTGTTTCACTGTAATAGTGAAGGTGTAAACTCTGCAGTAGAACATCTAAACAGTGTATTTGACCTCTCAGCTTACCTATCAAACCAAAAGAATACAAGCAGACAACCTAAGAAAATGAACAACAATGACAAATGGTTTGATGAAGAATATAAAAATCTAAGAAAGAAACTGAGAAACCTGTCCAACATAGAGACCCAGAAAACCTGAGCCTACGCCTTCACTATGGTGAATCACTAAAACATAGAGACCCAGAAAACCTGAGCCTACGCCTTCACTATGGTGAATCACTAAAAACATAGAGACCCAGAAAACCTGAGCCTACGCCTTCACTATGGTGAATCACTAAAAACATAGAGACCCAGAAAAAACTTCACTATGGTGAATCACTAAAAACATAGAGACCCAGAAAACCTGAGCCTACGCCTTCACTATGGTGAATCACTAAAAACATAGAGACCCAGAAAACAATCACTATGGTGAATCACCATAGAGACTCAGAAAACCTGAGTCTACACCTTCTTTATGGTGAATCACTAAAACAATACAGAAATACACTACAGAAAACCTGAGCCTACACCTTCACTATGGTGAATCACTAAAACAATACAGAAATACACTACAGAAAAAGAAGGAACAGCACGTCAGAAATCAGCTCAATGTAACTGAAGAATCCATAGAATCTAACCACTTCTGGGAAAATTGGAAAACACTAAACAAACAAACAGCACGAAGAGTTATCTATCCAAAATGGAGATGTATGGGTAAACCACTTCTCCAATCTTTTTGGCTCTATAACAAAGAACAAATAGGGGGAGGGGTGGTAGAGTTGGATGGTAATGAAGGAAGTATATTTTTTAAAAGATGTGTTTATATATGTATGTGTATGTATGTATATATACTCCATGTTTTTGAAAGAAAAGCACTAAAGCACAGTTGAGACTGGTGTTTTGCAGGTACTATTTAATGGAGCTCCCAGTTGAGGACTTGTGAGGCGACTGTTTCTCATACTAGACACCCTAATGTACTTGTCCTCTTGCTCAGTTGTGCACTGGGGCCTCCCACTCCTCTTTCTATTCTGGTTAGAGCCCGTTTGCACTGTTCTGTGTAGGGAGTAGTACACAGCGTTGTACGAGATCTTCATTTTCTTGCATGGAATAGCCTTCATTTCTCAGAACAAGAATAGGCTGACGGGTTTCAGAAGAAAGTTATTTGTTTCTGGCCATTTTGAGCCTGTAATTTAACCCACAAAGGCTGATGCTCCAGATACTCAACTAGTCTAAAGAAGGACAGTTTTATTGCTTCTTTAATCAGAAGAACAGTTTTTAGCTGTGCTAACATTATTGTAAAAGGGTTTTCTAATGATTATTAGCCTTTTAAAATGATGAACTTGGATTAGGTAACACAACGTGCCATTGGAACACAGGGGTGATTGTTGCTGAAAATGGGAATCTGTTCACCAATGTATATATTCCATTAAAAAGCAGCCTTTCCAGCTACAATAGTCATTTACAACATGAACCATGTCTACACTGTATTACTGATCAATTTGAAGTTATTTTAATGGACAAAAAAATTTGCTTTTCTTTCAAAAACAAGGACATTTCTAAGTGACCCCAAACTGTTGAACGGAGGTCTACATACAGTTGCAGTTGGAGGTTTACATTTAAACTCTGTTTTTCACAATTCATGACATTTAATCCCAGTAAGAATTCCCTGTCTTAGGTCAGTTAGGATCACCACTTTAGTTTAAGAATGTGAAATGTCAGAATAATAAAAGAGATAATGATTTATTTCAGGTTTTATTTCTTTCATCACATTCCCAGTGGGTCAGACATTTACATACAGTCAATTAGAAATTGGTAGCATTGTCTTTAAATTGTTTAACTTGGGTCAAACGTTTTGGGTAGCCTTCCACAAGCTTCCCACAATAAGTTGGGTGAATTTTGGCCGATTCCTCCTGACAGAGCTGGTGTAACTGAGTCAGGTTTGTAGGCCTCCTCGCTCGCACACACTTTTTCAGTTCTGCCCACACATTTTCTGTAGGCTTGAGGTCAGGGCTTTGTGATTGCCACTCCAATACCTTGACTTTGTTGTCCTTAAGACATTTCACCTCAACTTTAGAAGTATGCTTGGGGTCTTTTGTTCATTTGGAACACCCATTTGCAACCCAGCTTTAACTTCCTGACTGATATCTTGAGATGTTGCTTCACTATATCCACATAATTTTCCTCCTCGTGATGAGACCTATTTTGTGAAGAGCACCAGTCCATCCTGCAACAAAGAACCCCCACAACATGATGCTGCGAACCCCGTGCTTCACGGTTGGGATTGTGTTCTTCGGCTTGCAATCCTTCCCCTTTTTCCTCCAAATAATGATGGTCATTATGGTCAAAACAGTTCTATTTTTGTTTCATCAGACCAGAGGACATTTCTCCAAAAAGTACCATCTTTGTCCCCATGTGCAGTTGCAAACCGTAGTCTGTCTTTTTTATGGCGGTTTTAGAGCAGTGGCTTCTTCTTTGCTGAGCGGGCTTTCAGGTTATGTCGATATAGAACTTGTTTTCCTGTGGATATAGATACTTTTGTACCTGTTTCCTCCAGCATCTTCACAAGTTCCTTTGCTGTTGTTCTGGGATTGATTTGCACTTTTCACACCAAAGTACGTTCGTCTCTAGGAGACAGAAGGCGCCTCTTTCCTGAGCGGTATGACGGCTGCGTGGTTCCATGGTGTTTATACTTGCGTACTATTGTTTGGTCCTGGGGGCTCTGTTCACAAACAGACCCCACAGAGCCCCAGAACAACACCACAATTAGACCCAACCAAATCATGAGAAAACAAAAAGATAATTACTTGACACATTGGAAAGAATTAACAAAAACCTAGAGAGCTATTTGGCCCTACACAGAGAGAACACAGAGGCAGAATACATGACCACTGTGACTGACCCAACATTAAGGAAAGCCTTGACTATGTACAGACTCAGTGAGCATAGCCTTGCTATTGAGAAAGGCCACCTCAGGCAGACCTGGCTCACAAGAGAAGATAGGCTATGTGCACACTGCCCACAAAATGAGGTGGAAACTGAGCTACACTTCCTAACCTCCTGCCAAATGCATGACCATATTAGAGAGACATATTTCCCTCATATTACACAAACCCACAAAGAATTTGAAAACAAATCCGATTTTCATATTGGGTGATATATCACAGTGTGCCATCACAACAGCAAGAGTTGTGACCTGTTGCCACTAGAGAAGGGCAACCAGTGAAGAACAAACACCATTATAAATACAACCCATCCCCTTTGTACTTTAACTATTTGCACATGATTACAACACTGTATTAGACATACAGTTACATTTGAAATGTCTTTATTCTTTTGGAACTTTTGTGAGTGTCATGTTTCCTGTTCATTTTGTATTATACTTTTGTTTATTTCATTTGCTTTGGAAATGTAAACCTATGATTCCCATTCCATTAATTAAAATTGGATTGAGAGAAAGAGAGAGAGAGAGAGAGAGAGATGATGAAGTACTTGGCCTGAGTCATCTCATCTCATAACAGTGCAATACTCAGTAGACAGTTAAAGACAGACAGGTAGTTAGACATTACTCAGTAGACTGTTAAAGACAGACAGGTAGTTAGACATTACTCAGTAGACTGTTAAAGACAGACAGGTAGTTAGACATTACTCAGTAGACTGTTAAAGACAGACAGGTAGTTAGACATTACTCAGTAGACTGTTAAAGACAGACAGGTGGTTAGACATTACTCAGTAGACTGTTAAAGACAGACAGGTGGTTAGACATTACTCAGTAGACTGTTAAAGACAGACAGGTGGTTAGACATTACTCAGTAGACTGTTAAAGACAGACAGGTGGTTAGACATTACTCAGTAGACAGTTATAGACAGACAGGTGGTTAGACATTACTCAGTAGACTGTTAAAGACAGACAGGTAGTTAGACATTACTCAGTAGACTGTTAAAGACAGACAGGTGGTTAGACATTACTCAGTAGACAGTTATAGACAGACAGGTGGTTAGACATTACTCAGTAGACTGTTAAAGACAGACAGGTGGTTAGACATTACTCAGTAGACAGTTATAGACAGACAGGTGGTTAGACATTACTCAGTAGACAGTTAAAGACAGACAGGTGGTTAGACATTACTCAGTAGACTGTTAAAGACAGACAGGTGGTTAGACATTACTCAGTAGACAGTTATAGACAGACAGGTGGTTAGACATTACTCAGTAGACAGTTATAGACAGACAGGTGGTTAGACATTACTCAGTAGTCAGTTAAAGACAGACAGGTGGTTAGACATTACTCAGGAGACAGTTAAAAACAGACAGGTAGTTAGACAATGGTTGTGAAGGTTAGCTTGTACAAAAAAAATTGTGCGATTGGGCCATCTCCCTCACAGCCCATCCAAACCATGCTGTGTGTGTCTGTGTGTGTCTGTGTGTGTATGTGTGTGTGTGCCAAGCCAAGCCAAGTAGGGCAGCCTGAGGGCTTGTGTGGTGATTGTAGCTGACGCAGCCTGCTGTCCACTGTGAGCTCTTAGTAACACCAAAGACCACAGCCAGATAGGAGACACACACACACACACACAGAAGTAATGCAGTCTGGCAGGTGAAGAGAGGATAAGGACACATTAGGGTTAATCGGACGTTTGCTCTCTGACCACTGCAGAGAGCATATGTGTGTGTGTGTGTGTGTGTGTGTGTGTGTGTGTGTGTGTGTGTGTGTGTGTGTGTGCGTGCGTGTGTGCGCGTGTGCGTGTGTGTGTGTATGGGTATGTGTGTGTATGGTTGTGTGTCCTTAATGATCTCATCAGAGATTTGTGCCTTCTCACTTATTCATCTGCCACTCTCAGAGGGAGGGATGGAGGGATCAGACAGGGATCACAGAGAAGAAGGAAGCATAGAGAGAGAGAGAGAGAAAGAGAGATTGAAAAAGACAGAGCAGCAGATGAATGAAAGTGTAAAGCCCTGTGGGGTGTGCTACCATGTAACACACTCTATATCAAACTCCTTACATCCTGATGTGATACAAATCAGAGATTTGAGTGAATATTCAGAGGCTATATGGACACATGTCTAGTAGCTAAGGATTCTGCCCTGAATGAACGACACGTGGGATCAGTTGGAGTGGGGTTTAAACCAATCACCATGAGGCTGCAGGTTTAAACCAATCACCATGAGGCTGCAGGTTAGAACATCTTCTTTTAATAGACACAGACAGACAGACAGACAGACAGACAGACAGACAGACAGACAGACAGACAGACAGACAGACAGACAGACAGACAGACAGACAGACAGACAGACAGACAGACAGACAGACAGACAGAGCCAGGCAGAGGCCTTGCAAGATTGAACACTGCCCCACCCAATCAGGAGGGTTTAAAATATATTTAAATATTTAATTTGTTCTTTGTATTGTCTCCCGACTAATCAGAAATGTTGAAAAATGTCATAGGAAGTTAGAGGGATCTAATTGGTTATATTGCAATCATACAGTACCAATAAAACGCAAGTGTTCCCCACTACAGTGATCAATGGAAAATGCAGTATTCATCATGGAAGTGGTATGTTTTATTGACTGGAATACAGTTGGACAGGAGACAATGTTTTCTGTACAATGTGTAGATATTTCCCAGAGGCCACTATGGAAGGCTCATTTGTTAGAGATGGCTATAAGGATTCGAAACACCTTTGCAAGGCATGCTTCCATCAGGAATTCCCATCCCTTATTGAAGTTTTTGACAGCTTCAGCCCTGCCATTTTCCCTAACATCAATAGACTACTCAGGTCCATCATTACCTTTCCTATGACTTCATGTTCTGCCAAGAGTCTATTCTCCACTACAGGTCGAATCAAATCATCCATCAGATCTTGCATGCTGACTGCACATCTCAAACAGCCCTGTCGTCCTTTGAAAGGGAAATCAGTGACTCATTGACCTATGATATATTATCTCCATCTTCCACACCAAGTGTCTACATCTTGTGCTGTAAAACATGAAACAGAAAGGTAAGTCTGAATACTGTTTATTTATGGTTTAGCCTAATGTTTTCATTCCGGCCAATGGTAGTCCAGGTCTATGTGTTTACATCAAAGTGAGCTACTGTATTCATACCCTCCGTGGTATTAGGCTATGTATACTGAACAAGAAAATATAAACTCAACATGTAAAGTGTTGGTCCCATGTTTCATGAGCTGAAATAAAAGATCCCAGAAATGTTCCATATGTACTAAAAGCTTATTTATCTTAAATGTTGTGCACAAATTTGTTTACATCCCTTTTAGTGAGCATTTCTCCTTTGCCAAGATAATCCATCCACCTGACAGGTGTGGCAAGAAGCTGATTAAACAGCATGATCCTTACACAGGTGCACCTTGTACTGGGGACAATAAAAGGCTACTCTAAAATATGAAGCTTTGTCACACAACACAATGCCACAGATGTCTCAAGTTTTGAGGGAGTGTGCAATTGGCATGCTGACTGCAGGAACCTGAACAGTTGACAGATAATTGAATGTTAATTTCTCTACCATAAGCCACCTCCAACTGTGTTTTAGAGAATTTGACGTTTCAGAAAATGTGACATTTTAGAGAATTTGCCGGTATGTCCAACCAGCTTCGCAATCGCAGACCACGTGATACCACGCCAGCCCAGGACGTCCACATCCAACTTCTTCACTTGGACCTCCTGGACAACTGATGAAACTGTGTGTTTGCACAACCAAAGAATTTCTTCACAAACTGTCAGAAACCGTATCAGGGAAGCTCATCTGCATGCTCGTGGTCCTCACCAGGGTCTTGACCTGTCTGAAGTTTGGCGGAGTAACTGATTTCAGTGGGTAAATGCTCACCTTTGATGGCCACTGGCATGCTGGAGAAGTGTCCTCTTCACAGATGAATCGCGGTTTCAACTGTACCGGGCAGATGGCAGACAGCGTGTATGGCGGTGTGTGGGTGAACGGTTTGCTGATGTCAAACATTGTGAACAGAGTGGCCGTGGGGTTATGGTATGTGCAGGCATAACCTATGGACAACGAACACAATTGCATTTTCTCAATGGCTATTTGAATGCACAGAGATACAGTGATGAGATCCTGAGGCCCATTGTCTTGTCATTCATCTGCCGTTAAGCATTTTTTGGGATACTCTGGATCGACGTGTACGACAGCGTGTTCCAACTCCCACCAATATCCAGCAACTTCACACAGCGATTGAAGAGGAGCGGGACAACATTCCACAGTCCACAATCAACAGCCTGATCAACTCTATGTGATGGAAATGTGTCGCGTTGCATGAGACAAATGGTGGTCACACCAGATACTGACTGGTTTTCTGATCACACCAGATACTGACTGGTTTTCTGATCACACCAGATACTGACTGGTTTTCTGATCACACCAGATACTGACTGGTTTTCTGATCACACCAGATACTGACTGGTTTTCTGATCACACCAGATACTGACTGGTTTTCTGATCACACCAGATACTGACTGGTTTTCTGATCACACCAGATACTGACTGGTTTTCTGATCACACCAGATACTGACTGGTTTTCTGATCACACCAGATACTGACTGGTTTTTCTGATCACACCAGATACTGACTGGTTTTCTGATCACACCAGATACTGACTGGTTTTCTGATCACACCAGATACTGACTGGTTTTTCTGATCACACCAGATACTGACTGGTTTTTCTGATCCACGTCCTTAACTTTTTTTTAAAGGTATCAGTGACCAACAGATGCTTATCCAAATTCCCAGTCATGTCAAATCCATAGATTAGGGCCCAATGAATGTATTTCAATTGATTGATTTCCTTATATGAACTGTAACTGAGTAAAATCTTTGAAATTGTTGCATGTTGCTTTATTGTTCAATGTTCAATGTATGAGGATGTCATGTTTTCATGCCTGCCTTGGTAGGCCATGTTTAAGTCAGCTGATTCCAGTGAGCTGCTGTATTCATACCTGCTGTGGTATTATATATAATGACTTTATGTTGCTTATTCAACGTGAGCTATTCATCTCAGATCCACCGTACAGTTCAACATATCGGCCTAAAGTGCTTGTATTGTGTGTGGCAGAACTCATATGTCAGAAAGTGTTCACTTTGGGCTTAATGACAACACTTTCAGGGCTTTCTATTCTTCTTTGCTTCTTTGTGCAATAAACTGTTAGTGTATATTTCAATCCAGTGCCGAGCTGGTGCCCTGCGTATGCGCTGACCATGGTCCTGAATCCACCTGTTGTGCCTGTACATTAGATCGCTCCTTTGAGTGGGAGTGGTCCATCTGATAATGTGTTGATTATTTCATGAGGTTGGACTATCGGACTGAACACTTCAACCATTATCCGTATTTTGTGAGAGTATCATTTTTGCTATTTTATCACTGCACTTGTCTGCTGCTGTAGAATATGTCTTTATCTCTCTCTCTCTCTATGTAAGTGATAGACATGTTGTGTATTTCATTACGTTTGTTTACTGTCGGAGTCAGACAGTCGGCCTGTGTTGTCAGAGGTGTTGTTGTAAGCGGTTGTGTAGTTGTGCAGTTGTGCTGCCTACTTGGCATTAATAACAGGCTTGTTTGTCAAGGGATTTGTTGTTGTTGTTGGGTGAAACCACAGCCTATGTTATTCAGCAACATGGACAGTGGCTCCGCACTCCGCTCTGTTCACTGACTCCTGATATTCACATTCACAAATGGAGTTGTGCATTTATTCACATATTTCACGACTTCTACAGTTTAGCCTCTTTATTTTGCTTCTCAATAGAAGAGCTTGAGTGACAGGCTGTGATGTTTAGGCCAGGGCCCTGACTCCGGTAGCGATCACCATTTTCTCTATAGACTAAATATCCTAGGCCGACAGAAATAATGGGGCAAATAGTACAGCTTAGAAAAGTTATGAATTAAATAGTCATATTGGGGTAGAAATATGTGTAAACCACAGTGTATGGAATTGAATGTAGCCTAGGCCTTTTTGTGTAACCCATGAATGTCCTGTAGTAAAACGTATAGTACAAAGATCAATCCGCAGCGACGAGCTCCAAACCTTCAGTTGCTGTGAAGTGTAGGAATTCCTGGATGATCCCGTTCTCATGTAACACAGCACCACATACATCTGTTCATTTTCTTACCTCTGTGCTTATCTGGCCACTTAGCGTAACATATCAGCCATAAATGCTAGGTCTGTAAGTCCTATTTAATTCTGGATGTCATGACGGATGTGTTTCGCATTGTCATGATTATTGGTCATTTTCAGTTGCCTACATCTGTTTATCATAGAATCTTTCACACAGGTTATCATAGAATCTTTCACACAGGTTATCATAGAATCTTTCACACATGTTATCATAGAATCTTTCACACAGGTTATCATAGAATCTTTCACACATGTTATCATAGAATCTTTCACACAGGTTATCATAGAATCTTTCACACAGGTTATCATTGAATCGTTCACACAGGTTATCATAGAATCGTTCACACAGGGCACCTTCCGTTCCCCAGGCAGGCCATTTGGGATATTTTTGCCAAAAATAGAGTACACCCACTTCTCCATGCACCATGACTACACCACTGATGTCTGGGTATTTTTTCTGTACTTTTTCTGGAAAATGTTGGACTAGTCATTTTTGTCTGCCGTCTCCCCCAGGACAGGCCATTTGGGATATTTTTCCCTATGGAGATTTAGCTTTAGCCTAGTGACATTCTCCAGCACAGATACACCACTGATGTCAGGTTTTTTCGGCAGATACAGGTCAAGCTGTGACAGCAGCAGATAAAATGCTGTGACTAGCATTTTTACAGGCCAAGCTGTGACAGCGGCAGATACAGGTCAAGCTGTGACAGCGGCAGATACAGGTCAAGTTGTGACAGCAGCAGATACAGGTCAAGCTGTGACAGCGGCAGATACAGGTCAAGCTGTGACAGCGGCAGATACAGGTCAAGCTGTGACAGCAGCAGATACAGGTTGTGACAGCAGCAGATACAGGTCAAGCTGTGACAGCGGCAGATACAGGTCAAGCTGTGACAGCGGCAGATACAGGTCAAGCTGTGACAGCAGCAGATACAGGTCAAGCTGTGACAGCAGCAGATACAGGTCAAGCTGTGACAGCGGCAGATACAGGTCAAGTTGTGACAGCAGCAGATACAGGTCAAGCTGTGACAGCAGCAGATACAGGTCAAGCTGTGACAGCAGCAGATACAGGTCAAGCTGTGACAGCAGCAGATACAGGTCAAGCTGTGACAGCAGCAGATACAGGTCAAGCTGTGACAGCAGCAGATACAGGTCAAGCTGTGACAGCAGCAGATACAGGTCAAGCTGTGACAGCAGCAGATACAGGTCAAGCTGTGACAGCAGCAGATACAGGTCAAGCTGTGACAGCAGCAGATACAGGTCAAGCTGTGACAGCAGCAGATACAGGTCAAGCTGTGACAGCAGCAGATACAGGTCAAGCTGTGACAGCAGCAGATACAGGTCAAGCTGTGACAGCAGCAGATACAGGTCAAGCTGTGACAGCAGCAGATACAGGTCAAGCTGTGACAGCAGCAGATACAGGTCAAGTTGTGACAGCAGCAGATACAGGTCAAGCTGTGACAGCAGCAGATACAGGTCAAGCTGTGACAGCAGCAGATACAGGTCAAGCTGTGACAGCGGCAGATACAGGTCAAGCTGTGACAGCAGCAGATACAGGTCAAGCTGACAGCAGCAGACAGGTCAAGCTGTGACAGCAGATACAAGCTGTGACAGCAGCAGATACAGGTCAAGCTGTGACAGCAGCAGATACAGGTCAAGCTGTGACAGCAGCAGATACAGGTCAAGCTGTGACAGCGGCAGATACAGGTCAAGTTGTGACAGCAGCAGATACAGGTCAAGTTGTGACAGCAGCAGATACAGGTCAAGCTGTGACAGCAGCAGATACAGGTCAAGCTGTGACAGCAGCAGATACAGGTCAAGCTGTGACAGCGGCAGATACAGGTCAAGCTGTGACAGCAGCAGATACAGGTCAAGCTGTGACAGCGGCAGATACAGGTCAAGCTGTGGCAGCATGGAAGTGGTGAGCGCTTTATTATGATAAAGTGACAGTAGCCAGCTGCCTGCCCCCGCACACACACACGGCGGGTCAGAGAGAGCTAGAGCGCTGCGGTATCCACAGGCGTCAGAGCAGAACTAATAGTGAGCTGAGCACTGCATGACTCAACAACCGTACGGCAGGTCCGATCACTGCACTGCTGGAGGTAGATACAGCAACACCACAGTGTTCACAAGGTCGCCTATGTCCTATACTGTTTGTGACATGCTGCAGGCTACTGCTGACTGTGTCAACAACAGCTAAAGAAGACTAACTGACTAGCAGACTCGTTACCTCAACGAACGGAATTTAAGACTAAGGTAACTCGTCTATATTCTAATAGGTGCTACAGTGACAACAGGGAGCTGGATTCAGTGCTGGTAGCCTATTCTGTAGCGACATGCGCTTCTGGCGAGAGAAGAGTCAGTAAAGGGAATATAGCTTGGTTCACTCTCGTTTCCCTACAGTAGCAGTAGCATCAAAGATCATTCAAATCCTGGCAGAGTCAGACATCTTAGCTGAGAGGGTCGTTTCAGACAGTCACTCAGTCACACACTCGTCCTCCTTTCTCTTCTGGGGATAGACTTCGGAAACAAACAACCTACGACGCAGTATCCACTGCTCTCGCGCACACGCACGCACACACATGAAACCTCAATGTCATCGCAGGCTACAACGCAGCCCTTGTCTCCCACTGGGTGTGATAAAACTGATGCAGGCACATTTATGCGATATATACATTATTTTTTAAGCACAATAATAGGCCACAAACACTGCATTGGAACCAGTGATGTGGAAAGGTGCAGAGCCACCATCATCGTTCCAAATGTAGTAAATTATTCCTTACCTGTGTCTCAGTCGCGTGGCTCTCTTTTCATAATTCTTTACAACGGAAACTTTTCCTCCACTCCAGACAAACGGTCAAAAATAACCTACACTTATTTTAGACCTCCCTCGAATAGATACTTTGAACCAACCCTAACAAATATAGACTGGCTGACGCTGAGAGGAGAGAGAGAAAAATAGGCTTCTGAATTCTGGGGAATCGATAATCAAAATGGACCATGCAATCCAGCAGGTTATTTTCCTCTCCTTCCAATCAGAGAACAGTAGATGTGACAGATTCAAACACACGGAGCGTTGTATCTCTACACAAGATGCGATACACACGAACATATACGCACCCACCGCAGGCAGGCATTCTCTTGAATGAGCGCGGTGCCCAATCCGAGACGCTGCGCGCGGGAGGCGCGAGGGAGCGAGGCTGGGGGAGTTCCCGTTCCATTCAGCCCCGGGCGTTCCAAAGCGCGCTCACGGTCAAGTCAACGGTCATTAGCAGATCATATGGGCTGCAATCTGCCTGCTGATGCCTTTGGCGGATACGTTGATGTGATGATGATATGTGAGTTGAAATATTTTAATGAAACAGAAGACAAATTTAGGCTATGGAGGGAAAAAAACGAAGAAAGACATTACAAAATGAAAACGATTTCTTGAGTTCAGTCTTTTTTCTATACATATAATCCCCATAATGTATCAGCACAAAACTAATCAAGCATCCTGGCGTTATAAATGCTAATATTATTGGTCACTAGACTTATACCAGCATTGAGTCAACATATAAAGTTTTACAGTGTGTTTTTTATTTACATGATAGAGCCTACTTATAAACGATGTACTGTATTTTCATCATTGTCAGAGGGTAGTTCTAACTTGTCAAACGGCCAAGGAAGGTGATTGGAAACTGTATTTTTGTGCTCATGTCCAAAGAAAAAGGGCGAAACTTGTTTTACAAGAAAATACACTTTTGCTTTGCACTGAATGTAGCAAAAATAAATGTTTTCTGTCAGCCCCAACTTGACAAAAGGAAAGGAAAACATGACAATAAAGTTTACCATATTATGGGAATTACAGTGCACTTCTACAAATGTGGTCCTGCCCTGTTCACCCTCCCTTGCTATCAGGCTGGCATTGCCCAACGGTCCCCCGCCCACTTCCATTCCCTACATTGAAAAGGAATGGCTTCTGAAGTTTCATCGCCTCATGACAGTGGATCAAAAGGGAAGGACAATGTGCGATGAAACTTCGGAGTCCTGGATTCCCTGTTGATACCTAGCACTACCTAACCTGCTTTCTAGCACCCACATGAGAGCGAGGCTTGCGTGGCAATCCGGATGATTCTGTTATGAGGTGACAATGGAAAGGCTACATTCCCAAACCGTTACTGTGCGTATTCAAACCCCCTAGAGATCAACTGGGAAGTGCCAGGTGAAAGCTTTTCTCTGTGACCTGTATGATTACTCAAGGGGGAGGGAAAATGTTGACAACAACATTATTCTAACCTCTTAAATGTAAAGTTCCCATATTTGGGGACCCTATTAGATTTGTTTGATTAAATTCAGTCTGGTATGAGAACGGTAGCCCCTATCTGCAAAAGCAGGGTGACTACGGAAAACTGAGTATATTGGCTATTGACTGAGGTTGCGTGTGACTTACTACCATATGGGCATAGAAATGTACAAGGGCAGGCCGTAGGCATCCATTACACAGGTGATTGGCTACTATCGCACCTTGACAGTCTTGTAGCCAATGAGATAAGCTTTCCAGGGATATGCAATTGACCAGGGTGGGACAAAGCAAGGCCTAGAACCTATTTATGCAAACGTTTGCTACCTGGCTCAGAGACTTGGAAACCTCCCGTTATCAAACCTGACACCACTTACTAAAACATCTGTCCATTTTCATCTGTCTAGCAATCCTATTTTTGTCTGATATTGTTCACATGTTGTGGAAGCCATCTGATGTGTTTCCAGCTCTGGGCATCAATGATTCAGTAATAGCTTGTCAATGGAAGATGACTTTCAAAATAATAATAATAAATAATAAATAATAAAAAAAATATAAAAAAAACATTATTTTCTGTGTGTTTGATATTGTGTATTCTGAACAATGTAACTCCTGTCTATCTTCTGATCATTTCCTCACAATCTCCCAGATGCCTTCTTTCCAAACATTTTTACATATCAGAATTTTGTAATTACAGATGAATAGCAGTTACTTTTGGGTATGTCTATTTAGGCAGACATCTAGATTTTGCCAGTACTACAGGGGAGGTGTGTGAGACATGAATATGTTGCCAAATCGTGATCTGCTCGAGTCCCTTTAGCAACATGGAAAAGTTTGTGGCCTATGTAGGGGAAATGATCATTGGTGTAAAGTACTTAAGTAAAAATACTGTTAAGTTTTTAAGTTCTACTTAAGTCATTTTTGGGGGTATCTGTACTTTACTTTACAAATGATATTTTTGACAACTTTTGCTTTTACTTCACTACATTCACAAAGAAAAGAATTAGCTTTTTACTCCATACATTTTCCTGACACGCAAAGGTACTCGGTACATGTTGAATGCTTAGCAGGTCCAATTCACACACTTTTCAAGAGAACATGTGGTCATCCCTACTGCCTCTGATCTGGCAGACTCACTAAACACAAATGCTTAATTTGTAAGTTTTGTCTGAGTGTTCGTGTGTACCCCTGGCTATACTTAAACTCAGCAAAGAAAGAAACGTCCTTTCACTGTCAACTGTTTATTTTCAGCAAACTTAACACGTGTAAATATTTGTATGAACATAAGATTCAACAACTGAGACATAAACTGAACAAGTTCCACAGACATGTGACTAACAGAAATGGAATAATGTCTCCCTGAACAAAGGGGGGATGTCAAAATCAAAAGTAACAGTCAGTATCTGGTGTGGCCACCAGCTGCATTAAGTACTGCAGTGCATCTCCTCCTCATTGATTGCACCAGATTTGCCAGTTCTTGCTGTGAGATGTTACACCTCTCTTCCACCAAGGCACCTGCACGTTCCCGGACATTTCTGGGGGGAATGGCCCTAGCCCTCACCCTCCGATCCAACAGGTCCCAGACATGCTCAATGGGACTGAGATCTGGGCTTACACTGGCCATGGCAGAACACTGACATTTCTGTCTTGCAGGAAATCATGCTTAGAACGAGTAGTATGGCTGGTGGCATTGTCATGCTGGACAATGAGCCTGCAGGAAGGGTACCACATGAGGGAGGAGGATGTCTCCCCTGTAACGCACAGCGTAGAGATTGCCTGTAATGACAACAAGCTCAGTCCGATGACGCTGTGACACACCGCCCCAGACCATGACAGACCCTCCACCTCCAAATTGATCCTGCTCCAGAGCATAGACCTCGGTGTAACACTCATTACGTTGACGATAAACGCGAGTTCAACCATCACCCTTGGTGAGACAAAACTGCGACTCGTCAGTGAAGAGCACTTTTTGCCAGTCCTGTCTCGTCCAGCGAAGGTGGGTTTGTAATCATAGGTGACGTTGCCGTTGATGTCTGGTGAGGACCTGCCTTACAACAGGCCTACAAGCCCTCAGCCCAGCCTCTCTCAGCAAATTGCAGACAGTATGAGCACTGATGGAGGGATTGTGCGTTCCTGGTGTTACTCGGGCAGTTATTGTTGCCATCCTGTACCTGTCCCGCAGGTGTGATGTTCGGATGCAACAATCCTGTACAGGTGTTGTTACACGTGGTCTGCCACTGCGAGGATGATCAGCTGTCCATCCTGTCTCCCTGTAGCGGTCTCACAGTACAGACATTGCAATTTAATGACCTGGCCACATCTGCAGTCCTCATGCCTCCTTGCAGCAGGCCTAAGGCATGTGCACGCAGATGAGCAGGGACGCTGGGCATCTTTCTTTTGGTGTTTTTCAGAGTCAGTAGAAAGGCCTCTTTAATGTCCTAAGTTTTCATAACTGTGACCTTAATTGCCTACCGTCTGTAAGCTGTTAGCGTCTTAAATCCTCATTGGGCAAGGGGGCAGTATTTTCACATCCAGATGAAAAGCATGCCCAAAGTAAACTGCCTGTTACTCAGGCCCAGGAGTTAGGATATTTATATGCATGGTAGTATTGGATAGAAAACACTCTAAAGTTTGTAGAACTGTTAAAATGATGTCTGTGAGTATAACAGAACTGATTTGGCAGGCGAAACCCTGAGCACAATCCATCCAGGGACATTTTTTTTGAGGTCATTGTGTTTTCCAATGCTTTTCTATGGGAAACCTGATTTATTAGGGCCCAGATTGCAGTTCTTATGGCTTCCACTAGATGTCAACTGTCTTTAGACATTATTCAATGTTTTTCTTTTGAGAAATGAAGAAGTAGTCCTATTCTTTCCATGTGTCACTCAGATAGATTCAAGTCTTTTGGTGCGGGTTATTTTTCTTCGGAATTGGAAATAGTTTATCCCATCTTAAATTGTATTGATTATTTACAATTTAGGTTACCTGAGGTTATATTAGAAGCGTTGTTTGAAATGTTTGGACCAAGTTAACAGGTAACTTATTAGATACTTTGTAGTCATGTTGGGCGAGTTGGATCCGGGGGTATTTTTGAATCAAACGTGGCAAATAAATGGACATTTTGGGGATATAAAGAAGGAATTTATCAAACAAAACGACCATTCGTTGTGTCACTGAGGCATTTGGGATTGCAAAAAGATGAAGATCTACAAAGGTAAGGCATTTATTATATCGCTATTTCTGACTTTCGTGTTGCACCTGCCTGGTTGAAAAATGATGTTCAGGTGTTTGTATGCGGGGCACTGTCCTCAGATAATCACATGGTGTGCTTTTTCTGTGACGCCTTTTTTGAAATCTGACACAGCGGCTGGATTAACATGAAGTTAGCCTTTATTTTGATGTATTGCCCTTGTATTTATATGAATGTTAAATATTTATATTTCTGTTGTTAGAATTTGGCACTCTGCAATTTCACAGGATGTTGTCAAATCTATCCCGGTAACGGGATTCGAGCTTAGGGGAACCCTAAGAGATTTTTTAACAACCGTTCCACGGGTTCATGTTCATTAATTGTTAATTGTTCATTGAACAAGCATGGGAAACAGTGTTCAAACCCTTTACAATTTTTACGAATTATCTTTGAAAGACATGGTCCTGAAAAAGAGACGTTTCTTTTTTAGCTGAGTTTACATTTTAAAAACAAGAAATGGTGCCGTCTGCTAATATAAGGAATTTGAAAGGATTTATACTTTTATTTTGATACATAAGTATATTTTAGCAAGTACATTTACTTTTGATACTTAAGTATGTTTAGAACCAAATACTTTTAGACTTTTACTCAAGTAGTATTTTACTGGGTGACTTTCACTTTTACTTGAGTAATTTTCTATTAAGGTATCTTTACTTTTACTCAAGTATGACAATTGGGTACTTTTTCCACCACTGGAAATGGCGCACTATAGTTATGTGACATATACAAAATGACAGTACTTGGTCATGCTTTGAATATGATTTTTGACCATGTATCTGCTGTGCTAAACCAAGTTCTTTATGTCATTTCATCTGTATACACCACATCCTCATCTGGGCAAGCCAACACCCACTGGAACAGACGTGGTTCAACATCTACTTTTTATTTACATTTGATTGAGTTGTCAACTAACGTTAATTCAACATGAAATCAACAAAACATGTCAGCATGTCATTGGATTTAGGCTAAAAGTTTTTAAAAAATGCCCAATTCCCTTACGTCAATTACTTTTTGCCAGTCAGTTTTCCAAGTTGATTCAACGTCATCACATTTAATGTTTTTGTTGAAATTATGTGGAAACAACATTGATTCAACCCGTTTTGCCCACTGTGTAGCTCCTATTCATATTGCCTTCTAATGGCTTCTGTGTATTAGGACCAATAGGAACACACAATAACTATCAGCAAAGGGAAATTACCTCAGTTAACTAGGGAGACAATGTTAAAAGTTAGAGTTTGGTTGGGCGTGAAGCAATAAGCTAACTGCATATTTCCCCACAGAGACAGAATAATAAAGCTTGATTATTCGAAAACACCTTGTTAGGGAACCCTGTGGCTGCTTTGATGAAGATTTAACAATACAGGAGGGTCTAATACATAACTGGGGAA
This sequence comes from Oncorhynchus tshawytscha, assembly GCF_018296145.1. Classification (NCBI taxonomy): domain Eukaryota; kingdom Metazoa; phylum Chordata; class Actinopteri; order Salmoniformes; family Salmonidae; genus Oncorhynchus; species Oncorhynchus tshawytscha. The sequence continues at coordinate 75,730,784 of NC_056436.1, read as the reverse complement.
TTAAAAGTACCTGGTGAACTTGTAAACCTTGGAATTCTAATTAGGTTCTGTTTCAGTTAAAGGTGCATTCCTTAGATCTAAGTTCCCTTGTGACAATGACAAGACTTAAACAGGCTAGAACAAACACAGAACAAAGAGAGAATGTTCTTTGATTCAAGCAGATTGCGTATTTAAACGAGAAAGGGAAAGAGTGACTAGAGTGTATATGGAAATAAGAAGAGGAGAGGCAGGGGTGCACAATACATCTCTTGAGGGTAAAAACACAGGTACGCTGTTTAACAAAGATGCAAATGAAAGTAGGACTGTAGCTGCTCACTGTTTGTCTAACATACTCCCAAAATTATTCATTGGAAAATAGTTTTCTACAGGGGCGTAACTTTGGTTTTAGAAGTGAGGGGGCATAATGTTTTTTTACTTCAATATTTTTAAACCAGTTGGATACACAACCTGGGGGGGGCGTATGTCCCCCTGTCCCCAGTGAAAGTTGCGCCCCCAGTGAAAGTTGCGCCCCTGTTTTTTTAAACAACTAAAGCTTTCATCAGGTGCAAGTAGACCTAACTAACAGCACTCTGTCAACCCCAAACATACACGCTGGATAATAAGCTACAGCTTCAAATAAAAAACTAAAAAACTCTACCAAAAATACATGATGTATGAGTGTGTATGTTCCTGGCTGTGTGTGTGTGTGCATGCATTATTGTGTGTGTGTCTACGTTTGTATGCAGTGTTGGAAGAAGTACAGTATTGTCATACTTGAGTAAAAGTAAAGATAACTTAATAGCATTTACTCAAAGTGAAAGTCACCCAGTAAAATACTACTTGAGTAAAAGTCTAAAGGGTATTTGGTTTTAAATATACTTAAGATTCAAAAGTGAAAAGTAAAAAATAATTTCAAATTCCTTATATTAAGCAAACCAGACAGCACCATTTTCATGTTTTTGGAATTTTCAGATAGCCAGGGGAACACTCCAACACTCAGACATAATTTAAAAAGAAAGTATTTGTGTTTAGTAAGTCCGCCAGATCAGACGCAGTACGGTTGACCAGGGATGTTCTCTTAATAAGTGCGTGACCATTTTCCTGTCCTGCTAAGCATTCAAAATGTAACGAGTACTTTTGGGTGTCAGGGAAAATATATGGAGTAAAAACTACATTATTTTCTTTAGGACTGTAAAGTAAAAGTAAAAGTTGTCAAAAATAGAAATAGTACAGTACAGACACCCCAAAAAACGACTTAACAGTACTTCAAAGTATTGTTACGTAAGTACTTTACACCATTGTGTGTGTGCGCCTTAGTGCGTATGTGCCTGCTACCAACCCCAAAATACAAGATGTAAGCTACAACAATCAGCTTCATAAAATAAATAAACCCCCAAAATGGTAAGCTAAGACAGCTTAATGCAAAAAGCTGTTTCAAAAGAGACATCAGACACATGTTGACTGTGTATGCCTGTGTATTCCCTACCTATTCCCTATGGGTCCTGGTGAAAAGTGGTGCACTAAATAGGGAGTAGAGTTCCATTTGGGACTTAACCATGGTCAGTTCGTCCCCTCACCGGAAATAGTTAGGAGGGGGGATTGTAAATCCGTGATATCAGCAGTATTAAATCTGCACTGGCCAATTGTCTGCCCTAAAGTCCACACACATAGAAATGCTAGGAGATTAGCCCTGTTCTTTATAAACTTCAGTTAATACAACAAGCTAAAGCTTCATGCTACTGCCTAGCTAGCTTAATGCTCAGCCCCAGATGTTTTCCTACCCTTTGCCATTAGCGCTTGCATACTAACGTTGTCTCAGCCTACTTAGCACCATCTATAATAAGCGTCCAGACCTTTTAGCTATCAGAAGCTATAGCCTGTGCTTACCACAGGCCAACAATTAGGCATAACTCATCATCATACCCATCATACCTATTGCCAAGCGCATAAGCGAAAGCTACCTGGGCCTCAATAACAAATTTGCTCATCAAAAGCTAATGTATGTGGCTTAGCTAAAGAGCCTTGAGCCTTATTAGCTCGATATACATTAGTTAGTTATGACTGAGTCTCTGGTGCTTTCTTGGCCATTACAGCTTGCACAGAGTCAACCCTTCCATTTAACCTTGTTCAACCTTGTTCCTTCTGACTCATTCATCAAAGCCAATCATATCACCATCCACAAGGGTTACCATACATGGGTCTTTGGGAGGTTGTGTATGTGTGTGTGTTTGTGTGGGTGTATATGCCTGCCTGAGTGTGTGTGTGTGCCTGCATAAGTGAGTGTGTGTGTGTGTGCACTCTCAGCCAACAGTGAGAAGATGCATTGCACTGTTAATTATAAAATCAATGTTGATTAATTCTCAAAATGCAAATTGGCTCATTAAAGGACCTCAACTTACAGAATTACTACTGATTAGCAAGCTAAGCATTATCGCTGCCCCATGGACACAGCCTTATTAGGCTGAATGAACCGCTCCTCTCTCTGTTCCTCTCCTCTCTCTGTTCCTCTCCTCTCTCTGTTCCTCTCCTCTCTCCATATAGTGCTAAAATGACGCTTAATTCAATTAAAGCTTCTCTGAAGAAAGACAAGTGAAATAAATGTGTAGGATTTCTTGTGCATTTGGTCAAAGAAGGAAATCTGTGAAGTAAAGCCTGTGTACAGCACCGCTCAGTGCTAATAGAATGGTGTAGCCCCAGCAAGCTTGGAAACATACATTATAGAAGGCTTAATACCATACACAGTTTGCTTCCCCTCTCTCTGACTAGTTTCATACTGCAACCAGTGTGCACAAACATCCTCTCTGTCTCTGTGTGTGTGTGTGTGTGTGTGTGTGTGTGTGTGTGTGTGTGTATGTGTGTGTATGTGTATGTGTGTGTGTGTGTGTGTGTGTGTGTGTGTGTGTGTGTGTATGTGTATGTGTATGTGTGTGTGTGTGTGTGTGTGTGTGTATGTGTGTGTATGTGTATGTGTATGTGTATGTGTGTGTGTGTGTGTGTGTGTGTGTGTGTGTGTGTGTGTGTGTGTGTGTGTGTGTGTGTGTGTGTGTGTGGACTGCTTTGATAGTCTAACACAGCGTTTCCCAAACTCGGTCCCGGGGACCCTAAGGGGTGCACATGTAGTTTTTTTGCCCTAAAAATACACAGCTGATTCAAATGATCAAAGCTTGAAGGAACTAGGTTATCGTTCTCTCTCTCCCTCTATCTCCCTATGTCTTCTTCTTAATTACATTTCAATTTAAAGGGCTTTATTGGCATGGGAAACATATGTTTACATTGCCAAAGCAACTGAAATAGATCATTAAAAGTGAAATAAACAATCAAAAATGTACAGTGACACTCACAAAAGTTCCAAAAGATTTAAGACATTTCAAATGTCATATTATGTCTATATACAGTGTTGTAACGAAGTGTAAATAGTTAAAATACAAAAGGGTAAATAAATCAACATAAATATGGGTTGTATTTACAATGGTGTTTGTTCTTCACTGGTTGCCCTTTTCTTGTGGCAACAGGTCACACATCTTGCTGCTGTGATGGCAGACTGTGGTATTTCACGCAATAGATATGGGAATTTATCAAAATCGGGTTTGTTTTCAAATTCTTTGTGGGTCTGTGTAATCTGAGGGAAATATGTGTCTCTAATATGGTCATACATTTGGCAGATGGTTAGGAAGTGCAGCTCAGTTTCCACCTCATTTTGTGGGCAGTGTGCACATAGCTTGTCTTCTCTTGAGAGGTCTGAATTTGGTGTTTGTCCCATTTTCTGAATTCTTGGTTGGTGAGCGGAACCCAGAACCTATAACTGATTAAAGTATTTTTAGACAGATCCTCATTGGTATGTTCAATTTTATGTTCCTTTTGATGGTATTGAAGGCCCTTCTTGCCTTGTCTCTCAGATCGTTCACAGCTTTGTAGAAGTTACCTGTGGCGCTGATGTTTAGGCCAAGGTACGTATAGTGTGCTCTGAGGCAACGGTGTCTAGCTGGAATTTGTATTGTGGTCCTGGCAAATTTACCTTTTTTGGAACACCATTATTTTTGACTAACTGAAATTTACCGTCAGGGCCCAGGTCTGACAGAATCTGTACAGAAGATGTAGGTGCTGCTGTAGGCCCTCCTTGGTTGGGGACAGAAGCACCAAATCATCAGCAAACAGTAGACATTTGACTTCAGATTCTAGTAGGGTGAGCCCGGATGCTGCAGACTGTTCCAGTGCCCTCACCAATTCGTTGATATATCCAGTATATTCGGAAAGTATTCAGACCCTTTGAATTTTTCCACATTTTGTTACAACCTGTTTCCGCTTCATCATTATGTGGTGTTGTGTGTAGATTGATTAGGAAAACATGTATGTAATCCATTTTAAAATAAGGTAACGGAACAAAATATGGTCAAGGGGTCTGAATACTTTCCAAATGCACTCTATGTTGAAGAGTCTGGGGCTTAAGCTGCATCCCTGTCTCACCAAATGGAAAGTAATATGTGTATATTAACTGCACACTTGTTGTTTGTGTACATGGACTTTATAATGTTGAATGTTTTTCCCCCAACACTGCTTTTCATCAATTTGTAAAGCAGACCCTCGTACCAAATTGAGTCTAAAGCTTTTTTGAAATCAACAAAGCATGACAAGACTTTGCCTTTGTTTTGGTTTGGTTTGTTTGTTTGTCAATTTGGGTGTGCAGGGTGTATTTGTGATCTGTCGTACGGTAATTTGGTAAAAAGCCAATTTGACATTTGCTCAGTACATTGTTTTCACTTTTCAGTATTTATGCTGCAGTAGTTTATGTGTCGGGGGGCTAGGGTCAGTTTGTTATATCTGGAGTACTTCTCCTGTCCTATTCGGTGTCCTGTGTGAATCTAAGTGTGCGTTCTCTAATTCTCTCCTTCTCTCTCTCGGAGGACCTGAGCCCTAGGACCATGCCCCAGGATTACCTGACATGATGACTCCTTGCTGACCCCAGTCCACCTGGCCGTGCTGCTGCTCCAGTTTCAACTGTTCTGCCTTATTATTATACGACCATGCTGGTCATTTATGAACATTTGAACATCTTGGCCATGTTCTGTAATAATCTCCACCCGGCACAGCCAGAAGAGGACTGGCCACCTCACATAGCCTGGTTCCTCTCTAGGTTTCTTCCTAGGTTTTGGCCTTTCTAGGGAGTTTTTCCTAGCCACCGTGCTTCTACACCTGCATTGCTTGCTGTTTGGGGTTTTAGGCTGGGTTTCTGTACAGCACTTTGAGATATCAGCTGATGTACGAAGGGCTATATAAATACATTTGATTTGATTTCACTGAGGAAAAGCACGAGTCTGCTTTTAATGATAATGCAGAGGATTTTCCCAAGGTTGCTGTTGACACATATCACACGGTAGTTATTGTGGACAAATTTGTCTCCACTTTTGGGGATTGGGTCCTCGTTTCCAAATATTGGAGAATATGCCAGAGCTGAGGATGATGTTAAATAGTTTAAGAATAGCTAATGAAAAATTGTGGTCTGCATAATTTGTCATTTCATTTAGGATACCATCAACACCACAGGCCTTTTTGGGTTGGAAGGTTTGTATTATGTCCTGTAGTTCACTCAAGGTAATTAGAGAATCCAGTGGGTTCTGACCTTTAATGGTTGATTCTAAGATTTGTATTTGATCATGTGTATGTTTTTGCTGTTTGGAGAAGATTGGAGAAGTGGTTTACCCATACATCTCCGTTTTGGATAGACAACTGTTTGTCTTGTTGTTTGTTTATTGTGTTCCAATTTTCCCAGAGGTGATTAGATTTGATGGATTCTTCAATTACATTGAGCTGATTTCTGATGCACTGTTCCTGACTTGCATTTCTGTATTGTTTAAGTGATTCACCATAGTGAAGTCGTAGGCTCAGGCTTTCTGGGTCTCCATGTTTTTGGTTGGATAGGTTTCTCAATTACTTTCTTGGGTTTTTGCGTTCTTCATCAAACCGGTTTCATTGTTGTTCATTTTCTTTGTTTTTTCTCTCTGTCTCTCTGTGATAGACTACTCTAAAAGGTACAGTAGGGATGCTGGGGGTTGGTTTGGTAAGATCCTACATAAATTACATCAGGGCCACAGGGGTCAAATAAGCATTTATTTTGGGGAGCAATAGGTGTAACATGTTTGGTTTAGGTGGATCTCTCCCTGCTGTGGTGAATGTGTGTTTGTGTGTGTGTGTGAGAGAGCGTGCATGTGTTTGGGTTATTACCTCCACAGCACACGTCTGGATGCTTCTAGACAGCTAACAGATCAGCAGGGGGTGATGAGGAAGGGGGAAAAGTCAAATGGGAGGAGGAGGAAGGAATGGGTGAGGATGCTGGAGGGACAACGTAGGAACAGAGCACAGCTTGTTTTTAATTGAGTTCCCCTCTTTCTCCATGTTTCTCTCTTTCTCTCTATTTCTATCCCTCCCTCCCCCTGTTTCTGCTCTGCAGTTCCCCAGCCGATAGCTCAGAGGAAGTAAATAGCTATATACAGCAGTATTCCCACGGCTCTGGACACACTCCGTTTGGGTCATGTGACCAGAAGTAGGCCCCTCCAATCAGGACCCCTGACAGCTGTCTGGTTCTCATGGATCCATGTTCGTCCCCAAAATTCAAAAGTTTAAACTACCTGCTTCGTATGTCACTCATAACCACTAAGCCTGCATAGCCAGTAGTTCAGGGGTAGGGTTGACCACCCTTCATTTAGTTGAGGGAAAGAAGCCAAGGAAAGAAAGAAAACATTCAGGGTTTTGGACATTGTTAATTATATCAAACAGATCAAGAAACAGAGTGATGAACCTAGAGAATCCATTAACAGCTGATGAAGTCGTATCCTGTTATTCCAACAAGGTTTCCGTTCCCAGAGGTGCAAAAGAGGCAGGAGGATGTGTCAACTTGTTCATTTTCACACAAACAAACAAACAAAGAGAAGTATGTTTCTTTGTGTTAACGAGTGGTGTGATAATTGTCTGGGTGTAGATCCATCAATAGTGAGAAAGAGAAGGTCTAAGCTCGGGGCATAGCAGTGCTGAATACTCCTATTCTTGGATGCTAAATCAACAGGTGTCTGCATCCCCATTTCAGACACATTATGTGTTTCAATGCAATAATAATCCTCCTACAAGATGATTAGTCTGTCATATTTGAAAATATTTGTAGTGGTGTTATGGTGTTATAACTGTAGCAAATAGTGCCTTTTCTCATAACACTTTCCAGAACACTTTCCATAACACTTTCTCATAACACTTTCCAGAACACTTTCCATAACAGTTTCTCACAACACTTTGTCACAACACTTTCCATTAAGGTTTTATATACCGTGTATGTTTTTTGTTGTTCCATTTACGTTGATATAAGTATTCTGTATCTACCCATGTGGGTGGTAAATTAGGTGAGTACCACCACCAACCTTTTCAGCACTGGAAGATAGCTATTTAACTCCACCATGTTATTATTTGTTATCTTTGTGTGTGTAACGGCGTTTGTCTGTTGAAAGAGGAGCGGACCAAAATGCAGTGTGGTGGTTACTCATGTTCTTTAATGAAAAATAAACAAACAAACAATACAAAACAACAAACGTAACGCGAAAACCTATACAGCCTATCTTGTGACAACTAACACAGAGACAGGAACAATCACCCACAAACAAACAGTGAAACCCAGGCTACCTAAATATGGTTCCCAATCAGAGACAACGAGAATCACCTGACTCTGATTGAGAACCGCCTCAGGCAGCCATAGACTATGCTAGACACCCCACAAAACCCCAAGACAAAAACGCACCACAAAAGCCCATGTCACACCCTAGCCTGACCAAATAAATGAAGACAAACATAATATACTACGACCAAGGCGTGACAGTGTGCAGTGTTATTAGAATCATCAGCAAGAGCAGTAATAACTGTTGAGCTGGTGGTGGAATATCTTGTTGACATATTCTTCATATAATCGTCTGTGTCCATAGACTCCTACTTGGCTGCTCTTTACCGTATCTGAATGCTGTCAGAGTGCCCTTGGAGCTTGGACCATGATGGGCCAAGTCACACACACATGCTTGTGGGCAAACACACACACACAAACACACACACGCACACACAAACACACACACACCCAATGATGGGCCTATTCCACCTTAAGCAGGACACCAAGTCAACAGGGTTCCCGAACTGGTGGCCCTTGGGTGATTTTTTTTTGGCCCTCATAGAGCCAGAAAAACAAACGTTTTAAAAATTACTTGTTTAAATTTTTGGACATAAAAGACTGTAAAAACAACAGCAAATCAGCTCCAAGTGAATTTAATTGTGTAAATCTGTTCCAAAGTGTTCCCACGCTTATAGAGAGATATACATGTATGTGATCCTATACAAATGTAAGCACGTTTTTAAATTCTAGTTTTAGGCTTCTGTTTGGGCTTCTTGCGGCCAATTGTTAGTCTACAAATGATTTGTAATACTGTTCCAGCCCCCTGACCATCCTCTCAAGAACAAAATGGTCCCGCAGCTGAATCTAGTTGATGATCCCTGGCCCACAGTTTAGCTAATGTCATTGGAGGAATCCCTGAGGAATATATCATGAGGAAAGATGAATGCATGGTTCTAAGACACAGTAGGGATGGAATAAACACACATATATGCACACACACACACACACACACACACACACACACACACACACACACACACACACACACACACACACACACACACACACACACACACACACACACACACACACACACACACACACACACACACACGATCAAAGAGTAAAGTAATTATGGCCCTGTGATAATAGTATGACAGTATGTCTCCTTCCCTTCATAGCTTCTTTATTTTGGCTTTATTTTGGCTATATCCAGAATGCCACCCTATTGCATGTGTAGTGCACTACTGTTGTCCAGAGCACTACTGTTGTCCAGAGCACTACTGTTGTCCAGAGCACTACTGTTGTCCAGAGCACTACTGTTGTCCAGAGCACTACTGTTGTCCAGAGCAATACTGTTGTCCAGAGCACTACTGTTGTCCAGAGCACTACTGTTGTCCAGAGCACTACTGTTGTCCAGAGCACTACTGTTGTCCAGAGCACTACTGTTGTCCAGAGCAATACTGTTGTCCAGAGCACTACTGTTGTCCAGAGCAATACTGTTGTCCAGAGCACTACTGTTGTCCAGAGCACTACTGTTGTCCAGAGCACTACTGTTGTCCAGAGCACTACTGTTGTCCAGAGCAATACTGTTGTCCAGAGCACTACTGTTGTCCAGAGCAATACTGTTGTCCAGAGCACTACTGTTGTCCAGAGCACTACTGTTGTCCAGAGCAATACTGTTGTCCAGAGCACTACTGTTGTCCAGAGCAATACTGTTGTCCAGAGCACTACTGTTGTCCAGAGCACTACTGTTGTCCAGAGCACTACTGTTGTCCAGAGCACTACTGTTGTCCAGAGCAATACTGTTGTCCAGAGCACTACTGTTGTCCAGAGCAATACTGTTGTCCAGAGCACTACTGTTGTCCAGAGCACTACTGTTGTCCAGAGCACTACTGTTGTCCAGAGCAATACTGTTGTCCAGAGCACTACTGTTGTCCAGAGCACTACTGTTGTCCAGAGCACGATGGTTCTCTTCAATTAATTTGTAACTGAGTGGGCTGAACATTCATATCCAATTCCCCCATGCCTGTCAAACGGTAAACACACACACAGACACACACCACTGAATGAATCTGCCAGGAATGAACACACATCCATCACATAAAACTACACCGGGTAAGAGAAGGAGGGACAGATGGAAGAGGAGGGAAAAAAAAACAATAATGAAGTAAATGAAGCCTTGTCTTATTTACATTATCTCAATCAGTGTGTAGTCCATGTAGTAGTGACCAGCAGACACACAGCACAAATCATATTAGCTGAAATGAGATAACAGCTGTCTGTGGTTTCCTCCAGTCTCACAGGGCTGACAGGACTGGCACCGAAAGCACGTCCGTATCCCAACTAGCACAATATTCCCTTTATAGTGCACTACTTTCGACCTGGGCCTATAGGGTTCTGCATACTGAATAAGATGTAAATTAGTACACAGTTTAACACTGTCTGTGTAAAGGAGTAGACCATGGTGAATGTCTGGCTGACAGTCAGGTGTGTGTGTGTGTGAGAGTGACATAGAGAGAGAGAGAGTGATAGAGAGAGAGACAGAGAGTGAAAGAGAGAGAGACAGAGAGTGAAAGAGAGAGAGACAGAGAGTGAAAGAGAGAGCGAGACAGAGAGTGACATAGAGAGAGAGAGAGATAGAGAGAGAGACAGAGAGTGAAATAGAGAGAGACAGAGAGTGATAGAGAGAAAGACAGAGAGTGAAATAGAGAGAGACAGAGAGTGATAGAGAGAGAGAGTGAAAGAGAGAGAGACAGAGAGTGATAGAGAGACAGAGAGTGAAAGAGAGAGAGACAGAGAGTGAAAGAGAGAGAGACAGAGAGTGAAATAGAGAGAGAGAGACAGAGTGAAATAGAGAGAGACAGAGAGTGATAGAGAGAAAGAGAGAGAGTGAAATAGAGAGAGAGACAGAGAGTGATAGAGAGAGAGACAGAGAGTGATAGAGAGAGACAGAGAGTGAAAGAGAGAGAGACAGATAGTGAAATAGAGAGAGAGAGAGACAGAGAGTGATAGAGAGAAAGAGAGAGAGTGAAATAGAGAGAGACAGAGAGTGACATAGAGAGAGAGACAGAGAGTGATAGAGAGGGATAGAGAGAGAGACAGAGAGTGATAGAGAGAAAGAGAGAGAGTGAAATAGAGAGAGACAGAGAGTGATAGAGAGAGAGAGTGACATAGAGAGAGAGACAGAGAGTGATAGAGAGGGATAGAGAGAGACAGAGAGTGATAGAGAGAGTGATAGAGAGACAGAGAGTGAAAAGAGAGAGAGACAGAGAGTGAAATAGAGAGAGACAGAGAGTGATAGAGAGAAAGACAGAGAGTGAAATAGAGAGAGAGAGACATAGAGTGAAATAGAGAGAGACAGAGAGTGATAGAGAGAAAGAGAGAGAGTGAAATAGAGAGAGACAGAGAGTGATAGAGAGAGAGAGTGACATAGAGAGAGAGACAGAGAGTGATAGAGAGGGATAGAGAGAGACAGAGAGTGATAGAGAGAGTGATAGAGAGACAGAGAGTGAAAGAGAGAGAGACAGAGAGTGATAGAGAGAGAGACAGAGGAGTGAAAGAGAGAGAGACAGAGAGTATAAGAGAGAGAGACAGAGAGTGATAGAGAGAGTGATAGAGAGAGAGACACAAAGTGATAGAGAGAGAGTGATAGAGAGAGAGACACAAAGTGATAGAGAGTGAGTGAGAGAGAGAGACAGAGAGTGATAGTGAGAGTGAAAGAGAGAGAGAGACAGAGTGATAGAGAGAGAGACGAGAGTGAAAGAGAGAGAGACAGAGAGTGATAGAGAGAGAGACACAAAGTGATAGAGAGTGAGTGAGAGAGAGAGACAGAGAGTGATAGTGAGAGTGAAAGAGAGAGAGACACAAAGTGATAGAGAGTGAGTGAGAGAGAGAGAGACAGAGAGTGATAGTGAGAGTGAAAGAGAGAGAGACAGAGAGTGATAGAGAGTGATATATATATATGTATATATTTTTTTTAAACAGGAATTCCGATGTTTCTATGTCAAACGGTTGTGTTTTATTTCAGTGTTGTGTATATAAAGTGTAATATTGGGATGCAAACTCAAAATTGAATAACTTTCAAATCTATATCTGACATGGTCCTTTTTTAAGCCCATGACCATGTGTGTGAGATGTGTGGGAGATGTGTGGGAGATGTGTGGGAGATGTGTATGAGATGTGTGTAAGATGTGTGTGTGATGTGTATGAGATGTGTGTGAGATGTGTGTGAGATGTGTGTGAGATGTGTGTGAGATGTGTGTGAGATGTGTGTATGAGATGTGTGTATGAGATGTGTGTGAGATGTGTGTCATTGTGTGTGTCATGATACGTCATTTCCAGTCACAACTTGCAGGCTTGTTTTCGAGTTGCTGTGCGTTTTGTTGCTAACCTGTTTTGCTACCTGACAACTTTACGGTTTTCACTTTTTAATTACCGTTCATATATTTATTTATTTTTTCCTCAACTTTTTCAACTTTTTCACTCCGGACGCTTTATCTGGACACGATTCGTCAGGACCTCCAACAGCCGAAGCTAAGTAGTAACATTAACATGATGCCTTCTAATTGCAGCCGCTGTACTCGCCTTACGGCGAGGATAGCTGTGCTGCAAGCCCAGCTTCAGACGCAATCGTTAGGCAAGGGTAATTTCAGTGTAGGAAAGGATGAAATAGCGTCTGTGCCACCAGTAAGTACAGATAGTAGTATAAATCCCCTGACACAGTCCCCGCAGCCGGACAACTTTCTCACGGTTTCTGGAAGGAAATGCTGTAGGAACGCTCAACCGGTGTCGCTCATTCAGCCGACAGAAACTTTCAACCGGTTTTCCCCATTAAGCAGCGGGTCGGAGTCAGAGGCCGAGTCTTCTCTGGTCTCTACTCCTCCCATTACGGGGTCTGAGACGCCGAAGCTTCCCACCATTGGCTCTGACAAATTGAAAACTCTAGTCATTGGCGACTCCATTACCCGCAGTATTAGACTTAAAGCGAATCATCCAGCGATCATACACTGTTTACCCGGGGCAGGGCTACCGACGTTAAGGCTAATCTGAAGATGGTGCTGGCTAAAGCTAAAACTGGCGTGTGTAGAGAGTATAGAGATATTGTTATCCACGTTGGCACCAACGATGTTAGGATGAAACGGTCAGAGATCACCAAGCGCAACATAGCTTCTGCGTGCATATCAGCTAGAAAGATGTGTCGACATCGAGTAATTGTCTCTGGCCCCCTCCCAGTTAGGGGGAGTGATGAGCTCTACAGCAGAGTCTCACAACTCAATCGCTGGTTGAAAACTGTTTTCTGCCCCTCCCAAAAGATAGAATTTGTAGATAATTGGCCCTCTTTCTGGGACTCACCCACAAACAGGACCAAGCCTGACCTGCTGAGGAGTGACGGACTCCATCCTAGCTGGAGGGGTGCTCTCATCTTATCTACCAACATAGACAGGGCTCTAACTCCTCTAGCTCCACAATGAAATAGGGTGCAGGCCAGGCAGCAGGCTGTTAGCCAGCCTGCCAGCATAGTGGAGTCTGCCACTAGCACAGTCAGTGTAGTCAGCTCAGCTATCACCATTGAGACCGTGTCTGTGCCTCGACCTAGGTTGGGCAAAACTAAACATGGCGGTGTTCGCCTTAGCAATCTCACTAGGATAAAGACCACCTCCATTCCTGTCATTACTGAAAGAGATCATGATACCTCACATCTCAAAATAGGGCTACTTAATGTTAGATCCCTTACTTCAAAGGCAATTATAGTCAATGAACTAATCACTGATCATAATCTTGATGTGATTGGCCTGACTGAAACATGGCTTAAGCCTGATGAATTTACTGTTTTAAATGAGGCCTCACCTCCTGGCTACACTAGTGACCATATCCCCGTGCATCCCGCAAAGGCGGAGGGGTTGCTAACATTTACGATAGCAAATTTCAATTTACAAAAAAAAAAAAATGACGTTTTCGTCTTTTGAGCTTCTAGTCATGAAATCTATGCAGCCTACTCAATCACTTTTTATAGCTACTGTTTACAGGCCTCCTGGGCCATATACAGCGTTTCTCACTGAGTTCCCTGAATTCCTATCGGACCTTGTAGTCATAGCAGATAATATTCTAATCTTTGGTGACTTTAATATTCACATGGAAAAGTCCACAGACCCACTCCAAAAGGCTTTCGGAGCCATCATCGACTCAGTGGGTTTTGTCCAACATGTCTCTGGACCCACTCACTGTCACAGTCATACGCTGGACCTAGTTTTGTCCCATGGAATAAATGTGGTGGATCTTAATGTTTTTCCTCAAAATCCTGGACTATCGGACCACCATTTTATTACGTTTGCAATTGCAACAAATAATCTGCTCAGACCCCAACCAAGGAACATCAAAAGTCGTGCTATAAATTCACAGACAACACAAAGATTCTTGATGCCCTTCCAGACTCCCTCTGCCTACCCAAGGACGCCAGAGGACAAAAATCAGTTAACCACCTAACTGAGGATCTCAATTTAACCTTGCGCAATACCCTAGATGCAGTTGCACCCCTAAAAACTAAAAAAATTTCTCATAAGAAACTAGCTCCCTGGTACACAGAAAATACCCGAGCTCTGAAGCAAGCTTCCAGAAAATTGGAACGGAAATGGCGCCACACCAAACTGGAAGTCTTCCGACTAGCTTGGAAAGACAGTACCGTGCAGTACCGAAGAGCCCTTACTGCTGCTCGATCATCCTATTTTTCTAACTTAATTGAGGAAAATAAGAACAATCCGAAATTCCTTTTTGATACTGTCGCAAAGCTAACTAAAAAGCAGCATTCCCCAAGAGAGGATGACTTTCACTTTAGCAGTGATAAATTCATGAACTTCTTTGAGGAAAAGATTATGATTATTAGAAAGCAAATTACGGACTCCTCTTTAAACCTGCGTATTCCTCCAAACCTCAGTTGTCCTGAGTCTGCACAACTCTGCCAGGACCTAGGATCAAGAGAGACGCTCAAGTGTTTTAGTACTATATCTCTTGACACAATGATGAAAATAATCATGGCCTCTAAACCTTCAAGCTGCATACTGGACCCTATTCCAACTAAACTACTGAAAGAGCTGCTTCCTGTGCTTGGCCCTCCTATGTTGAACATAATAAACGGCTCTCTATCCACTGGATGTGTACCAAACTCACTAAAAGTGGCAGTAATAAAGCCTCTCTTGAAAAAGCCAAACCTTGACCCAGAAAATATAAAAAACTATCGGCCTATATCGAATCTTCCATTCCTCTCAAAAATTTTAGAGAAGGCTGTTGCTCAGCAACTCACTGCCTTCCTGAAGACAAACAATGTATACGAAATGCTTCAGTCTGGTTTTAGACCCCATCATAGCACTGAGACGGCACTTGTGAAGGTGGTAAATGACATTTTAATGGCATCGGACCGAGGCTCTGCATCTGTCCTCGTGCTCCTAGACCTTAGTGCCGCTTTTGATACCATCGATCACCACATTCTTTTGGAGAGATTGGAAACCCAAATTGGTCTACACGGACATGTTCTGGCCTGGTTTAGATCTTATCTGTCGGAAAGATATCAGTTTGTCTCTGTGAATGGTTTGTCCTCTGACAAATCAACTGTAAATTTCGGTGTTCCTCAAGGTTCCGTTTTAGGACCACTATTGTTCTCACTATATATTTTACCTCTTGGGGATGTTATTCGAAAACATAATGTAAACTTTCACTGCTATGCGGATGACACACAGCTGTACATTTCAATGAAACATGGTGAAGCCCCAAAATTGCCCTCGCTAGAAGCATGTGTTTCAGACATAAGGAAGTGGATGGCTGCAAACTTTCTACTATTAAACTCGGACAAAACAGAGATGCTTGTTCTAGGTCCCAAGAAACAAAGAGATCTTCTGTTGAATCTGACAATTAATCTTAATGGTTGTACAGTCGTCTCAAATAAAACTGTGAAGGACCTCGGCGTTACTCTGGACCCTGATCTCTCTTTTGAAGAACATATCAAGATCATTTCAAGGACATCTTTTTTCCATCTACGTAACATTGCAAAAATCAGAAACTTTCTGTCCAAAAATGATGCAGAAAAATTAATCCATGCTTTTGTCACTTCTAGGTTAGACTACTGCAATGCTCTATTTTCCGGCTACCTGGATAAAGCACTAAATAAACTTCAGTTAGTGCTAAATACGGCTGCTAGAATCCTGACTAGAACCAAAAATTTTATCATATTACTCCAGTGCTAGCCTCTCTACACTGGCTTCCTGTCAAAGCAAGGGCTGATTTCAAGGTTTTACTGCTAACCTACAAAGCATTACATGGGCTTGCTCCTACCTATCTCTCTGATTTGGTCCTGCCGTACATACCTACACGTACGCTACGGTCACAAGACGCAGGCCTCCTAATTGTCCCTAGAATTTCTAAGCAAACAGCTGGAGGCAGGGCTTTCTCCTATAGAGCTCCATTTTTATGGAACGGTCTGCCTACCCATGTCAGAGACGCAAACTCGGTCTCAACCTTTAAGTCTTTACTGAAGACTCATCTCTTCAGTGGGTCATATGATTGAGTGTAGTCTGGCCCAGGAGTGGGAAGGTGAACGGAAAGGCTCTGGAGCAACGAACCGCCCTTGCTGTCTCTGCCTGGCCGGTTCCCCTCTTTCCACTGGGATTCTCTGCCTCTAACCCTATTACAGGGGCTGGGTCACTGGCTTACTGGGGCTCTCTCATGCCGTCCCTGGAGGGGGTGCGTCACCTGAGTGGGTTGATTCACTGTTGTGGTCATCCTGTCTGGGTTGGCGCCCCCCTTGGGTTGTGCCGTGGCGGAGATCTTTGTGGGCTATACTCAGCCTTGTCTCAGGATGGTAAGTTGGTGGTTGAAGATATCCCTCTAGTGGTGTGGGGGCTGTGCTTTGGCAAAGTGGGTGGGGTTATATCCTTCCTGTTTGGCCCTGTCCGGGGTGACCTCGGATGGGGCCACAGTGTCTCCTGACCCCTCCTGTCTCAGCCTCCAGCATTTATGCTGCAGTAGTTTATGTGTCGGGGGCTGGGGTCAGTTTGTTATATCTGGAGTACTTCTCCTGTCCTATTCGGTGTCCTGTGTGAATCTAAGTGTGCGTTCTCTAATTCTCTCCTTCTCTCTTTCTTTCTCTCTCTCGGAGGACCTGAGCCCTAGGACCTGAGCTCCAGGACTACCTGACATGATGACTCCTTGCTGTCCCCAGTCCACCTGGCCATGCTGATGTTCCAGTTTCAACTGACCTGAGCTGACCTCTGTCGGAAAGATATCAGTTTGTCTCTGTGAATGGTTTGTCCTCTGACAAATCAACTGTAAATTTCGGTGTTCCTCAAGGTTCCGTTTTAGGACCACTATTGTTCTCACTATATATTTTACCTCTTGGGGATGTTATTCGAAAACATAATGTAAACTTTCACTGCTATGCGGATGACACACAGCTGTACATTTCAATGAAACATGGTGAAGCCCCAAAATTGCCCTCGCTAGAAGCATGTGTTTCAGACATAAGGAAGTGGATGGCTGCAAACTTTCTACTATTAAACTCGGACAAAACAGAGATGCTTGTTCTAGGTCCCAAGAAACAAAGAGATCTTCTGTTGAATCTGACAATTAATCTTAATGGTTGTACAGTCGTCTCAAATAAAACTGTGAAGGACCTCGGCGTTACTCTGGACCCTGATCTCTCTTTTGAAGAACATATCAAGATCATTTCAAGGACATCTTTTTTCCATCTACGTAACATTGCAAAAATCAGAAACTTTCTGTCCAAAAATGATGCAGAAAAATTAATCCATGCTTTTGTCACTTCTAGGTTAGACTACTGCAATGCTCTATTTTCCGGCTACCTGGATAAAGCACTAAATAAACTTCAGTTAGTGCTAAATACGGCTGCTAGAATCCTGACTAGAACCAAAAAATTTTATCATATTACTCCAGTGCTAGCCTCTCTACACTGGCTTCCTGTCAAAGCAAGGGCTGATTTCAAGGTTTTACTGCTAACCTACAAAGCATTACATGGGCTTGCTCCTACCTATCTCTCTGATTTGGTCCTGCCGTACATACCTACACGTACGCTACGGTCACAAGACGCAGGCCTCCTAATTGTCCCTAGAATTTCTAAGCAAACAGCTGGAGGCAGGGCTTTCTCCTATAGAGCTCCATTTTTATGGAACGGTCTGCCTACCCATGTCAGAGACGCAAACTCGGTCTCAACCTTTAAGTCTTTACTGAAGACTCATCTCTTCAGTGGGTCATATGATTGAGTGTAGTCTGGCCCAGGAGTGGGAAGGTGAACGGAAAGGCTCTGGAGCAACGAACCGCCCTTGCTGTCTCTGCCTGGCCGGTTCCCCTCTTTCCACTGGGATTCTCTGCCTCTAACCCTATTACAGGGGCTGGGTCACTGGCTTACTGGGGCTCTCTCATGCCGTCCCTGGAGGGGGTGCGTCACCTGAGTGGGTTGATTCACTGTTGTGGTCATCCTGTCTGGGTTGGCGCCCCCCTTGGGTTGTGCCGTGGCGGAGATCTTTGTGGGCTATACTCAGCCTTGTCTCAGGATGGTAAGTTGGTGGTTGAAGATATCCCTCTAGTGGTGTGGGGGCTGTGCTTTGGCAAAGTGGGTGGGGTTATATCCTTCCTGTTTGGCCCTGTCCGGGGTGACCTCGGATGGGGCCACAGTGTCTCCTGACCCCTCCTGTCTCAGCCTCCAGCATTTATGCTGCAGTAGTTTATGTGTCGGGGGCTGGGGTCAGTTTGTTATATCTGGAGTACTTCTCCTGTCCTATTCGGTGTCCTGTGTGAATCTAAGTGTGCGTTCTCTAATTCTCTCCTTCTCTCTTTCTTTCTCTCTCTCGGAGGACCTGAGCCCTAGGACCTGAGCTCCAGGACTACCTGACATGATGACTCCTTGCTGTCCCCAGTCCACCTGGCCATGCTGATGTTCCAGTTTCAACTGACCTGAGCCCTAGGACCATGCCCCAGGACTACCTGACATGATGATTCCTTGCTGTCCCCAGTCCACCTGGCCATGCTGCTGCTCCAGTTTCAACTTCCACCTGACTGTGCTGCTGCTCCAGTTTCAACTGTTCTGCCTTATTATTATTCGACCATGCTGGTCATTTATGAACATTTGAACATCTTGGCCATGTTCTGTTATAATCTCCACCCGGCACAGCCAGAAGAGGACTGGCCACCCCACATAGCCTGGTTCCTCTCTAGGTTTCTTCCTAGGTTTTGGCCTTTCTAGGGAGTTTTTCCTAGCCACCGTGCTTCTACACCTGCATTGCTTGCTGTTTTGGGTTTTAGGCTGGGTTTCTGTACAGCACTTTGAGATATCAGCTGATGTACGAAGGGCTATATAAATAAATTTGATTTGATGTGTGTGAGATGTGTGGGAGATGTGTATGAGATGTGTGTGAGATGTGTGTGAGATGTGTATGAGATGTGTATGAGATGTGTATGAGATGTGTATGAGATGTGTATGAGATGTGTGTGAGATGTGTGTGAGATGTGTGTGAGATGTGTATGAGATGTGTATGAGATGTGTATGAGATGTGTATGAGATGTGTATGAGATGTGTATGAGATGTGTATGAGATGTGTGTGAGATGTCTCTGAGATGTGTGTGAGATGTGTATGAGATGTGTGTGAGATGTGTATGAGATGTGTGTGAGATGTGTGTGAGATGTGTGTGAGATGTGTATGAGATGTGTGTGAGATGTGTGTGAGATGTGTGTGAGATGTGTGGGAAATGTGTGAGATGTGTGGGAGATGTGTGTGAGATGTGTGGGAGATGTGTATGAGATGTGTGTGAGATGTGTATGAGATGTGTGTGAGAGATGTGTATGAGATGTGTGTGAGATGTGTGTGAGATGTGTGTGAGATGTCTATGAGATGTGTGTGAGATGTGTGTGAGATGTGTGTGAGATGTGTGTGAGATGTGTGTGAGATGTGTGTGAGATGTCTATGAGATGTGTGTGAGATGTGTGAGATGATGTGTGAGATGTGTGTGAGATGTGTGTGAGATGTGTGAGATGTGTGGAGATGATGTGTGTGAGATGTGTGTGAGATGTGTGTGAGATGTGTGAGATGTGTATGAGATGTGTGTGAGATGTGTGGGAGTGTGTGAGATGTGTGTGAGATGTGTATGAGATGTGTGTGAGATGTGTGTGAGATGTGTGTGAGATGTGAGATGTGTGAGATGAGATGTGTATGAGATGTGTGTGAGATGTGTGGGAGATGTGTGTGAGATGTGTATGAGATGTGTGTGAGATGTGTATGAGATGTGTATGAGATGTGTGTGAGATGTGTGTGAGATGTGTGGGAGATGTGTGTGAGATGTGTGTGAGATGTGTATGAGATGTGTATGAGATGTGTGTGAGATGTAACACTTCCAAGAAACACTGTGTGACCCTGATTTAACCAACTGCAGTAAAAGTCACTAGCTCTTGCCATTCTGGGTAGCACTCCTCTCTGTCTCATTTAACCATTGATATGCAGAAGATGACGTCAGAATGACATCGATTAGTGACATCAGAATACATTGTGGTCATGCATACTGAACAGACACACCTGAATGGTTCAATATGAGGATTGACATTTTCATGTTTAACTGATTGGCGTCTCTGTCTGCAAGGCTCAGTGGTTTGCTGGGGAGACAGACTCTGTTACAGGCAGAATTTGCAGAAACACAAACAGGTGTGTGTGTGTGTGTGTCTGTGTCTGTGTGTGTGCGTGTGTGTCTGTTTGTGTGTCTGTGTCTGTGTGTGTGTGTGTCTGTGTGTATGTCTGTGTGTGTGTGTGTGTGTGTGTCTGTGTGTGTGTGTGTGTGTGTGTGTGTGTGTGTGTGTGTGTGTGTGTGTGTGTGTGTGTGTGTAGACTGAGACGGAGCAGAACAGGGGGAACAGTGATCTCTGTGTGTAATGTTTAATCTCTGCCACTGAGAAAGGAGAGGAGTCAACCAACATCTCCATCACTACTGCATGGGTGTGAGTGTGTGATTACTTGATAATAGCCTCTAGATGTGTTTTGTACAGTAGATGTACGTGCCTATTCACCTGTGTGTGTCTGTCTGTCTGTATGTTTCTGCCTGTGTGTGTCTGTGTGTGTTTGTTTGTGTCTGTCTGCCTATGAGTGTGTGTGTGTGTGTGTGTGTGTGTGTGTGTGTGTGTGTGTGGGTTGGCTTGGTTTAGTGATCTACCCTCATGGAAATGGACCCATTTCTCAGTGAGATGTCTTGTGTGTGTGTGTGTGTGTGTGTGTGTGTGTGTGTGTGTGTGTGTGTGTGTGTGTGTGTGTGTGTGTGTGTGTGTGACTGCTCTACCAAACCCTACTTTCGTTGGTGGAGTTTAAACACTTGATCGATATCTATATCATAGAAGAGTGTAATTGTTTTTAGGCCAGCTGTTTTTAATCAAGATGTTTGTGTTTTTATTGTAATATGTATCTGTTGTACTGTTTGTGTGTATACAGTTTTGTTTAATGTTGTGTTAGTGTATGTAAGTTGTTATGTCTGAAATGTTGTTCCCCCTGCTGCTGTTGGACCAGGTCTCTCTTGGAAAAGAGATGTTATCTCAATGAGAAAAACCTGTATAAATAAAGGTAAAATAAAACAATTAAAGGAGAAAATATGGAGATTGCAGAGTTATAGCTTGGTTAGGAAATGGTGCTTGTCTCCTTCCATGAATCACTCTACAGACAGAAAGCTGACTGCCTAATAGACACCCACATTATGTTTCTGTTCTCTTTCTTTCTATGCTCTACAAAATAAATAATACAATGTTAGGGAAATCCCAACTGTTTCTTCCAATGTAGCACGGCAACATCATTAAAACCTAACACCAGCCAATCATCATCATTAGAATCTAACACCAACCAATCAACATAATTTAGATTGATTTTGAATGATGGCGCCGGTGGGTAGGACTGACGTTTTATCAGCCCTTAACCTTGCTATTTTGTTTGTTTTTTCTCGTTGTTCATAACTTGTTTTGCACATAATGTTGCTGCTACGTCTCCTATAACCGAAAAGAGCTCCTAAACATCAGATCTGAGATTGCTCACCTCAAACTGGTCGAAGAGTTTTTCTTCAATGAGTCGGACACTCTATCTAGTTGTACATAGTAGCTCAACTAACCGGTGCCCCCGCACATTGACTCTGTACCGTAAGACCCTGTATGTAGCCTCCACATTGACTCTGTACCGTAAGACCCTGTATATAGCCTCCACATTGACTCTGTACCGTAACTTGTATCTTTCTGGTAAGAAGAGGGGCGGGGGCGTATGCTTCATGGTTAACGAGACGTGGTGTGGCCACAACAACATACAGGAACTCAAGTCCTTCTGTTCACCTGACTCAGAATTCCTCACAATCAAACGTCGACCGCATTATCTACCAAGGGAATTCTCTTCGATTATAATCACAGCCGTATATATTCCCCCCCAAGCAGACACATCGATGGCTCTGAACGAACTTTATTTGACTCTTTGCAAACTGGAATCCATATATCCTGAGGCTGGATTCATTGTAGCTGGGGATTTTAACAAGGCTAATCTGAAAACAAGACTCCCTAAATTGTATCAGCATATCGATTGTGCAACCAGCGCTGGGAAAACCTTGGATCGTTGCTATTCTAACTTCCGCGACGCATATAAGGCCCTGCCCTGCTCTCCTTTCGGAAAAGCTGACCACGACTCCATTTTGTTGATCCCTGCCTACAGACAGAAACTAAAACAAGAAGCTCCCGCGCTGAGGTCTGTTCAACGCTGGTCCGACCAATCTGATTCCACACTCCAAGACTGCTTCCATCACGTGGACTGGGATATGTTTCGTATTGCATCAAACAACAACATTGACGAATACGCTGATTCGGAGAGCGAGTTCATTAAAACGTGCGTTGAAGATGTCATTCCCATAGCAACGATTAAAACATTCCCAAACCAGAAACTGTGGCTTGATGGCAGCATTCGTGTGAAACTGAAACCGCGAACCACTGCTTTTAATCTGGGCAAGGTGACCGGAAACATGACCGAATACAAACAGTGTAGCTATTCCCTCCGCAAGGCAATCAAACAAGCTAAGCGTCAGTATAGAGACAAAGTAGAATCTCAATTCAATGGCTCAGACACAAGAGGTATGTGGCAGGGTCTACAGTCAATCACGGATTACAAAAAGAAAACCAGCCCCGTCACGGACCAGGATGTCTTGCTCCCAGGCAGACTAAATAACTTTTTTGCCCTCTTTGAGGACAATACAGTGCCACTGACACGGCCCGCAACCAAAACATGCGGACTCTCCTTCACTGCAGCCGACGTGAGGAAAACATTTAAACGTGTTAACCCTCGCAAGGCTGCAGGCCCAGACGGCATCCCCAGCCGCGCCCTCAGAGCATGCGCAGACCATCTGGCTGGTGTGTTTACGGACATATTCAATCCATCCCTATCCCAGTCTGTTGTTCCCTGACCCTGGGTCTCGACCCCGCCCTGTGCAACTGGGTACTGGACTTCCTGACGGGCCGCCACCAGGTGGTGAGGGTAGGCAACAACATCTCCACCCCGCTGATCCTCAACACTGGGGCCCCACAAGGGTGCGTTCTGAGCCCTCTCCTGTACTCCCTGTTCACCCACGACTGCGTGGCCACGCACGCCTCCAACTCAATCATCAAGTTTGCGGACGACACAACAGTGGTAGGCTTGATTACCAACAACGACGAGACGGCCTACAGGGAGGAGGTGAGGGCCCTCGGAGTGTGGTGTCAGGAAAATAACCTGACACTCAACGTCAACAAAACTAAGGAGATGATTGTGGACTTCAGGAAACAGCAGAGGGAACACCCCCCTATCCACATCGATGGAACAGTAATGGAGAGGGTAGTAAGTTTTAAGTTCCTCGGCGTACACATCACAGACAAACTGAATTGGTCCACCCACACAGACAGCATCGTGAAGAAGGCGCAGCAGCGCCTCTTCAACGTCAAGGAGGCTGAAGAAATTTGGCTTGTCACCAAAAGCACTCACAAACTTCTACAGATGCACAATCGAGAGCATCCTGTCGGGCTGTATCACCGCCTGGTACGGCAACTGCTCCGCCCACAACCGTAAGGCTCTCCAGAGGGTAGTGAGGTCTGCACAACGCATCACCGGGGGCAAACTACCTGCCCTCCAGGACACCTACACTACCCGATGTCACAGGAAGGCCATAAAGATCATCAAGGACAACAACCACCCGAGCCACTGCCTGTTCACCCCGCTATCATCCAGAAGGCGAGGTCAGTACAGGTGCATCAAAGCTAGGACCGAGAGACTGAAAAACAGCTTCTATCTCAAGGCCATCAAACTGTTAAACAGCCACCACTAACATTGAGTGGCTGCTGCCAACACACTGACTCAACTCCAGCCACTTTAATAATGGGATTTGATGGGAAATGATGTAAAATATATCACTAGCCACTTTAAACAATGCTACCTAATATAATGTTTACATACCCTACATTATTCATCTCATATGTATACGTATATACTGTACTCTATATCATCTACTGCATCTTTATGTGATACATGTATCACTAGCCACTTTAACTATGCCACTTTGTTTACATACTTATCTCATATGTATATACTGTACTCAATACCATCTACTGTATCTTGCCTATGCCGCTCTGTACCATCACTCATTCATATATCTTTATGTACATATTCTTTATCCCCTTACACTTGTGTCTATAAGGTAGTAGTTTTGGAATTGTTAGCTAGATTACTTGTTGGTTATTACTGCATTGTTGGAACTAGAAGCACAAGCATTTCGCTACACTCGCATTAACATCTGCATGTGACAAATAAAATTTGATTTGATTTGATTTAACACCCTGTATATAGCCTCCACATTGACTCTGTACCGTAACACCCTGTATATAGCCTCCACATTGACTCTGTACCTTAACACCCTGTATATAGCCTCCACATTGACTGTACCGTAACACCCTGTATATAGCCCCCACATTGATTGTACCGTAACACCCTGTATATATCCCCCACATTGACTCTGTACCGTAACACCCTGTATATAGCCTCCACATTGACTCTGTACCTTAAGACCCTGTATATAGCCTCCACATTGACTCTGTACCGTAACACCCTGTATATAGCCTCCACATTGACTCTGTACCGTAACACCCTGTATATATCCCCCACATTGACTCTGTACCGTAACACCCTGTATATAGCCTCCACATTGACTCTGTACTGTAACACCCTGTATATAGCCTCCACATTGACTCTGTACCGTAACACCCTGTATATAGCCTCCACATTGACTGTACCGTAACACCCTGTATATAGCCCCCACATTGATTGTACCGTAACACCCTGTATATATATCCCCCACATTGACTCTGTACCGTAACACCCTGTATATAGCCTCCACATTGACTCTGTACCTTAAGACCCTGTATATAGCCTCCACATTGACTCTGTACCGTAACACCCTGTATATAGCCTCCACATTGACTCTGTACCGTAACACCCTGTATATATCCCCCACATTGACTCTGTACCGTAACACCCTGTATATAGCCTCCACATTGACTCTGTACTGTAACACCCTGTATATAGCCTCCACATTGACTCTGTACCTTAACACCCTGTATATAGCCTCCACATTGACTGTACCGTAACACCCTGTATATAGCCCCCACATTGATTGTACCGTAACACCCTGTATATATCCCCCACATTGACTCTGTACCGTAACACCCTGTATATATCCCCCACATTGATTGTACCGTAACACCCTGTATATATCCCCCACATTGACTCTGTACCGTAACACCCTGTATATAGCCTCCACATTGACTCTGTACCGTAACACCCTGTATATAGCCTTCACATTGACTCTGTACCATAACACCCTGTATATATCCCCCACATTGATTGTACCGTAACACCCTGTATATATCCCCCACATTGACTCTGTACCGTAACACCCTGTATATATCCCCCACATTGATTGTACCGTAACACCCTGTATATATCCCCCACATTGACTCTGTACCGTAACACCCTGTATATAGCCTCCACATTGACTCTGTACCGTAACACCCTGTATATAGCCTTCACATTGACTCTGTACCAGCACCCGGGACCCTGTATTACTGCTGCTCTTTCATTACTTGTTACTTTTATCTCTTATTATTATCCATTATCCAGTAAGCATTTCACTGTAAGGTCTACACCTGTTGTATTCATCATTTCACTGTAAGGTCTACACTTGTTGTATTCGGCGCATGTGACAAATACAATTTGATTTGATTTGACACCAGATAGGACCGAATCCCCGTGATTCGCTGGAGAAGGAAACTTAGATTTCAAGGCAAAAGATCAAGATCAGTTTTACCGAGGACCAGGCGACGAGTGGCTAATCTGCCCTTGCCCTCCGTTCTGCTGGCTGACAGTCAATCACTAGAAAATAAATGGCACGTACTGAAAGCACATATATCCTACCAATGGGACATTAAAAACTGTAATATTTTATGCTTCACAGAGTCTTGGATAAATGACGACATTAAGAACATAGAGCTGGCGGGTTATACACTCTATCAGCAAGACAGAACAGCAGCCCCTGGAAAGACATGGGGCGGGGTCCTATGCATTTATGTAAACAGTTGGTGCACAATATCTAAGGAAGTCTCAAAGTTTTGCTCGCCTGAGGTGGAGTATCTTACAATAAGCTGCAGATCTCACTATTTACACAGAGTTTTCATCTGTTTTTTTCATAGCTATCTATATACCACCACAGAGCGAGGTTGGAACTAAAACCGCACTAAATGAGCTGTATTCCGCCACAAGCAAACATTAAAACTCTGATCCAGAGGCGGCGCTCCTAGTGGCCGGGGACTTTAATGCAGGGAAACTTAAATCACTTTTACAGAATTTCTATCAGCATGTTAAATGTGCAACCAGAGGTAAAAAAAATTCTAGACCACTTCTACCCCTCACACAGAGAAGCGTACAAAGCTCTCCCTCGTAATCCATTTGTGAAATCTGACCATAACTATAACCTCCTGATTCCTGCTTACAAGCAAAAATTAAGCAGGGTTCACCAGTGACTAGGTCTATAAAAAAGTGGACAAACGAAGCAGATGCTAAACTACAGGATTGTTTTGCTAGCAAAGATTGGAATATGTTCCGGTCTTTGCTCCGACGAACCATCAAACAGGCAAAGCCTCAATACAGGACTAAGATCGAATTGTACGACACCAGCTCCGATGCTCGTCGGATGTGGCAGGGCTTGCAAACTATTACAGACTACAAAGGGAAGCACAGCCGAGAGCTGTCCAGTGACACGGGCCTACCAGACGAGTTAAATAAATTCTATGCTCGCTTCGAGGCAAGCAACACTGAAACATGTATGAGCGCATCAACTGTTCCGGATGACTATGTGATCACGCTCTCCGCAGCCGATGTGAGTAAGACCTTTAAACAGGTCAACATTCACAAGGCCTCTGGGCCAAACGGATTACCAGGATGTGTACTCTGAGCATGCACTGACCAACTGGCAGGTGTCTTCACTGACATTTTCAACCTCTCCCTTTCTGAGTCTGTAATACCAACATGTTTCAAGCAGACCACCATAGTCCCTGTACCCATGAACACTAAGGTAACCTGCCTAAATGACTACCAACCTGTAGCACTCATGTCTGTAGTCATGAAATGCTTTCAAAGGCTGGTCATGGCTCACATTAACACCATCATCCCAGAAACCCTAGACCCACTCCAATTTGCATACCGCACCAACAGATCCACAGATGATGCAATCTCTATTGCACTCCACACTGCCCTTTCCCAGCTGGACAAAAGGAACACCTATGTGAGAATGCTATTCATTGACTACAGCTCAGTGTTCAATACCATAGTGCCCTCAAAGCTCATCACTAAGCTAAGAACCCTGGGTCTAAACACCTCCCTCTGCAACTGGATCCTGGACTTCCTGACAGCCGCCCCCAGGTGGTAAGGGTAGGTAACAACACATCTGCTACGCTGATCCTCAACACTGGAGCCCCTCAGGGGTGCTTGCTCATCTCCTCCTGTGCTCCCTGTTCACTCATGACTGCACGGCCTGGCACAACTCCAACACCATCATTAAGTTTGCTGATGACACAACAGTGGTAGGCCTGATCACCAACAACGATGAGACAGCCTATAGGGAGGAGGTCAGAGACCTGACCATGTGGTGCAAGGACAACAGCCTCTTCCTCAACGTGATCAAGACAAAGGAGTTGATTGTGGACTACAGGAAAAAGAGGACCGAGCACAATCCCATTCTCATCGACGGGGCTGTAGTGGAGCAGGTTGAGAGCTTCAAGTTCCTTGGTGTCCACATCAACAACAAACTAACATGGTCCAAACACACCAAGACAGTTGTGAAGAGGGCATGACAACACCTATTCCCCGTCAGGAGACTGAAAATATTTGGCATGCGTTCTCAGATCCTCAAAAGATTTTACAGCTGCACCATCGAGAGCATCCTGACGGGTTGCATCACTGTCTGGTATTTTTTTTTTTTTTATTTTACCTTTATTTAACCAGGTAGGCAAGTTGAGAACAAGTTCTCATTTACAATTGCGACCTGGCCAAGATAAAGCAAAGCAGTTCGACAGATACAACGACACAGAGTTACACATGGAGTAAAACAAACATACAGTCAATAATACAGTATAAACAAGTCTATATACAATGTGAGCAAATGAGGTGAGAAGGGAGGTAAAGGCAAAAAAGGCCATGATGGCAAAGTAAATACAATATAGCAAGTAAAACACTGGAATGGTAGTTTTGCAATGGAAGAATGTGCAAAGTAGAAATAAAAATAATGGGGTGCAAAGGAGCAAAATAAATAAATAAATAAAAATTAAATACAGTTGGGAAAGAGGTAGTTGTTTGGGCTAAATTATAGGTGGGCTATGTACAGGTGCAGTAATCTGTGAGCTGCTCTGACAGTTGGTGCTTAAAGCTAGTGAGGGAGATAAGTGTTTCCAGTTTCAGAGATTTTTGTAGTTCGTTCCAGTCATTGGCAGCAGAGAACTGGAAGGAGAGGCGGCCAAAGGAAGAATTGGTTTTGGGGGTGACTAGAGAGATATACCTGCTGGAGCGTGTGCTACAGGTGGGAGATGCTATGGTGACCAGCGAGCTGAGATAAGGGGGGACTTTACCTAGCAGGGTCTTGTAGATGACATGGAGCCAGTGGGTTTGGCGACGAGTATGAAGCGAGGGCCAGCCAACGAGAGCGTACAGGTCGCAATGGTGGGTAGTATATGGGGCTTTGGTGATAAAACGGATTGCACTGTGATAGACTGCATCCAATTTGTTGAGTAGGGTATTGGAGGCTATTTTGTAAATGACATCGCCAAAGTCGAGGACTGGTAGGATGGTCAGTTTTACAAGGGTATGTTTGGCAGCATGAGTGAAGGATGCTTTGTTGCGAAATAGGAAGCCAATTCTAGATTTAACTTTGGATTGGAGATGTTTGATATGGGTCTGGAAGGAGAGTTTACAGTCTAACCAGACACCTAAGTATTTGTAGTTGTCCACGTATTCTAAGTCAGAGCCGTCCAGAGTAGTGATGTTGGACAGGCTGGTAGGTGCAGGTAGCGATCGGTTGAAGAGCATGCATTTAGTTTTACTTGTATTTAAGAGCAATTGGAGGCCACGGAAGGAGAGTTGTATGGCATTGAAGCTTGCCTGGAGGGTTGTTAACACAGTGTCCAAAGAAGGGCCGGAAGTATACAGAATGGTGTCGTCTGCGTAGAGGTGGATCAGGGATTCACCAGCAGCAAGAGCGACCTCATTGATGTATACAGAGAAGAGAGTCGGTCCAAGAATTGAACCCTGTGGCACCCCCATAGAGACTGCCAGAGGTCCGGACAGCAGACCCTCCGATTTGACACACTGAACTCTATCAGAGAAGTAGTTGGTGAACCAGGCGAGGCAATTATTTGAGAAACCAAGGCTGTCGAGTCTGCCGATGAGGATGTGGTGATTGACAGAGTCGAAAGCCTTGGCCAGATCAATGAATACGGCTGCACAGTAATGTTTCTTATCGATGGCGGTTAAGATATCGTTTAGGACCTTGAGCGTGGCTGAGGTGCACCCATGACCAGCTCTGAAACCAGATTGCATAGCAGAGAAGGTATGGTGAGATTCGAAATGGTCGGTAATCTGTTTGTTGACTTGGCTTTCGAAGACCTTAGAAAGGCACGGTAGGATAGATATAGGTCTGTAGCAGTTTGGGTCAAGAGTGTCCCCCCTTTGAAGAGGGGATGACCGCAGCTGCTTTCCAATCTTTGGGAATCTCAGACGACACGAAAGAGAGGTTGAACAGGCTAGTAATAGGGGTGGCAACAATTTCGGCAGATAATTTTAGAAAGAAAGGGTCCAGATTGTCTAGCCCGGCTGATTTGTAGGGGTCCAGATTTTGCAGCTCTTTCAGAACATCAGCTGAATGGATTTGGGAGAAGGAGAAATGGGGAAGGCTTGGGCGAGTTGCTGTTGGGGGTGCAGTGCTGTTGTCCGGGGTAGGAGTAGCCAGGTGGAAAGCATGGCCAGCCGTAGAAAAATGCTTATTGAAATTCTCAATTATGGTGGATTTATCATTGGTGACAGTGTTTCCTATCTTCAGTGCAGTGGCAGCTGGGAGGAGGTGTTCTTATTCTCCATGGACTTTACAGTGTCCCAGAACTTTTTGAGTTAGTGTTGCAGGAAGCAAATTTCTGCTTGAAAAAGCTAGCCTTGGCTTTTCTAACTGCCTGTGTATAATGGTTTCTAGCTTCCCTGAACAGCTGCCTATCACGGGGCTGTTCGATGCTAATGCAGAACGCCATAGGATGTTTTTGTGTTGGTTAAGGGCAGTCAGGTCTGGGGAGAACCAAGGGCTATATCTGTTCCTGGTTCTAAATTTCTTGAATGGGGCATGTTTATTTAAGATGGTTAGGAAGGCATTTTTAAAAAATATCCAGGCATCCTCTACTGACGGGATGAGATCAATATCCTTCCAGGATACCCCGGCCAGGTCGATTAGAAAGGCCTGCTCGCAGAAGTGTTTCAGGGAGCGTTTTACAGTGATGAGTGGAGGTCGTTTGACCGCTGACCCATTACGGATGCAGGCAATGAGGCAGTGATCGCTGAGATCTTGGTTGAAGACAGCAGAGGTGTATTTAGAGGGGAAGTTGGTTAGGATGATATCTATGAGGGTGCCCGTGTTTAAGGCTTTGGGGAGGTACCTGGTAGGTTCATTGATAATTTGTGTGAGATTGAGGGCATCAAGTTTAGATTGTAGGATGGCTGGGGTGTTAAGCATGTTCCAGTTTAGGTCACCTAGCAGCATGAACTCTGAAGATAGATGGGGGCAATCAGTTCACATATGGTGTCCAGAGCACAGCTGGGGGCAGAGGGTGGTCTATAGCAGGTGGCAACGGTGAGAGACTTGTTTTTAGAGAGGTGGATTTTTAAAAGTAGAAGTTCAAATTGTTTGGGTACAGACCTGGATAGTAGGACAGAACTCTGCAGGCTATCTTTGCAGTAGATTGCAACACCGCCCCCTTTGGCAGTTCTATCTTGTCTGAAAATGTTGTAGTTTGGAATTAAAATTTCTGAATTTTTGGTGGTCTTCCTAAGCCAGGATTCAGACACAGCTAGAACATCCGGGTTGGCTGAGTATGCTAAAGCAGTGAATAGAACAAACTTAGGGAGGAGGCTTCTAATGTTAACATGCATGAAACCAAGGCTATTACGGTCACAGAAGTATGGCAACTGCTCGGCCTCTGACTGCAAGGCACTACAGAGGGTAGTGCGAACGGCCCAGTACATCACCGGGGCCAAGCTTCCTTCCATCCAGGACCTCTATCAGAGGAAGGCCCTAAAAACCGGCAAAGACTCCAGCAACACCTAGTCAAAAACTGATCTCTCTGCTACCTCAAGGCAAACCGTTTCGGAGCTCCAAGTCTAGGTTCAAGAAGCTTCTTAAAACTTGTTTGGGGTAGGGGGCAGCATTTTCACTTTTGGATGAATAGCATGCCCAGAGTGAACTGCCTCCTACTCAGTCCCAGATGCATATTGTTATTAGTATTGGATAGAAAACACTCTGAAGTTTCTAAAACTGTTTGAATGATGTCTGTGAGTATAACAGAACTCCAAATAAAAAATCCAAACAAGAAGTGGGAAATCTGAGGTTTGTAGTTTTGGAACTCACCCCTATCGAATACACAGTGGGATATGGGTTATTCTTCACTTCCTAAGGTTTCCACTAGATGTCAACCATCTTTAGAATGTGGTTTCAGGCTGCTCATGTGAAGGGGGGCCGGATGGGAGATGTTTGACTAAGGGGTCTGCCTACAGCCTTGTTCTCACTTGAGAGGTTGCTCTCGTTCCAGTGCAATTCTACAGACAATAGAATTCCCTGGTTGGAACATTATTGAACTTTTATGTTAAAAACATCCTAAAGATTGATTCTATACTTAGTTTGACAAGTTTCTTCGACCTGTAATATAACTTTTTGAACGTTTCGTCCGAA
Source organism: Oncorhynchus tshawytscha (assembly GCF_018296145.1). NCBI lineage: Eukaryota > Metazoa > Chordata > Actinopteri > Salmoniformes > Salmonidae > Oncorhynchus > Oncorhynchus tshawytscha. The sequence continues at coordinate 75,698,611 of NC_056436.1, read as the reverse complement.
AGGACCAGATCGCGCTGTTGGATTGTTTACCAAACGCACTAACAAAAGAGGCTATTGGACATTGTCATGATGTTGACCTGGGGGTAGGTTTATGACAGTCATAAATACCTCTTCCCCCCTTTTCCCTCTCTCTACCCTACTGATGTGGAATTTGAAAACCCCTTGGTTAACATAGAGATTCTGGGAACATCAGAAGGTGTGGGGGAAATTAACTATATTCTGGTAATCCGACCAATTGAACATATGCGGTGGTACTTAATGAATATGATGTCAGTTCGTTAGTCATCTGGGACATTCTCATCAATGATAGGGTGACATAAACTCTACAGTGGAAAGTCTGCACATTGTAGTTATTAATGGAGTCCCATGGAATTTAAATGTTTGAATATAAAATTATTGGTGAAGAGATGAAATGTAATTTTAGCTTCCAAATGAGAGATTTGGGTTTTCATAAGGTTAGGGCTCTGCTCAATCAGTGGCCCGCCCCTGTGAAGACACATGGGTTATAAAACTTTTCAGACACACCCTTCTCGCTCCACTATATAAAGCCTTGACGAAAATATAACCTCCTGTTCCAAGTACATGAGGTCTGCAGCCTCTGCGTTAAAAGGACTAACATGTCAACTACAGAAGTAAACCAACCTCAGCGTGAGCTTTGGTTGCGAATGGTATGAACTTTGAACTCTTATTCACTACAGAAGTGATACCTCCTAGCCGTTGAGTTAGCAACAGCAACTGCAAATGCGGGCTAGGAAAGAACAGACAGAGTATCCCATCTACCACACAACGACATTACTACAATGTATCCAATTGACCACCAGAGACATACTTCAAGGGACAAAGGACTCGGTTTGGCAACACGGCCTTCCATCTACCACCAACCTACCAAAGCGCAGCACCGAGTAAATATTTATTGCATTTTCCTTTTCCCAATGGGCGGTAATTTAGAATGCATAAGATACTGTATTTACAATAGCACAGCTTCTCCCTTTGTCCCTCAGTCTTCCCGCTCTTTCACTCAAACCCAGACCCTTTCTTTTGTGTAACCAGCTGTCATATCTGTTCCCTCCGCTAGGGACAATTTCCTTTATGACGTAATTTGTAATCAAGGTATGATTCATTCTTTGTATATGTAATTCTGTGTGATTGGTTAGGTATTTAGAAAATAAATAATTAAACCCAATTTTGTATTGCTGATTCAACTTGTGAGTCAGGGTTCGTGCAGATAACCAAGAATTTACAACTTTCAGATGAGACTGAATTAAGATGACAATTAATATTGACTGCTATTGTAAAATAAAATATGGCTAGGTCTTTAAGAGTTTATTTGGAAGATAACAGCTCTATAAATATTATTTTGTGGTGCCCCGACTCTCTAGTTAATTACATTTACATGATTAGCTCAATCAGGTAATATTAATTACGGAGAAAGGATTTTATAGAATAGCATGTCATATCACTTAATCCCGCATAGCCAAAGACACGACAACATAGCATTTATTGTAGAACTGCATTCTGATGAAGATCATCAAAGGTAAGTGAATATTTATAATGCTTTTTATGAATAATGTTGACTACCCAACATGGCAGATATTTCTCTGGCTGGTTTGGGCTCTGAGCGCCGTTCTCAGATTATGATTTTTCCGTAAAGTTTTTAAAAAATCTGATAGAGAGGTTGCATTAAGGAGATGTGTATCTAAAGTTTCATGTATAATAGCTGTATTTTCATCAACATTTATTATGAGTATTTCTGTGGATTCATGTGGCTCTCTGCAATATCACTGCATGTTTTGGAACTACTGAATCTAACACGCCAATGTAAAATAAGATTTTGGGATATAAATATGAACTTTTCCCAAACAAAACATACATATATTGTGTAACATGAAGTCCTATGAGTGTCATCTGATGAAGATCATCAAAGGTTAGTGATTAATTTTATCTCTATTTGTGCTTTTTGTGACTCCTCTCTTTGGCTGGAAAAATGGCTGGGTTTTTCTGTGAGTTGGTGGTGACCTAACATAATCGTTTGTGGAGCTTTCGCTGTGAAGCATTTTTGAAAACAGACACTGTGGCTAGATTAATGAGAATTTTATCTTTAAAATGGTGCCTAATACTTGTATGTTTGAGAAATTTGATTTATGAGATTTCTGTTGATTTGTACATTGACTCTCACATTGTACATTGACCCCCACATTGACTCTCTTCCAGGACTCCCTGTATATAGCCCCACTATTGTTATTTCCTGCTGCCTTTTGATTATTTGTTTTTCTTGTCTGTTACTTTTTGAAACTTTTTTTATTGGTATTTTCTTAAAACTTCATTGTTGGTTAAGGGCTTGTAAGTACGCATTTCACTGTAAGGTTGTATTCGGCGCATGTGACGAATAAAATGTGATTTGATAATTAATTACAACCCAAACACCAGCCAATCAACACCATTAGAACCCCAAGAACAGCCAATCAGGCCCCCTGACTATGCCACATGAAATTACCATTATCATTCTCTACCACGGATAAAGTAACAGAAAAGGAGAAGAAATCACAACAAACAGCAATATAATGTAATTCATATGAAGTGTTCAATCTGCGAGCAGAGACACAATGAACACTCAGACAATCAATATCCTCCCTTTATTCCATTCTCCCGTCTCCCTTTAATATATTGGAAATGGAGTTAGAAAGATTGATTTGCTACACAGGCGCTACGGGCCAAATACAATTAAATGAAAATGCAAATGAAGGTATTTTGTGTTACGTTGTGTTGTTTTGTAATGTGTCGTGTGTGTGTTGTTTTGTAATGTGTTGTGTTGTGTGTGATGTTGTCCCTCGAGTGAAGTTGTGCTCTCAGGTCTTTCCTTTTTTGCAATTTTGTTAATTTAGATGTTTTCACCTTCCTCAGAGCGAGAGAGAATGAGAGAGAATGAAGAGAGAAAGCCAGAGAGTGAGGGAGAGAAAGAGAAAGTGAGAGAGAGGAGAGAGAGAGAGAGAGAGAGCGAGGAGAGAGAATGAGAGAGAGAGAGAGAGGAGAGAGAGAGAGAGAGAGAGAGAAGGGGAGGAAACAGCAGAGATAAGAGAGAAAGAAACAGAGATAGAAAGAGTATGTGATCATTAATCGTCAGAATTAATCCACAGCATCAGTCATGTGTAACCATGTAACCATGCTGTTAGAGCACAGAGCAGAGAGACGAGCTGGCCCATCGATTCAGCCTAGCCAGTCAGATATGTTTGACACAGAGAGACAGAAGGAGAGGAAGACAGAGAGAAACACACAGTAGTCTGCCTGCCAGCTGGGACCTTGTGAGAGCTGACATCACCTTGTACCATATAACACAGCCTTTTGTTTTGTGAAGGTAAACCTACACTGCCCACTCAACTGTCTCGATGTCTGGAGGGGTTTCGGTTATGAGAGTGGAGACAGACGGTATGGTATAGACCACTTCATGGCTTCCAATGGATGGCATTGGATACCTCTATAGTAGGAACCACTTCATAGGCTCTTTATATGTTTTAATGTGTGCCCAAAAAGCACCGTGATCCAGAACAATCTCCATGCTTCTGAATCCTAGGTAACTGTGCTTCTGTAGGTTTCAGAGCGGCTGAGGTCACTAGCACGATGACCTCTACTAGGGCGCGCGCACAGACACACACACACACACACACACATTTTCCACAGTGACTCTAAATGTGTCATTGCTACACAGGGAATAGAGGACTTTTATCCTCAGAAAAGACATCTAGAGATCAGAAGGACACATACTGTAGGACAGAGGGAATAGGGGGGACTTTTATCCTCAAAAAAGACATCTAGAGATCAGAGGGATACATACTGTAGGAAAGAGGGAATAGGGGGGACTTTTATCCTCAAAAAAGACATCTAGAGATCAGAGGGAGACATACTGTAGGAAAGAGGGAATATGGGGGACTTTTATCCTCAAAAAAGACATCTAGAGATCAGAGGGACACATACTGTAGGAAAGAGGGAATAGAGGGGACTTTTATCCTCAGAAAAGACATCTAGAGAGCAGAGGGACACATACTGTAGGAAAGAGGGAATAGGGGGGGACTTTTATCCTCAGAAAAGAATATCTAGAGATCAGTGGGACACATACTGTAGGAAAGAGGGAATAGGGGGGACTTTTATCCTCAGAAAATACATCTAGAGATCAGAGGGACACATACTGTAGGAAAGAGGGAGGGAGAGAGTCAAAGCTCCTCTTTGGGGATCCTGCTGGTAGAGGGAATGGCAGGGGAATGATGGGGGAATGATGGGGAATGACGGGGAATGACGGGGAATGGCAGGTGAATGACGGGTGAATGACGGGGAATGATGGGGAATGATGGGGAATGATGGGGAATGACGGGTGAATGACGGGGAATGACAGGGGAATGACAGATGAATGACGGGGAATGACGGGGAATGGCAGGTGAATGATGGATGAATGACGGGGGAAATAACAGGGGGAATGGCATGGAGAATGACATGGGGAACACATGGGGAGAAAGGAGGGAGGGAGTCAAAGCTCCTCTATGGGGATCCTGCTGGTAGGGAGAATGGCAGGGGAATTGGAAGGGGGAATGACAGTGGGAATGATGGGTGAATGACGGGTGAATTACAGGGCAAATGACAGGGGGAATGGCATGTGAAATGACATGGGGAAGAAAGTAGGGAGGGAGTCAAAGCTCCTCTTTGGGGATCCTGCTGGTAGGGGGAGTGACGGGGGGAATGCCAGGGGAAAATACAGGGTGGAATGACAGGGGGAATGACTGGGGAAATAGGGAGGGAGCGAGGGAGGGGGAGAGAGGGGAAGAGAGTCAAAGCTCCTCTTTGGGGATCCTTCTGGTAGGGGAATGTCAGGCGGAATTACATGGAGAATGACAGGGGGAATTACAGGGGGAATGACTGGGGAAATGACTAGGGGAATGACTGGGGAAATGACTGGGGGAATTACAGGGGAATGACGGGGAAATGACTAGGGGGAATGACTAGGGGAATGACTAGGGGGAATAACAGGGGGAATGACGGGGGGAAATGACTAGGGGAATGACTAGGGGGAATGACTAGGGGAATGACTAGGGGAATGACTAGGGGGAATAACAGGGGGAATGACGGGGAAATGACTAGGAGGAATGACTAGGGGGAATGACTAGGGGAATGACTATGGGGAATAACAGGGGAATGACTAGGGGGGAATAACAGGGGGAATGACGGGGGAAATGACTAGGGGAATGACTAGGGGGAATGATTAGGGGGAATGACTAGGGGAAATGATTAGGGGGAATGACTAGGGGGAATGACTAGGGGGAAATGACTAGGGGAATGACTAGGGGGAATGATTAGGGGGAATGACTAGGGGGAATGATTAGGGGGAATGACTAGGGGGAATAACAGGGGGAATGACAGGGGAAATGACTAGGGGAATGACTAGGGGGAATGACTAGGGGGAATAACAGGGGAATGATGGGGAAATGACTAGGGGAATGGCAGGGGAATTAGGGGAAATGACTAGGGGGAATGACTAGGGGGAATGACTAGGGGGAATAACAGGGGAATGACAGGGGAAATGACTAGGGGAATGACTAGGGGAATAACAGGGGGAATGACGGGGGAAATGACTAGGGGAATGACTAGGGGGAATGACTAGGGGAAATTACAGGGGGAATGACTGGGGAAATGACTAGGGGGAATACAGGGGGAATGACTAGGGGGAATGACTAGGGGAAATGACTAGGGGGATGACTAGGGGAAATGACAGGGGAAATGACTAGGGGGAATGACTAGGGGGAATGACTAGGGGGAATAACAGGGGAATGATGGGGGAAATGACTAGGGGGAATGGCAGGGGAATTACGGGGAAATGACTAGGGGGAATGACTAGGGGAATGACTAGGGGAATAACAGGGGAATGACAGGGGAAATGGGGAATGACTAGGGGAATGGGGAATAACAGGGGGAATGACGGGGAAATGACTAGGGGGAATGACTAGGGGGAATGACTAGGGGAAATTACAGGGGGAATGACTGGGGAAATGACTAGGGGGAATTACAGGGGGAATGACTAGGGGAAATGACTAGGGGGAATGACTAGGGGGATGACTGGGAAATGACTAGGGGAATGACTAGGGGAAATTACAGGGGGAATGACTGGGGAAATGACTAGGGGAATTACAAGGGGAATGACTAGGGGGAAACGACTAGGGGGAATGACTAGGGGAATGACTGAGGGAATGGCAGGGGAAAATGACAGGGGGAATTAAAGGGGGAATGACTGGGGAAATGACTAGGGAGAATGCATGAAAAATGGGGGAATGATGGTGGGAATGACAGATGGACTGTTAGGGAGAGTGGGGGATAGGAGGGGTCTGGAAAGCTAAAATTTGTACTGGCATTAAACATCAGTCATTGCTTAACCATTACTCAATTAAGAATCAGAAAGTGTATTACCCAGTGCAAAGAGCTGAGTGTGCATCTCTCTCTCGCTGTGTGTGTGTGTGTGTGTGTGAGTGTGTGTGTGTGTGTGTGTGTGAGTGAGTGAGATCAGAGTCTGTGACCTACAGTATATAGGAAACTGTCTAAGAGAGCAGCAAAGGGACATAAAAGTACCTCAAAGGGTTCATTTGAATCCACTGTTATCCCCCACAACTTAGGGCACACACACACACACACACACACACACACACACACTCTTTGACTTTGACTCTGACTGTATGCTATAACTCTCCATGACCCACCTGGTTAGGATGAACTCACACTGCCCTGCATGTATCATCATTAGTATCATAGTGCATCAATGCTACAGGAGCTGTCCAAGGTGCTGATCCCTGTCTCCCTGTTCCCTTGGCAAACAGCATTTGAGAGCCCTACAGTATCAACAGAAAGACAGAGATCAGCCCCATGGACAGCTCCTGCAGTGCTATGATGCAGCTACTGTCAACTGGAATTATTCCTTTCTGTTCTCCCCTCACTTCTCTTTCTTTCTCCTTCTCTTTCTCCTCTTCCTTCTCCTTCTTCTTCTCTTTCTCCTTCTTCTTCTCCTCTTCCTTCTCCTTCTTCTTCCCTCATTTTCCACAGTCAGTCATCTTGCTCTATTGAATCCAAATGGTTGAGGAGCCAGGAGGACATAAGCAGAGGACCTATTTGATACATGGGCATATTAGCCATTATGTTGACATGCTTGTTTGGGTGGAAAGCATCGCTACAGGGGCAGTCTTTAGTGTGTCCACGCACAGAAACAAGGATGTGGCTATCCAGGGCACCCTGAGGGTCAAAACAAGCCCCATGTAGTGGTTGTGTGTGTGTCTGTCTGTAATGCATTGTTCCAGGGGTCACTTCTTCAGCTGTGTCCCTGTGTCCTAGAGCATAGAGCAGAAGCCAGGCAGAGCAGAAAGCATTAGCGAGGCCACTTAGTAGTCAAAAGGAAAATAAAGAGGGCACACTTTTTATTCATGTGCCACGAAGGGCTGGCACTGTCTGTGCGTGCATGGGTGTGCCTGTATGAACCTTGTATGAACTGTGTGTATGTATAAGTGTGTGTATGTGTGTGTATGTATAAGTGTGTGTATGTGTGTGTATGTATAAGTCTGTGTATGTGTATGTATGTATAAGTCTGTGTATGTGTATGTATAACTGTGTGTATGTATGTATGTATAAGTGTGTGTATGTATAAGTGTGTATATGTGTGTGTGTATGTATAAGTGTGTGTATGTGTGTATGTGTGTGTGTATGTGTGTGTGTGTGTATGTGTGTGTGTATGTGTGTGTGTGTGTGTGTGTGTATGTATAATTGTGTGTATGTGTGTGTGTATGTATAAGTGTGTGTATGTATAAGTGTGTGTATGTATAAGTGTGTGTATGTGTGTGTATGCATAAGTGTGTGTGTGTGTGTGTGTTGTGTGTGTGTGTGTGTGTGTGTGTGTGTGTGTGTGTGTGTGTGTGTGTGTGTGTGTGTGTGTGTGTGTGCATGTATGTGTGTGTGTATAATGCTTGTTCACTGCTGTAACTGGAGCACTAACTAACCCAAATGGACCCAGTGCTGGGGGAAACATATCCCCTGATATGGGGGAAAAGGTGGAGGGATATGGGGCAATTAGCAGGGTATCTGGGGTATTGCTGGGGGTTTGGACAAAGAGGGGTTGTTGGTAAATTGGGGCAAAAGGAAATGTGAGTTGGTCACTGAACAATGGAGGTGGAGAGTCTAACCACCAGACTAGTAGTGTTCCAGAACTATTCTCACCCTAAGCCCATCCTCCCCCAAACTGGACTATTCTCACCCTAAGCCCATCGTCCCCAAAACTGGACTATCCTCACCCTAAACCCATCGTCCCCAAAACTGGACTATCATCACCCTAAGCACATCGTCCCCAAAACTGGACTATTCTCACACTAAGCCCATCCTCCCCCAAACTGGACTATTCTCATCCTTATCCCATCCTCCCCCGAACTGGACTATTCTTACCCTAAACCCATCCTCCCCAAAACTGGACTATTCTCACACTAAGCCCATCCTCCCCCAAACTGGACTATTCTCACACTAAACCCGTCCTCCCCCAAACTGGACTATTCTCACACTAAGCCCATCATCCCCAAAACTGGACTATTCTCATACTAAGCCCATCCTCCCCACAACTGGACTATTCTCACACTAAGCCCATCCTCCCCCAAACTGGACTATTCTCACCCTAAGCCCATCCTCCCCAAAACTGGACTATTCTCACCCTAAACCCATCGTCCCCAAAACTGGACTATTCTCACACTAAGCCCATCCTCCCCCAAACTGGACTATTCTCACACTAAGCCCATCCTCCCCAAAACTGGACTATTCTCACAATAAGCCCATCCTCCCCCAAACTGGACTATTCTCACCCTAAGCCCATCCTCCCCAAACTGGACAATTCTCACCCTAAACCCATCCTCCCCCTACTGGACTATTCTCACCCTAAGCCCATCCTCCCCCTACTGGACTATTCTCACCCTAAGCCCATCCTCCCCCTACTGGACTATTCTCACCCTAAGCCCATCCTCCCCAAACTGGACTATTCTCACCCTAAGCCCATCCTCCCCAAAACTGGACTATTCTCACCCTAAGCCCATCCTCCCCAAACTGGACTATTCTCACCCTAAACCCATGCTCCCCAAACTGGACTATTCTCACCCTAAGCCCATCCTCCCCCCTACTGGACTATTCTCACCCTAAGCCCATCCTCCCCCAAACTGAACTATTCTCACCCTAAGCCCATCCTCCCCAAAACTGGACTATTCTCACACTAAGCCCATCCTCCCCCTACTGGACTATTCTCACCCTAAACCCATCCTCCCCCAAACTGGACTATTCTCACACTAAGCCCATCCTCCACCCTACTGGACTATTCTCACCCCAAGCCCATCGTCCCCAAAACTGGACTATTCTCACCCTAAGCCCATCCTCCCCCCTACTGGACTATTCTCACCCTAAGCCCATCCTCCCCCTACTGGACTATTCTCACACTAAGCCCATCCTCCCCAAACTGGACTATTCTCACACTAAGCCCATCCTCCCCAAACTGGACTATTCTCACACTAAGCCCATCCTCCCCAAAACTGGACTATTCTCACCCTAAGCCCATCCTCCCCAAAACTGGACTATTCTCACCCTAAGCCCATCCTCCCCCAAACTGGACTATTCTCACCCTAAGCCCATCCTCCCCAAACTGGACTATCCTCACCCTAAGCCCATCCTCCCCCCTACTGGACTATTCTCACCCTAATCCCATCCTCCCCCAAACTGGACAAAATGCTACATCTACAGTAAGAAGCCTTCGCTTATAGTTTTCCCATCACACCCCTCGCTGCCTCCTTCCTTACCTCCTTTTCCTCCTTCCTTACCTCCTTCCCCACATTGGGATGATGAAGCAGTTTTTAATTAACATAATTAACATTAGCTCTGTGTGTGTGTGTGTGTGTGTGTGTGTGTGTGTGTGTGTGTGTGTGTGTGTGTGTGTGTGTGTGTGTGTGTGTGTGTGTGTGCATGTGTGTGTGTGTGTGTGCATCATCCTGTGAGGGGTAATGAATGCTGATGTTCGTTATTGTAAATGCATTAATCTCACCACTTTGGTTAAATTAAGGCTTAAAATCTGGGTATTAAGTATGCCTCCTTCGCCTCACCGGTAGCTGGGGTGAATTCATAAGCACTGGGATAAAACCTGCAAATGAAGCACATTATTGTATACTACTGGCTTACTGCCACTTTGTACTAAATAGACGCTTGAAGGACAATGTCTATCTGGTTACAAAGTATTTGATGTGAGAGGACTTTACATATTTCTTAATTTTCAGTCTGTACTAAAACAAAAGGATACAAAATAAGCTTTACGATAGACCACAATTATATGAAACCTAATCTAATGGAAGCAGCTGTGTCTGTGTGTGGGGTGGTGACAAAAGGCCTCAAAATTAAGATCTGACAGGACACTATAGTGGAAAGATCTTACTGAATCAGCATAAGTTACTAGAGGGTGAGGGCATATCAGGCCAACCGCTCAGACGGATGAGGACATATCAAGCCAACCGCTCTGATGGATGAGGACATATCAAGCCAACCCCTCTGACGGATGAGGACATATCAAACCAACCGCTCTGACGGTTGAGGACATATCAGGCCAACCGCTCTGACGGATGAGGACATATCGAGCCAACCGCTCTGACGGATGAGGACATATCAAGCCAACCGCTCTGACGGATGAGGACATATCAAGCCAACCGCTCTGACAGGTGAGGGCATATCAAGCCAACCACTCTGACGGATGTGGCTATATCAAGCCAACTGCTCTGACAGGTGAGGGCATATCAAGCCAACCGCTCTGACGGATGTGGCTATATCAAGCCAACCCCTCTGACGGATGTGGCTATATCAAGCCAACCGCTCTGACGGATGTGGCTATATCAAGACAACCCCTCTGACGGATGTGGCTATATCAAGCCAACCACTCTGACGGATGAGGCTATATCAAGCCAACCGCTCAGACAAGCTTCAGCTGTCTGTTTTTTTTATAGTCCTAGTTCTCGCCAGATTTAGCAACCAACAGTTTTTAAAAACGATTTCTACTCAGTCAAAGTGAACAATAGGGGAAAGGAAATGTCAACCTTTGAATGTAATCTAGAACCTAGTTCATATCTCCATAAAGTCTTGATCATCCCGTCGTTGAGATATTACCTGTACCTCATCAAAGCTAGAGATGCAACCATAACAGACCTGTTGGGGACACCCTTTACATTAGTTATATTCTCTTCCAACCCCAGCCTACCTCCCTCCCTTTCAGAGATCGATGGAGGGTTTGATGAATAGCGTATCTTTGTGAAATAACCTCATGAATTGGCCGTCTGTTTCACTCAGCAAGAAATTGCTTTTTAATAACAAAATGTCCCCCGGTCTTTGTGGAATCGACATGGATCCTACCTGCTATGTTATTTGTACTACTACCACGTCCTTGTTGTTGGAGAGAATAAAAGCTTTGACCACTCAGTACATTGTTGCTCCATATACAGGTTAGAATTTAATGAGGAACAAGATAGAGTTTGACTTTTCAAAATGATGCACACACACACACACACACAGGCAGAGAGGGTGATGAGATACGTGCAGACACAGGTAGGCCAGGGAGGGTAGCTGTAGCTCGGGGTAGTAGAATGTTCAGCATGGTGGAAGAGAGGAGAAGACAGGAGCAGAAGAGACAAGGATGGAAAGAGAGTAGAGAGTAGAGTGTAGAGTGTAGAGAGTAGAGAGTAGAGAGTGTAGCGTAGAGAGGAGAGAGAGTAGAGTGTAGATTGTGGAGAGTAGAGAGTAGAGTGTAGAGTAGAGAGAGTATAGAGTATAGCGTAGAGCGTAGAGCATAGAGAGTAGAGAGAGTAGAGTGTAGAGAGTAGAGAGAGTAGAGTGTAGAGAGTAGAGAGTGTATATCCCAGGTCCATCCTTATATCCCAGCTCCATCCTTATATCCCAGGTCCATCCTTATATCCCAGCTCCATCCTTATATCCCAGCTCCATCCTTATACCCCAGCTCCATCCTTATATCCCAGGTCCATCCTTATATCCCAGCTCCATCCTTATATCCCAGCTCCATCCTTATACCCCAGCTCCATCCTTATATCCCAGCTCCATCCTTATATCCCAGGTCCATCCTTATATCCCAGCTCCATCCTTATATCCCAGCTCCATCCTTATATCCCAGCTCCATCCTTATATCCCAGCTCCATCCTTATATCCCAGCTCCATCCTTATATCCCAGCTCCATCCTTATATCCCAGGTCCATCCTTATATCCCAGCTCCATCCTTATATCCCAGGTCCATCCTTATATCCCAGGTCCATCCTTATATCCCAGGTCCATCCTTATATCACAGCTCCATCCTTATATCCCAGCTCCATCCTTATATCCCAGCTCCATCCTTATATCCCAGCTCCATCCTTATATCCCAGCTCCATCCTTATATCCCATTCCCAGCCATTATTTACTCTTGTTACAGTCTTAGGTCTCATACGGTGCTTTCAGAAAGTATTCACAACCCGGCCTACAAACAATATAGGTCAAAACGGAAATCTTTTTGGGGGACATTGTTATAAATTAATAAAAAATGAAAAGCTGAAAGCTAGTCAATAAGTATTCAACCCCTTTGTTATGGCAGGCCTAAATACTATTAAGAGTAGACGTGCTTGTTAGGGTTTTCTTGCGGTGAAGGAGAGCCGGACCAAAATGCGGTTATTTAGATACATCTTTAATGAAGATGACAAGAAACGTAACGTGAAAACCGAAGCAGCCTAAACTGGTGCAAACGAACAGGAACAAGGAACACTCAAAGAATATGGCTGCCTAAATATGGTTCCCAATCAGAGACAACGATAAACACCTGCCTCTGATTGAGAACCACTCCAGACAGCCATAGACTATGCTAGATACCCCCACTAAGCCACAAACCCAATACCTCACAAAACCCCAAGACAAAACACACCACAATAAACCCATGTCACACCCTGGCCTGGCCTGACCAAAATAATAAAGAAAACACAAAATACTACCAGGGCGTGACAGTGCTGTACGCCACACATTCAATGATCTGTAAGGTTTCTCAGTTGAGCAATGAATTTCAAGCACAGATTCAACCACAAAGACCAGAGAGGTTTTCCAATGCCTCACAAAGAAGTGCACCTATTGGTAGATGGGTAAAAAAAAGCAGACATTGAATATACAGTACTTATGTCATGCAATAAAATGCAAATTAATTACTTAAAAATCGTACGTGGTTTTCTGGATTTTTGTTTTAGATTCCGTCTCTCACAGTTGAAGTGTAACCTGTGATAAAAATTACAGACCTCTACATGCTTTGTAAGTAGGAAAACCTGCAAAATCGGCAGTGTATCAAATACTTGTTCTCCCCACTGTACCACTGTACCTTTGAACATGGTGAAATAATTGATAACACTTTGGATGTTGTATCATTACACCGTTACTACAAAGATACAGGCGTCCTTCCTAACTCAGTTGCCGGAGAGGAAGGAAACTCCTCAGGGATTTCACCATGAGGCCAATGGTGACTTTAAAACTGTTACAGAGTTCAATGGCTGTGAGAGTAGAAAACTGAGAACGGATCAACAACATTGTAGTTGCTCCACAATACTAACCTAATTGACAGAGTGAAAAGGAATAAAAATATTCCAAAACATGTATCCTGTTTGCAACCAGGCACTAAAGTAATGGTGCAAAAAATCTGGCAAAGCAATTACATTTTTGTCCTGAATACAAGGTGTTATGTTTGGTGCAAATCCAATACAACATATTACTTTGTACCGCTCTCCATATTTTCAAGCTTAGTGGTGTTTGCATCATATTATGGGTATGTTTGTAATCAGTGAGTTTTTCAGGAAAAAAGAAACGGATGGAGCTAGGCGCAGGCAAAATCAGAGGAAAATTGGGTTCAGTCTGCTTTCCACCAGACACTTTTCAGCAGGACAAAAGCCTAAAACACAAGGCCAGATCTACACGGGAGTTGCTTTCCATGAAGACAGTGAATGAGTGACCGAGTTACAGTTTTGACTTAAATCTACTTGAAAATCTACGGCAAGACTTAAACATTTTGTCTAGCAATGATCAACAATCAATTTTACAGAGCTTGAAGAATTTTGAAAATAATAATGGGCAAATGTTGCAAAATCCAGGCGTGGAAAGCTCTTAGAGACTTACCCAGACAGACTCACAGCTGTAATCGCTGCAAAAGGTGCTTCTACCTAAGTATTGACTCAGGGGTGGTAATACTTATTTAAATGAGATATTTCTGTATTTCATTTTCAGAATGAATTAAAACATATTTTCACTTTCACTTTATGGGATATTGTGTGTAGATGGGTGAGAAAACACAAGAACATGTGGAATAAATCAAGGTTTAAATACTTCCTGAAGGCACTGTATCTGACAGCACATGACCAGATCACTTTAATGATACATGATGATGCTTGGACACACAACCCTCACCCCCAACACTCACACAGACATTATGACACCCACCCAGTCATGCAGATATGTGGAGTGTTTTTGTGTGTGTGTGTGTTATTGTGTGTGTGTGGGCATGTGTGTGTAGATGGAGGGTGAAATAATAATGAAATCGGTAAACTCAGCCTTTGGCTGTTCAGATCCAATCTCCTGCTCCCTGACTGCCCTCATACATGTAAATACAAGCACTTTGCTGCTAACAACCATGTTCTTACTGGAGAGTACATGTGTCCAATTGTGTTGTCTCCAGCCTAATGCGCTGTTTGTAATACAGAGAGAGGATGGAAGTGAGGGGTGTGTGTGTGTGTGTGTGTGTGTGTGTGTGTGTGTGTGTGTGTGTGTGTGTGTGTGTGTGTGTGTGTGTGTGTGTGTGTTAGCTAGCAAAGACTGGAATATGTTCCAAGATTCCTCCAATGGCATTGAGGAGTACACCACATCAGTCATTAGCTTCATCAATAAGTGCATTGATGACGTCATCCCCACAGTGACTGTACGTACATACCCTAAACCAGAAGCCATGGATTACAGGCAGCATCTGCACTGAGCTAAAGACTAGAGCTGCTGCTTTCAAGGAGCGGGACTGTAACCCGGAAGCTTATAAGAAATCCTGCTATGCTCTCTGACGAACCATCAAACAGGAAAAATGCCAATACAGGACTGAAATCGAATCATACTACACTGGCTCTGACGCTCGTTGAATGTGGCAGGGCCTGCAAACTATTGAAGACTACAAAGTAAAGCACAGCCAAGAGCTGCCCAGTGACACGATCCTACCGGACGAGCTAAACTACTTCTATGCTCGATTCGAGGCAAATAACAATGAAACATGCATGAGAGCACCAGCTGTACCAGAAGACTGTGCCAACATCATCATTACATTTGCAGATGACACAACAGTGGTAGGCCTGATCACCGACAACAACGAGACAGCCTATAGGGAGGAGCTCAGAGACCTGGCCATGTTGTGCCAGGACAACCACCTCTCCCTCAACATGATCAAGACAAAGGAGATGATTGTGGACTACAGGAAGGACTGAGCATGCCCCCATTCTCATCGACGGGGCTGCAGTTGAGCAGGTTGAGAGCTTCAAGTTCCTTGGTGTCCACATCACCAACAAACTAACATGGTCCAAGCACACCATGACAGTCATGAAGCAGGCACGACAAAACCTATTCCCCCCTCAGGAGACTAAAAAGATCTGGCATCGGTCCTCAGATCCTCAAAAGGTTCTACAGCTGCACCATCCAGAGCATCCTGACTGGTTGCATCACTGGTATGGCAACTGCTCTGCCTCCGACCACACCTCACCCTACCTCACCCCATCTCACATAATATCACCCTTCCTCACCCTACCTCACCTCACCCTACCTCAAACCACCTCACCCTACATCACCCCATCTCACCTTACCTCTCCCTACGGCACCCTACAGCACCCTACCTCACCCATCTCACCCCATCTCACCCTACACCCCTCCATCTCACCTTACCTCACCCTACAGCACCCTACCTCACCCCATTTCACCCTATATCACCCCATCTCACCTTACCTCACCCTACAGCACCCTACAGCACCCTACCTCACCCATCTCAGCCAATATCACCCTACACCCCTCCATCTCACCTTACCTCACCCTACAGCACCCTACCTCCCCCATCTCACCCCATCTTACCCTACACCCCCATCTCACCCTACATCCCCCATCTCCCCCTTTCACCCTCACCCATCACCCCATCTAAGCCTTACATCACCCCATCTAAGCCTTACATCACCCCATCTAAGCCTTACATCACCCTACCTCACCCTACCTCAGCCGAACTCACCCCATCTCACCCTACATCCCCCATCTTTCTCTATCTCCCTTGATGTTACCCTTTGTATAGTAAATCCTCTCACCACCGTTCTGTTGGTCTGACAGGGCTAATTCATTGAATGGATGTTTGCTGTGTACAAGGAGAATGGTGGCTGGGTCTATCTCTCTCTCTCTCTCTCTCTCTGCCTCATATGCTCTCACTCACTCACTCACTCACTCACTCACTCACTCACTCACTCACTCACTCACTCACTCACTCACTCACTCACTCACTCACTCACTCACTCACTCACTCACTCACTCACTCACTCACTCACACGCCTCAGGCAAGGCCCCAGTTACCAGCTGTCTTTTAGCCAGCAGCAGAGTATTGAAATGAGACAGAATATGACAGCTACCCAAGCCAACAGCAGAATGGCTGCACCTTCCGATCCTCATGGAACTCATACCATCAATACTGCAGTCTGCTATATAATCACTCATACTGCCGCTTACCTTGATATATTATGGGACAAGAGATTCCACAGGTGTTTGCAAAGGTTGATATACTCATCTGTGTGTGTGTGTGTGTGTGTGTGTGTGTGTGTGTGTGTGTGTGTGTGTGTGTGTGTGTGTGTGTGTGTGTGTATGTGTGTGTGTGTGTGTGTGTATGTATAAGTGTGTGTATGTGTGTGTATGTATAAGTGTGTGTATTTATAAGTGTGTGTATATGTGTGTATGTATAAGTGTGTGTATGTGTATGTGTGTGTGTATGTATAAGTGTGTGTGTGTGTGTGTGTGTGTGTGTGTGTGTGTGTGTGTGTGTGTGTGTGTGTGTGTGTGTGTGTGTGTGTGTGTGTGTGTGTGTGTGTTTCTCTACCTTCCTCCACGTCTCACACAGACAGAGGACCAATGCCAGGCCAGACGCTGTCATCAATTTGAATCATCTATCTGTCTGCACACAGTGTATTGTCTGAAACAGTTCTCTCCTGAGGAATCACACTAAAACAATCAGCAGGTTGTATGTATCAAGAATCTCAGAGTAGGAGAGCTGATATAGGATCAGTTTAGCTTTCTAGGTCTGGAGTCAAATGCAGTTAAGAAAGCGTACTATAAAATACACCACCATTGCTTATAACAGGAGATGGTATACAAAGTTACAGATTGGGATGGTTTCCCTCTCAAAATGAGCCTAACTTGGATAAAATAAAGGGATAGAGACCAGACCTGGGTTCAAATTTAATCAACGTTTATTTGTCACGTGTGTGGAATGCAACAGGTGTAGACTTATAGTGAAATGCTTACTTACAGGCTCTAACCAATAGTGCAAAAAAGGTATTAGGTGAACAATAGGTAGGTAAAGAAATAAAAACAACAGTAAAAAGACAGTGAAACACATATTATTTCAATGCTTTCACAGACATTTCAAAGTAAGTATTCAAATGTTTTGTTGTTGTTGAAAATACAAGTAGTTGAATATTAGAATGTATTTGAAAATATTCAAATACACAGAGTATTTTACAACACGAATAAATACTCCCGTGCATTTAAACCCAGGTGCTAGTGTCACGACTTCCACCAAAGGTGGCTCCTCTCCCTGTTCGGGTGGTGCTCGGCGGTCGTCGTCGCCGGCCTACTAGCTGCCACCGATCCCTTTTTCCTTTTCGTTTGTGTCTGTCTGTTCTGTTTACACCTGTGTCCTATTAGTTTTTTTCGGTGGGTTTATTTACCTCCGCTGCCTGCTAGTCTTTGTGCGGGATTGTTTGCTGTGGTATCTTTGTTAGGGGTGTGTGTCTGCACCACGGGGTTTTCTTTCTCACGGCAGTTGTACCGTTTTGGTATGTGTTTAGGAGAAGAGGTTTCTCCTCCGTGTGTAGCGTTTATTTCCCTGTGTGTGGCGACCTCGTTTGGGCGTATCCCCCACCCCCCATGTTGTTGTTGAGTTGTGACTTCTGAATAAACGATTGTGCCACTGGGACTTCCTTGTTCTCCTGCTCCTGATTCCTGCACCTCTCTCCTTCTAGGAGGCACGTAACACCTAGAAATAATGTATTTGGAATAAAATATATGTATATATAATATATATTTTCTAATATTTTCAAATAGTAGGTTATTTATAGGAAATGATTTGAAAATATTTTCAAATACATCCAATAGAAGTAATTGATCACTGAAATACACAATTTGAACCCAGGTCTGCTTGATACACCAAAGCTAATGTTTCTTATCCATACTATCTGAGGTTATCAATTAGGATAATCCGCCTCATCAATGAGTAATCAATCAAAAAATGAGTGTCCATTACCTCATGGCCCTGCCCTAATAGCCTAAGGTCAGCTAGCCCAGGGTCACTAAAGGTCAAACTGTTTGCCTCCACTTAAGTCAGTTAACCACCACTGATGGATGTGTTCTCTGGATCAGAAACACCACCTGCACTCTATCAAACACATGTAGGGTTTACACCCTTATTCAGGCCTCAAGCAACAAGTACTCTACGGGCCAGTTGCCCGGACCCAGACTAAGCCTAGTCCTGGATTTGAAAGCATGTTCAATGGAGAATAGAAGGTGCTTTTCTGTCCAGGGTTAGACTTAATCTGTGTCCGGGAGTCCAGCCATGGGTGTATTTGCTTTATTCTAAACATAGTAGGGGTTCTGCATCCAGTGATCTCCTCTCTCCTCCTACCTCTACTTTGATGACTCACGATAGGACTTTGTTCTTTCTGTCTTCCCTGACACTCTCATCACTCCTAGAGCCAATCTGTCTTCCTCGCCGCAGCAGGATGGAACTAATGATGGATAGCACAGAGAAAGAGAATGACCAAGGAAGGAGACAAGAATACAGGTAGAGAGAGAGAGAGAGAGAGAGAGAGAGAGAGAGAGAGAGAGAGAGAGAGAGAGAGAGAGAGAGAGAGAGAGAGAGAGAGAGAGAGAGAGAGAGACATGACAGATAGAGGGCAACAGAAAAGGAATGACAGACAGAGAGAGAGTACAACAAAGGGAACAACAGAGAGAGAATGAGAGACAATATATAGCGAGAGAGGGAGAAGACAAGAGAACAAGCTTGAGAGAGAGAGGTGGATGTGTCCACCTGTCACATGGTTGATGAGGATAGATGAAGTCTATTGTTGACTCTCGTTATAACGACTCCTTTGTCTCTGAGCAACGATGATGACAGCAACACTAATTCAAACAAAGATACCCAATTCGGTTTTTAATTACCTTCTTAAAGAGCTACTTAGGCGTGCTCTGTCTCCTCGAGTTCTCCTTTCTCTCATGGCTTGGTTGTTTCTCTCTCTGTCCTGTTGTACCCGCATGTGTGTTTACTCTCATTTTCTCAACAGATTGACTTGAATGATAGATCTCTTGCTTTCTCTGTCTCTCTCTGTCTATCTTTGTCTCGGTCTCTCTCTCTGTCTCTCTTATATTATCTCTGTGAACATAACACCCAGCAAGATGTTCCAAAAGGGTTCATCGGCTGTCTCTATAGGAGAAACCTTTTTGGTTCCAGTTAGAAACCTTTTTGGTTCCATGTATAACCTTGAACCCTCTGTGGCTCTACATGGAAGCCAAAAGTATTCTACCTGGAATTAAAAAGGGTTCTTGAAAAGGGTTATCCTATGGGGACAGCCACAGAACCCTTTTAGGTTCTACATACCACCTTTTCTATGTACTGTGTACTGTTACTTCTCCTCAATCTATCTCCTTCTCCACCAAGTGCTATTCATTCCCTAGCACATGGCCTTATAATTGCCAATAGCCTGCTGTCTCGTGTGCGTGCGTGTGTGTGTGCTTTCCAGCTCAATACATGTCCATCAACACACACACAGAGCAGTCGTCAGCTGTGAGATGGATGTTTGTCTGATTCAAAGTGACACAGAACTCTTTTTTTGTGTGGAGATTTTCACTAAACTCAGCCAGCAACATTCCGGAAGGATTTTAGAGCTTTGTGTTATTGATTCATATTGTGGCCTTCTATCTATCGTGAAGGAGCGATGTGAAAAGAAAAGTTATTATGAATATAATCTTGGAGAAACTCCTAAAATAAGTTGTCAATCATTTTCAAACATCACTTTCCACTAGATTTTTTAAAATGGATACTAAAAACATTAGTTTCCCCCCTATCGTCTAGTATCAGGATCAATCAATGTTTAGTCATGCTTCTTCCTGCCTTTGGAACATTACTCTATTCTCTATGCACACTGCTTTGGCCTCCTACCGCAGTGTGCTGTGTCGAAACGCAGTACACCATCCAACCGCAGTACACTGTCCAACCGCAGTGTGCTGTGTCCAACCGCAGTACACTGTCCAACCGCAGTACACTGTCCAACCGCAGTGCGCTGTGTCCAACCGCAATACACTGTCCAACCGCAGTACACGTGTCCAACCGCAGTGCGCTGTGTCCAACCGCAGTGCGCTGTGTCCAACCGCAGTGCGCTGTGTCCAACCGCATGTGTGTGTGTGTGTTTGTGTGTGTGTGTAGGTAGGTAAGCTAAGAAATAAAACAACAGTAAAAAGACATTTGACAAAAGAATAGCGAGGATATACATAGACACCTGTTAGTCAGGCTTATTGAGGTAGTATGTACATGTAGGTATCGTTAAAGTGACTATGCATATATGATGAACAGAGAGTTTGTTCTCCACTCCCTTGTTCCTCAAGGCTCCGTTTTAGGACCACTATTGTTTTTACTATATATTTTACCTCTTGGGGATGTCATTCGAAAACATAATCTTAACTTTCACTGCTATGCGGATGACAGACAGCTGTACATTTCAATGAAACATGGTGAAGCCCCAAAATTGCCCTCGCTAGAAGCCTGTATTTCAGACATAAGGAAGTGGATGGCTGCAAATGTTCTACTTTTAAACTCGGACAAAACAGAGATGCTTGTTCTAGGTCTCAAGAAACAAAGAGATCTTCTGTTGAATCTGACAATTAATCTTGATGGTTGAACAATCGTCTCAAATAAAACTGTGAAGGACCTCGGCGTTACTCTGCACCCTGATCTCTCTTTTGACGAACATATCAAGACTGTTTCAAGGACAGCTTTTTTCCATCTACGTAACATTGCAAAAATCAGAAACTTTCTGTCCAAAAATGATGCAGAAAAATTAATCCATGCTGTTGTTACTTCTAGGTTAGACTACTGCAATGCTCTACTTTCCGGCTACTCAGATAAAAACAAAATAAACTTCAGTCAGTGCTAAATACGGCTGCTAGAATCCTGACTAGAACCCAAAAAGTTGATCATATTACTCCAGTGCTAGCCTCTCTACACTGGCTTCCTGTCAAGGCAAGGGCTGATTTCAAGGTTTTACTGCTAACCTACAAAGCATTACATGGGCTTGCTCCTACCTATCTTTCCAATTTGGTCCTGCCATACATACCTACACGTACGCCGCGGTCACAAGACTCAGGCCTCCTAATTGTCCCTAGAATTTCTAAGCAAACAGCTGGAGGCAGGGCTTTCTCCTATCGAGCTCCATTTTTATGGAATGGTCTGCCTACCCATGTGAGAGACTCAACCTTTAAATCTTTACTGAAGACTCATCTCTTCAGTGAGTCATATGATTGAGTGTAGTCTGGCCCAGGAGTGTGAAGGTGAACGGAAAGGCTCTGGAGCAATGAACCGCCCTTGCTGTCTGGCCGGTTCCCCTCTCTCCACTGGGATTCTCTGCCTCTAACCCTATTACAGGGGCTGAGTCACTGGCTTACTTGTGCTCTTTCATGCCGTCCCTAGGAAGGTTGCGTAACTTGAGTGGGTTGAGTCACTGACATGATCTTCCTGTCTGGGTTGGCGCCCCCCCTTGGGTTGTGCCGTGGCGGAGATCTTTGTGGGCTATACTCGGCCTTGTCTCAGGATGGTAAGTTGGTGGTTGAAGATATCCCTCTAGTGGGGTTGGGGCTGTGCTTTGGCAAAGTGGGTGGGGTTATATCCTTCCTCTTTGGCCCTGTCCGGGGGTATCATCGGATGGGGCCACAGTATCTCCTGACCCCTCCTGTCTCAGCCTCCAGTATTTATGCTGCAGTAGTTTATGTGTCGGGGGGCTTATATCTGGAGTATTTCTCCTGTCTTTTCCGGTGTCCTGTGTGAATTTAAGTGTGCTCTCTCTAATTCTCTCTTTCTCTTTTTCTTTCTCTCTCTCGGAAGACCTGAGCCCTAGGACCATGCCTCTGGACTACCTGGCATGATGACTCCTTGCTGTCCCCAGTCCACCTGGCCGTGCTGCTGCTCCAGTTTCAACTGTTCTGCTTGCGGCTATGGAACCCTGACCAGTTCACCAGACCTGCTGTTTTCAACTCTCTAGAGACAGCAGGAGCGGTAGAGATACTCTTAATGATCGACTATGAAAAGCCAACTGACATTTACTCCTGATGCGCTGATTTGCTGCACCCTCGACAACTACTGTGATTATTATTATTTGACCATGCTGGTCATTTATGAACATTTGAACATCTTGGCCATGTTCTGTTATAATCTCCACCCGGCACAGCCAGAAGAGGACTGGCCATCCGTCAGAGCCTGGTTCCTCTGTAGGTTTCTTCCTAGGTTTAGGCCTTTCTAGGGAGTTTTTCACTAGCCACCGTGCCTATACACCTGCATTGCTTGCTGTTTGGGGTTTTAGGCTGGGTTTCTGTACAGCACTTTGAGATATCAGCTGATGTAAGAAGGGCTCTATAAATACATTTGATTTGATTTGATTTGAGAGTAGCAGAAGCGTAAAAAGAGGGGTTGGTGGGTGGTGGGACACAATGCAGATAGCCCGATTAGCCAATGTGCGGGAGCACTGGTTGGCCGGGCCAATTTAGGTAGTATGTACATGAATGTATAGATAAAGTGACTATGCATATAAGATAAACAGAGAGTAGCAGTGTAAAAAGAGGGCTTGGGGGACACACACACACAATGCAAATAGTCCGAGTAACCATTTGGTTACCTGTTCAGGAGTCTTATGGCTTGGGGGTAAAACTGTTGAGAAGCCTTTTTGTCCTAGACTTGGCACTCCGGTACCACTTGCCATGCGGTAGTAAAGAGAACAGTCTATGACTGGGGTGGCTGGGGTCTTTGACAATTTTTAGGGCCTTCCTCTGACACCGCCTGGTGTAGAGGTCCTGGATGGCAGGCAACTTTGACCCAGTGATGTACTGGGCCGTACTCACTACCCTCTGAAGTGCCTAGCAATTGCCGCACCAGGCAGTGATGCAACCGGTCAGGATGATCTCGATGTTGCAGCTGTAGAACATTTTGAGGATCTCAGAAATCATGACAAATATTTTTAGTTTCCTGAGGGGGAATAGGCTTTGTTGTGCCCTCTTCACGACTGTCTGTGTGTTTGGACCAATCTAGTTTGTAATTGATGTGGACACCAAGGAATTTGAAGCTCTCAACCTGCTCCACTACAGCACCGTCGATGAGAATGGGGACGTGCTCGGTGCTCCTTTTCCTGTAGTCCACAATCATCTCCTTAGTCTTGGTTACGTTGCTTTTTCTTCCGTAAGATACGGTTGCAGAAACATTATGTTCAAAACAATTTACAAATATCGCAAAAAAACAAACACATAATAGCACAATTGGTAAGGAGACCGTAAAGCGGCGGCCATCTCCTCCGGCGCCATTTTTTGGCAGTGCTCTGTGTCCAACCGCACTTCTCTGTGTCCAACCGAAGAACACTGTCCAACCGCAGGGCTTTGTGTCCAACCATCCTCTCAGGACAGAAGATGCACAACAATGTCTGAATTAATACCTCTCTGAACCACCCATCCCAGATCCGGTATATTTGTCATCAGCAACACTGAATAGCATAGCGCAACAGTCAAAAAATATTAATAAAAAATATTCATATTCATGAAATCACAAGTGAAATTTAGCAAAACACAGCTTAGCCTTTTGTTAATCACCTTGTCGTCTCAGATTTTGAAATTATGCTTAACAGCGAAAGCAATACAAGCAGTTGTGTAAGTTTATCAATAGCCTAACATAGCATTGTATACACTTAGCATCAGGAAGCTTGGTCACGAAAATCAGAAAAGCAATCAAATTAATCGTTTATCTTTGATGAGCTTCGGATGTTTTCACTCACGAGACTCCCAGTTAGACAGCAAATGTTCCTTTTGTTCCATAAAGATATTTTTTATATCCAAATACCTCCATTAGTTTGGTGCATTATGCCCAGGAATCCACCGGAAATAGCGGTCATGACGCAGACAAAAATTCAAAATTGTATCCATAATATCGACAGAAACATGGAAAATGTTTTTTATAATCAATCCTCAAGGTGTTTTTCAAATATCTATTCGATAATATATCAACCGGGACAGTTGGCTTTTCACTAAGACCGGGACGACAAATGGCTACCTCTCTGTGTTGCGCAAAAATCACACTGAGAGCCAACATCAGACAGACCACTTACGCAATGTTGACGTTTACTCTCATTCTTCAAAATAAAGGCCTGAAACTACGGCTAAAGGCTGTAGACACATTAGGGAAGCCACAGAAAAAGGAATCTGGTTGATATCCCTTTCAATGTGCAATAGGGATGCATAGAAAGACAGGGGTTTCAAAATAAGAGTCACTTCCTGATTGGATTTTTCTCAGGATTTCGCCTGCAATATCAGTTCTGTTATACTCACAGACAATATTTTTACAGTTTTGGAAACTTTAGAGTGTTTTCCATCCTAAGCTGTCAATTATATGCATAATCTAGTGTCTGGTCCTGAGAAATAGGCAGTTTACTTTGGGAACGTTATTTTTCCAAAAATAAAATTAGTGCCCCCTAGCTTCAAGAGGTTTTAATTAATGATTGGATCAGAATCACCGTTATAATCATTGGCCAGTACGAAGAATAAAGTAAAACAAAAAGTCAAATCCTTGTCTCCATCAATGGCTAATTTAAGAAAGGGACATTTTAGGTACCTAGCTAGCCACCGGACAACAACACAACGAGATGCACAACAAGTTTTTGTCAATAACGTTTGCTCTTGATGTGATTGGAGTGAAGCCAAATCCAAACTGGCTTCACTTTACACTTTTTTTTGGTACGTCAGGACCATTCACAGTTGAGCTCACTCAGTTTAGCTCAATGCTGATTGGCTATTATTTTAAACTTTTGATATCAAGGGAGGCCAAATACTCGCTGGCTTACCTTGCATTCCATGTCACGGGAAGCAACAATGTCATACTCTTTCTGACCAGACTGCATCAGATAGTTGGGCTACACATGCAGAGACAGAGGGGCGCTGTTTCCCTCGCTACGATTCTTTCTCCAGTGAGATACATTCAGCCTCTTGAGAATTGAAGGACAATGATGAAACACACAGAGACCAAAAATACATAAAAAAATGGGAATCAATTGTTTGGGGAAGCCTGGCTTCCCTTGGCATCCATGAATACACAACACTGTCTCTTCTTCTTTCCATAGTGCTTCTCCTCCTCCTTCTCTCAGTACGGACACTGCTTGTAGTGTGTGTGTCTGTGCGCGTTCAACCATGAATACACAACACTGTCTCTTCTTCTTTCCATAGTTCTTCTCCTCCACCTATCTCTCAGTACGGACACTGCTTGTAGTGTGTGTGCCTGTGCGCGTTCACGCATGAATGCGTGTGTGGGTGTGAGGGTTAATAGATGCCTCATTAAGAAGGTAATTGAGTATTCTTGAAATGTTAATTGCATCACACGTCAATAGTGATGCAATCTGGTGAGAAAGAGACAGATGTTCTCTTCAAAGTGGATGTGTTTTCTCTTCTTACTCCACAAGTCTCTTTAGAGGATCATGTTATACAACTGCGGCTGTGACAGTTTAAATAAATCGGAGGTACCACTAGAATGGAGATTATCACTGTGTCTTTGTGATGTCATGGGTTGTCAATATAGCTTGTTGGAACGTCTATCAAACTAGTTTCAACTGTCCATTCATAAAGGTTGAAACCTTGTGACACACAATCTATATTTCCCTACAGGAGCATTAAAGGTATTGAATTTAATTTAATTAATTTGCATTTAATTGATTGAATGAACCAGAGGAGACAAGGAGAAGAATTCACATCAGAGATTTTTGGGATGCACCCCCCCTCTCTCTGTGGTTAGCTATGCTCTCTAGCGCCAGCTCCAGCCTCTCTCTACAAAAAGGTGCTAAGTCAATCAAATCTATTTATAAAGCCATTTTTACATCAGCCGATGTCACAAAGTGTTGTACAGAAACCCAGCCTACAACCCCAAACAGCAAGCATTGCAGATGTAGAAGCACGGTGCCTAGGAAAAATTCACTAGAAAGGCCAGAACCTAGGAAGAAACATAGAGAGGAACCAGGCTCTGGCGGTTGGCCAGTCCTCTTCTGGCTGTGCCGGGTGGTGATTATAACAGAACATGGCCAAGATGTTCAAACGTTCATAGATGACCAGCAAGGTCAGATAATAATTGTCACAGTGGCTGTAGAGGGTGCAACAGGTCAGCTACCTCAGGAGTAAATGTCAGTTGGCATTTCATAGCCGATCATTCAGAGTTATAGACAGCAGGTACGGTAGACAGAGAGAGAGTCGAAAACAGCTGGACAAAACAGGAGAAGATAGCACATCCAGTGAACAGGTCAGGATTCCATAGCCGCAGACAGAACAGTTCTTTGGTTTGTCCCAATAGGGGAACCCTTTTTGGTGATGGGTAGAAACCCCTTACAAAGAGTTTAATTTAGAACCCTCTGTCGGGTTCTTCAAAGAACACCTTGTATATGGTTCTATCCAGAACCCCCAATGAAGGGATCTACCTATAACCATTTTATCTTTGGAGGGTTCTTGCTAGAACCCTTTCTATGAACAGTTTAATTAGCCTTTGAATGGTATTATTATGACGATACAATACATATATCACAGGGCCTGGCATTAAGGACCTAGTTATTGACACGGTTGTGTTAGGAATCTCCTGGTTTACAGACCACACCAGGCCGGCAAGTCACATCATGCTGGCTTGCAAACTATGTTTAATTCCTATTGGAATCCTCCTAGAGTTAGGATATCCAACAAGAGGAATTGTTAATCACTCGCAACCTGCACTCAGAATCACTGCCAGTTAGGGAAGACTGAATACTGAGCCAACCTCAATCATCTAAACTGGAACAACAATCTCAGTAACAGGTGCTATACATCCAACAGATTAGTTTAGAAAACTGCATGTTATTTACCTCTATGTAGCATAAAATTTATCCACCAATCAATGTACATGCAAAAACGCAGATATTACAATAAAACAAACAAATCCTTAAATCTCCCTGCAATAGAGCATGCTGGGAAATATGATATATGGAGAACACTTCTTACCTTCCAAAGATTCATCAAAGAACCCTTTCTTCCAAAAACGGTTCTTAGGATGTTAAATGTTCTAGGTAGAACCCTTTGCCTTACAATGAACCCCTGTCTTCCAAAAAGGGTTATTCTGATCATTATGGTTCTGAGTAGAACCCTATTGCTCCACAAAGAACAGTAGCTCTCTGTAGTTTAACAACATCATTATGTTCTATAGCTCCAGCCCCAGTCTCTCTCTCTCTCTCTCTCTCTCTCTCTCTCTACCTCTCTCTCTCTCTCTCTCTCTCTCTAGTATAAAATTATCACTATGCTCTACAGCTCCAGTCTCTCTCTCTCTCTGTAGTGTAACATTATCACTATGCTCTATAGGCCCACTCTCTCTACTCTCTCTCTCTCTGTAGTGTAACATTATCACTATTTTCTATTTATCTAGTCTCTCTCTCTCTCTCTCTCTCTCTCTCTCTCTCTCTCTGTAGTGTAACATTATCACTATTTTCTATTTATCCAGTCTCTCTCTCTCTCTCTCTCTCTCTGTAGTGTAACATTATCACTATGCTCTATAGGCCCAGTCTCTCTCTACCTCTCTCTCTCTCAGTGTAACATTATCTATTTTCTATTTATCCAGTCTCTCTCTCTCTACCTCTCTCTCTCTCTCTGTAGTGTAACATTATCACTATGCTCTATAGGCCCAGTCTCTCTCTACCTCTCTCTCTCTCTGTAGTGTAACATTATCACTATGCTCTATAGGCCCAGTCTCTCTCTACCTCTCTCTCTCTCTGTAGTGTAACATTATCACTATGCTCTATAGGCCCAGTCTCTCTACCTCTCTCTCTCTCTCTGTAGTGTAACATTATCACTATGCTCTATAGGCCCAGTCTCTCTCTACTCTCTCTCTCTCTGTAGTGTAACATTATCACTATGCTCTATAGGCCCAGTCTCTCTCTCTCTCTCTCTCTCTCTCTCTCTCTCTCTAGTATAAAATTATCACTATGCTCTACAGCTCCAGTCTCTCTCTCTCTCTGTAGTGTAACATTATCACTATGCTCTAGGCCCAGTCTCTCTCTACCTCTCTCTCTCTCTGTAGTGTAACATTATCACTATTTTCTATTTATCCAGTCTCTCTCTCTCTCTCTACCTCTCTCTCTCTCTGTAGTGTCATTATCACTATGCTCTATAGCCCAGTCTCTCTCTACCTCTCTCTCTCTGTAGTGTAACATTATCACTATGCTCTATAGGCCCAGTCTCTCTCTACCTCTCTCTCTCTCTGTAGTGTAACATTATCACTATTTTCTATTTATCCAGTCTCTCTCTCTCTCTCTCTCTCTCTCTCTCTCTCTCTCTCCCTCTCTCTTGTCGGAGTGCATGCTGGGAGTGAGTCGTCAAACAGTAGTGTTTGTGAGAGCGAATGGAATTTATTTTCACTCTATCGTGTTTTGGTATGTATATATATATATATTGATTAGTTTAGTTGTTGTAAGGGTATCTTGTTTAAACTATCACTAAGCACGTATAGGGGTGGTGGGATCTTTGAGATTGGTTTTTCGCGAGGGCACAACCAGCGGGTGGGGCTGGTTGCTATGGCCACTCGTGGAAATGGAGAGTTTGAAAAACTTAGAGGCATGGAGTAAAGATTCCTGCTGCGGTCGGGTGTTCAGTGGAAGAATGTAGCTTAGCTGTGGGTGCTATCATTGGGTATGATAGCATCAAATCAGCCTCAAGGATGAATAGCGCTGTAGTGATATTCTTAGATTCAATTGAAAAGGTGAATAAAATAGTTGAGAGGGGCGTTATTACGCCGGTATTTCCGCTTATGAATCCGGTGAAGAAAGTCATGCTTTCTAACGTGCCACCATTTGTTAGAGATGAAGTGTTAGAGTGAGAGTTATCTCGCCATGGTCAAATCGTATCTACAATAAAGAAGGTTCTTTTTGGATGCAAATCTCCGTTGTTGAAACATGTTGTGTCTCATAGGAGACAAGTGCATATGATTTAAAAAAAGGAAGGAGATGAACTGAATTTAGCGTTTAGCTTTAAGATTGATGGATTTGATTATGTCTTCTATGCATCTACTGAATCAATTAAATGCTTTGGATGTGGAAGAGAGGGGCATTTGGTGCGTAGTTGTCCCGAAAATGAGCGCGCTGAGCCTGGTAGTAGTTTTAGTCCGAGTGCAACTAACGCACCAACACGAAGGGATGAAAATAATAAGGGTACAGGAGAAGAGAGAAGGTGGGCAGATAAGGTTGGAAAAGCAGGAGAGGAAGGCAGTGTGGATACGGGGGAAATTGTGGTAGATCAGAACAAAGAGGGAGGGGAAACAGTAGGTGAGATTGCGACTGCCGTCGCTGAGGTGGTGCTGGAAAATGAAATTGGAAGTCAAGAGGAGATTGAAATAATGGAAAAGGAAGCGGATGTTTTCAAAATACCGAGGAGTAAAAGGAAGAATTTAAGGGGTGGTGAAGGGTCTAATTCTAAGAGAAAGGTAGAGTTTGATAAATCAATTGAAGATGAACAAGGTGTAGAGATGGGGCAGTATTCTTCTGGGGAGGATAGTGAGAGTGAGTCATCTGACGCGTCACAACAATATAGTGAGATAAATGGGGTGGAAGGGAGGTATGGGATCGAGAGGATACGTAAATTTTTGAAGTTGACAAAAGGGAAGAAATATATGCAGGATTACAATGTAACTGATTTTTCCCTGAATGTGAATTGTTTATTGAATCAGCAAAGTTTCTGATGTCAAAAATTACAGGGGGAAGTTTGAAAAGCCCTGAAATTGCTAGACTCAAGAAAGTGGTCACAAGAGTGATAAGTGATGTAAATTCTAAAGAAAATGAAAGAGTTCAGTTGCAGTCTTAACTCTGTAAAGAGATGTGGTGGCTGGATCTTCCTCTGTATATTTTTTTTTATCCATGAGCAGTTTTAAGATTTCTTCTTTAAACGTAAATGGGGCAAGAGATGTTAAAAAAGAGCCATGGTGTATGAGTTAATTAGGGGAAAGGGAAGTGACATAATTTTTCTACAAGAAACGCATAGTAATTTGGAAAATGAAGTTATGTGGCAACAGGAGTGGGGGACAGTGGTGTGTAGTCATAAAAACTCAAAAAGTGGGGGTGTGGTTATCTTGTTCTCAAAAGGGTTTTTGCCGTTGTCTTATGAGGTTGAAGAGGTAGTTGAGGGGACGTTATTAAAAGTTAGAGCAAGGTATGAAAACATCACTATGTGTCTGATAAATGTATATGCTCCAGTGGTGACAGTTGAGAGGGTATGTTTTTTAGAGACACTATCAAATACCATTGAGAAATGTAACAAAGAAGATTATTTGTTTATTGCTGGGGATTTTAACTGCACAGTTAGTGATTTAGATAGAAATCACCAAGAACCTCATATAGCCTCAAGGATGTTTTTAAAACGCCTGATTGTAACAAATGAATTGTGTGATATTTGGTGGAGTCAACATGGAGGAACAAGGCAGTACACCTGGGCGCATGTGAGAGAGAACATCATCTCGATGGCCAGGTTAGATAGGTTTTATGTTTTTGAGCATCAATCTCAGGTCTGTAAATCAAGTGTGATAACTCCAGTGGGATTTTCTGATCATTGTTTAATAACAGAGGTGGTGTTCATTAACGATGTAAAACCCAAAAGCGCATACTGGCATTTTAATATAACTTTATTGAGTGATGCTCACTTCAGGAACTGTTTCAGTTTTTTTTGGGAGAGGTGGAGGTCTCAAAAGGCCAGTTTTGTATCCATTCAACAGTGGTGGGATATAGGGAAAATCCAGATTCAACAATTTTGTAATCAATACACGAGGAATGTCACCAAAGATATCACCAGATCAATGAAAGCCCTAGATATTGAAATAGTGGAACTCATGACGTTGGTTGAGACCACAGGAGATCGAGGCCATACTCAGGCCCTCAAGAGGAGAAAAGCTGCATTGGCAGACCTGCTGGGTATCAGAGCACAGGGGGCACTGGTGAGAAGTAAATTTCAGGGAATATCTGAAATGGATGCCTCATCCAAATTTTTCTTTGGTTTAGAGAAAAAGAATGGACAAAGAAAAATTATTCATTGTCTCAAATCAGCTGTTGGACAAGAGCTCACTAGCCCTAGTGAAATTAGAAAGAGGGCAGTAGAGTTCTATGCTGAGCTCTACAAGTGTGAGTACAAAGAGGACAAAACAGTGACACAGCAGTACTTTGATGGGCTCCCAAAGGTGGCTGCAGAAGCTCAGGTTGAGCTTGAGCAACCATTGTCTTTGCAGGATTTATACACTGCATTAAAAGGAATGGAAAATGGAAGGGCACCAGGCATTGATGGGCTTCCCGGTGACTTTTTAAGTCTTTTGGGCTATGTTGGGAGAGGATTGGTTAGAAGTAGCTAATGATAGTTTAACCGGAGGGTTACTACCAATAAGCTGCAGAAGGGCTGTCCTCACCCTACTGCCCAAAAAGGGTGACCCGAGGGAGGTGAAGAACTGGAGGCCGGTGGCTTTATTGTGCACTGATTATAAGATATTGTCAAAAGCCTTGTCCAACAGGCTGAGGGAGGTGATGGGGCAAATCATACATACGGATCAGTCCTACTGTGTTCCTGGCAGGCAGATAGGGGATAACATTTCTCTGATTTGTGATTTTTTGGACGTCTCTAGGGCTATATGGTTGGATGCTGGTCTAATTTCAATTGATCAGGAAAAGGCATTTGACCGAGTTGAACATCAATATTTATGGCACACGTTTGAGGCGTTTGGGTTCAGCTCTGGTTTTATTGCCATGATAAAGGTGATATATGGTGACATTGAAAGTGTATTGAAAGTTAACGGTGGTTTGAGTGCTCCTTTTAAAGTGTGTGTAGAGGTATAAGGCAGGGATGTTCTATGTCAGGGATGTTATATGCCATTGCTATAGAGCCACTACTAAATAGCATTAGAAGTCGCATTGCAGGGGTGTGCCTTTCAGAGGATATTCCTCCTATTCGTCTCTCAGCCTATGCTGATGATGTAGTTGTGCTAGTGAAAAATCAAGCGGAGGTGGATAGCTTGAGTCTAATGGTTGATCGTTTTAGGGAATATCCTCTGCAAAGGTAAATTGGGAAAAGAGTTGTGCGTTACAGATTGGAGAATGGTCTGGAGGGATCATGGCTTTGCCAGGGGGCTAGAATGGTGTAAGGGAGGTTTTAAGTATCTTGAGTATACCTAGGAGATGAGGGGACTATGGAAAAAAATTGGAGTGGGTGGTTGAAATGGTGGAAGGGAGGATGAGGAAATGGCGTTGGTTATTATCTAGTATGTCATATAGGGGGCGCACTATTATAGTTAACAATGTGATTGCATCTGCACTGTGGCATCGGTTGTCAGTTTTAGAACCACCATCTGGCCTTCTGGCTAAGATACAGGCAATTATTGTGGATTTCTTTTGGGATAAATATCACTGGGTTCCACAAAGTGTTTTGTATTTGTCAAAAGAAGAGGGGGGACAAGGTCTTGTACATCTTGCTAGTAGGGCTGCTGCTTTCCGGTTCCAGTTTATTCAAAGGTTGCTTTATGGACCGGAAAATGTGGTGTGGAGAGAGGTGGCAGGTCTTATATTACAACGGGTTGGAGGATTAGGTTTAAGGAAGGCTTTATTTCTGGTTGATAGTAGCCAGATTTCTAGGGAGGGAGTACCTCCGTTTTACAGAGGACTTCTCAGAGTGTGGAGCATAATGAAGGTGTCTAGACGAACTTCAGCGGAGTCAGTGCATTGGCTGTTGGAGGAACCTCTGGTGTATGGAGCAAGACTGAATTGTACAACTGCAGCTGTTCCACATTTCTCCAAGATTCTGGTGAAGGGGAAAATCATCACCTTAAGACAGTTAATGGCCATGGCTGGGCCCGCCTTAATGGATGGAAGACGGGTGGCAGAACATTTGGGGATGAGGTCGGAAAGGATTGTCGGACAAATGCTGGGGAGCTGTAGGAAGGCTCTGTCAGCGGAAGAATAGGGTATGCTTAGTAGCCACAAGAAGAAGGTACAAGATGAAGACATCTCATTTCCAAGACTAGGGATTACACCAAATATCCCAGAGTCAGAAAGAAAGGTGTTATTGCTGGATTTGAGAGGGTTGGAGGAGGTGGGTTTGGATGAGGTGAATGGGAAGGACTTGTATAGGGGGTGTGTCAAGGTGTTGAATAAAGATAAATTGAAAAATAGAAAAGACACTCCATGGAGGGTAAAATTGGGCATTGATGATAGGGTAAAGCCAGCATGGAGGGCACTGTACAAACCACCGTTACAAAAGGGTACTGGTGATATGCAATGGAGGGTTTTACATGGCATCATTGCAGTTAATGCTTTTGTATCTGTTATTAATTCAGATGTTAGAGATGGATGTCCTTTTTGTAATATAAGAGAAACCATTTTTCACTGTTTTATGGAGTGTGAGAGGATAAAACCTCTATTGGAAATGCTGGAATCTTTGTTTAAAGCTGTAGGGGAATTTTTCAATAACACTGTTTTTATTTTGGGGTTTCAATATAGTAAACAACAGAAAAGAAAATGTCAAATGTTAAATTTTATTTTGGGACAAGCTAAGATGTCAATTTTTCTGAGTAGAAAACACAGGATAGAAACGGGATATGGGAAGGATGTAAGATGTGTTTTTAAAGGATTAGTGAAAGCAAGAATAAAAGTCGATTTTGAGTTCTTTTCAGCTGTAAAAGATCTCCTATTATTTGAGGAGAAGTGGGCCTACGAAAGAGAGCTTTGTTTTGTAGAGGAGGTGAAATTATTTTTTGCTGATGAAATAAGTTGAATGTATATGTTATGTATTTATTTTTGTTTAGGAATTACATTTGTTGTTTCATTTCTGAAAAGGCAGTGTGTGTCATTTTTTTTATGTTAACACTTGAGTAAAAAATAAAGGTTTTATAAAAACTCAAACTCTCTCTCTCTCTCTCTCTGTCTCTGTCTCTCAATTCACTTCAATTCAATTCAAGGGCTTTATTGGCATGGGAAACGTGTTAACATTGCCAAAGCAAGTGAGGTAGATAATATATAAAGTGAATATATAAAGTGAAATAAACAATAAAAATTAACAGGAAACATTACACATACAGAAGTTTCAAAACAATAAAGACATTACAAATGTCATATTATATATACAGTGTTTTAACAATGTACAAATGGTTAAAGGACACCAGATAAAATAAATAAGCATAAATATGGGTTGTATTTACAATGGTGTTTGTTCTTCACTGGTTGCCCTTTTCTCGTGACAACAGGTTACAAATCTTGCTGCTGTGATTGCACACTGTGGGATTTCACCCAGTAGATATGGGAGTTTATCAAAAATGGATTTGTTTTCGAATTCTTTGTGGATCTGTGTAATCTGAGGGAAATATGTCTCTCTAATATGGTCATACATGGGGCAGGAGGTTAGGAAGTGCAGCTCAGTTTCCACCTCATTTTGTGGGCAGTGAGCACATAGCCTGTCTTCTCTTGAGAGCCATGTCTGCCTACGGCGGCCTTTCTCAATAGCAAGGCTATGCTCACTGAGTCTGTACATAGTCAAAGCTTTCCTTAATTTTGGGTCAGTCACAGTGGTCAGGTATTCTGCCGCTGTGTACTCTCTGTGTAGGGCCAAATAGCATTGTAGTTTGCTCTGTTTTTTTGTTAATTCTTTCCAATGTGTCAAGTAATTAGCTTTTTCTTTTCTCATGATTTGGATGAGTCTAATTGTGCTGCTGTCCTGGGGCTCTGTAGGGTGTGTTTGTGTTTGTGAACAGAGCCCCAGGACCAGCTTGCTTAGGGGACTCTTCTCCAGGTTCATCTCTCTGTAGGTGATGGCTTCGTTATGGAAGGTTTGGGAATCGCTTCCTTTTAGGTGGTTATAGAATTTAACGCCTCTTTTCTGGATTTTGATAATTAGTGGGTATCGGCCTAATTCTGCTCTGCATGCATTATTTCTGGTTCTACGTTGTACACGGGGGATATTTTTGCAGAATTCTGCGAGCAGAGTCTCAATTTGGTGTTTGTCCCATTTTGTGAAGTCTTGGTTGGTGAGCGGACCCCAGACCTCACAACCATAAAGGGCAATGGGCTCTATGACTGATTCAAGTATTTTTAGCCAAATCCTAATTGGTATGTTGAAATGTATGTTCCTTGTTATGGCATAGAATGCCCTTCTTGCCTTGTCTCTCAGATCGTTCACAGCTTTGTGGAAGTTACCTGTGGCGCTGATGTTTAGGCCAAGGTATGTATAGTTTTTTTGTGTGCTCTAGGGCAACAGTGTCTAGATGGAATTTGTATTTGTGGTCCTGGTGACTGGACCTTTTTTGGAACACCATTATTTTGGTCTTACTGAGATTTACTGTCAGGGCCCAGGTCTGACATAATCTGTGCATAAGATCTAGGTGCTGCTGTAGGCCCTCCTTGGTTGGTGACAGAAGCACCAGATCATCAGCAAACAGCAGACATTTGACTTCGGATTCTAGTAGGGAGAGGCCGGGTGCTGCAGACTTTTCTAGTGCCCGCGCCAATTCGTTGATATATATGTTGAAGAGGGTGGGGCTTAAGCTGCATCCCTGTCTCACCCCACGACCCTGTGTGAAGAAATTTGTGTTTTTTGCCAATTTTAACCGCACACTTGTTGTTTGTGTACATGGATTTTAAAATGTCGTATATTTTACCGCCAACACCACTTTCCATCAGTTTGTATAGCAGACCCTCATGCCAAATTGAGTCTAAGGTTTTTTTTAAATCAACAAAGCATGAGAAGACTTTGCCTTTGTTTTGGTTTGTTTGGTTGTCAATTAGGGTGTGCAGGGTGAATACATGGTCTGTTGTACGGTAATTTGGTAAAAAGCCAATTTGACATTTGCTCAGTACATTGTTTTCATTGAGGAAATGTATGAGTCTGCTGTTAATGATAATGCAGAGGATTTTCACAAGGTTACTGTTGATGCATATTCCACGGTCGTTATTGGGGGCAAATTTGTCTCCACTTTTGTGGATTGGGGTGATCAGTCCTTGGTTCCAAATATTGGGGAAGATGCCAGAGCTAAGGATGATGTTAAAGCGTTTTAGTATGGCCAATTGGAATTTGTTGTCTGTATACTTGATCATTTCATTGAGGATACCATCAACTCCACAGGCCTTTTTGGGTTGGAGGGTTTTTATTTTGTCCTGTAACTCATTCAATGTAATTGGAGAATCCAGTGGGTTCTGGTAGTCTTTAATAGTTGATTCTAAGATCTGTATTTGACCATGTATATGTTTTTGCTCTTTATTCTTTGTCATAGAGCCAAAAAGATTGGAGAAGTGGTTTACCCATACATCTCCATTTTGGATAGATAATTCTTCATGTTGTTGTTTGTTTAGTGTTTCTCTCTCTCTCTCTCTCTCTCTCTCTCTCTCTCTCTCTCTCTCAATTTAATTAAATTCAAGCTGCTTTATTGGCATGAAAAACATTGTGTCAATATTGCCAAAGCAACAATGTATACAATATACATTGTAACAAAATTATAAACGATAGCAAATAATAATATAAAATGGTAGTAAATAATAATGCAAAATTAAATATAAAAATAACAACAATAAAACAGTCATCTTCTCCTTTATATCAGTACTACAACTACCATCATCATTACTACCACTACTACTACCATCACTAAACTGTTATCATTACCATTACCACCCATACCACTACTATTCGGAATGATAAACAGCAATAATAATAGTAATAACAATAATAGTAATAATAAGTAAGTTACTTCTTACTATGCAGATGTTATTTTTCAGTGTCCCTCAGGCTGTCGCAGGAAAATACATATTTGGCTGCAAGAGGAGCAGTTGCTCCTTCACCCATGAGTATTTTTAGTTTTCCCTCTGGGTTTAATTTGTAAAAATGTGGAATAAATGTAGTCATTTCTGTGAATAATGAATCTCTTTGTGAGGAATATTTCTCACAGTAAAGGAGAAAGTGCATCTCTGTCTCTACCTCCCCTGTTATGCAGTGACCACATACACGCTCCTCTTTGGGTAGCCATGTCTTTTTATGTCTGCCGGTTTCTATTGCCAATCGGTGGTCACTCAGCCTGTACTTGGTAAGGATCTGTCTCTGCTTCGTATCTCTGACAGAGTAGAGATAATCAGCCAATTCATTTTCTCTGTTTAGGGTCAGATAGCAATTTAGTCAGCTTTGGGATTTTGTTTAGTTTTTCCAATGTTGTAAATATGATTTTGCTTATTGGAATTCTTTCTTTTGAAGCAGTGCTGGTGTCAGCTTGGTTGGTGAGGTCTGACTGAGAGGGCTTGTTTCTGGGCTCAGCTCTTGGGTTTGAAGTGCTTGACTTGAATTGACTTGAAGACTTGAATTTGGACTTGAATTTATATGCCAAAATTTTAATGATCTTTTCATTATTACTGGAAAACAGCCCAATTCTGCCCTACATGCATTAGTCTGAACTTGTAGAATTTTCCGACAGAATTCTGCATGTAGGGCTTCAATTGGATGTTTGTTCCACATTTTAAAGTCCAGTTTATTGAGTGGCCCCCAAACCTCACTTCCATAAAGAGCTATTGGTAGGATTACACTGTCAAATATTTTAGTCCAAATTCTAATTGGGATGTTGATTTTGAATAATTTATTTTTTATTGCATACATTGCTCTGTGGGCATTTTCTTTGAGTGCATTCACTGCCATTTTAAAGTTTCCCGATTTACTGCCCAATTATGGCAATATTGCTCTAGAATATTAATGTTCTGTTGAAGACCTTCTTTGGTTGGTGATAGAAGCAGATCTTATAAAAGCTTTCTCTCTCTAGCTCTCTCTCTCTAGCTCTCTCTCTCTCTCTGTGATATAACATTATCACTATGTTCTATAGCTCCAGCCCCAATCTCTCTCTGTGTGGACTGTAGGCTACACATCACATCTGTGAACCACCTGAGTCGGGAGATGCAACGTGCCACAGCTCATCTCCATTTTGACAGTTTCCCTTACAGTTCTAATTAACAGTAATTGATCCGAACCAATCAAGCGTGACACTGCAGGAAGGATGCATCTGATTGGACGAAATAAAACACAACAACATCACAGGACATTTTGACACTCTTGAGGCTGGAGGAACCACGCTAGAAAGAGAAGGTAACCCTATTTAATTTAGAATTTTAAGACAGTTTGAAATATACCCAAAAATATATTTTAAAAGTATATAACAATGTTTGGCCTTACTACTACCAGCCCATACAAACACATTTAAAAACAGATTCACTTCATGGAACAACAGCTAGTCCCACCCGAAGTGTCTAAATGAAGTTTGTTCTGAAGTATCTGAGAGATAGAAGAAACATCAGGAAACATTTGCTATTTTTTCATATGTATTTGAACTCAGTTTCTTTGCATTAAAATTCTAAGCCAGGGGAGGAGGGGAGGGTTCTACTAAGCTATATGAAGTTGTTTTAACCCTTGTGTAGTCTTAACATTGTGTATAATCCCCTTGTCCTAAGGGTCGAAAATGACCTGCCTTCACTAAACCCCTCAAATTATGTAGATTAATTGAATTTTAAACCCCAAATCTATTTAGCATGAAGAAACAACCTGTCATTCATCACCAAACGTTGTGAATATCTGGGTTTTGCCTCTTCACAATGCAGAAAGACTGCATTTAATCAGTGGACACCACGTATTTTTAGTACAACACACCTGTCATCAATGTTTTCTTTATTAAAGCAGAGGTTTATTATTATTATTAGTACTGCTAAAGGTACTGCATAGGTGTAAACATGCATGTTTTAGCAAGAGAGAGCACTTGTATAGTCTAAGAAAGTAGCAGAAAGTAGTTTTGAATGCATTTTATTGAAGGGAAACAACTTTTTTGGCAACATAGTGACATATTCTTATACACTGTACAATGAGGAATTCAACTACAAAATACTAGTCTTCTCCCATTTTTCTCACATGTGCAGCAGATAGTATTTGTTTTACAGTCCTTCTTTGGTGGGCGGAATTGGCATCTCCTCCTCTTGTCTGCCCCAGCTGCAGCCTCAGGTGGATCAGGACAAGATTCAGCCCCCTGAACAGCTTTCACAAACTCCGCAGAGGCTGCTGTGCGGTGGAGGTGCTCCCTTCAAGAGCCTTTCCTAGCTGCTCCAGGAACACCTTCCTCTTGTTCCACTTATCAGGCATCCAGGTAGGGTTGATCTTGTTAAGTATCACAAAGGCATTGTATGAGGACACATCAATGATGTTATGGAAGATGACCAGGGGCCAGCGGGCAGTCATCCTCCTACAGCTGTAAGTTCCAATCACCTTGTCCAGATTGTCCACGCCTCCTAGGTTGTGGTTGTAGCCGAGGATGATGGCTGGCTACCTGTCATTACGACCACTGATCTCAGCCGTTTTGTGCAGTGTGCTCAGGAGGACCACATTCTTGTTCCTCTTTGGTAGGTAAGGAACTAGAGTGGTGGTGGGGGTGAAGGCAAACTTTGATGAGAAGGCCTCTCTCCCCCTTGTTGTGAGGAGTACAGGGTGGAACTCAGGCTTGTTCATTCTAACTGTGCCAACCATGGTGATCTTCCTCTTCAGGAGCTGCTGGCTGAGTTCAATCAGTAGCACACATAATCTAAATTTCTCATTGTGTGTGTGTGTGTGTGTATGTGTGTGTGTGTGTGTGTGTGTCCTTGTGGTGTGGAAATTATTTTATAACTGCCTGGTCAAAAATGGCCCTAAGACAGTCTTTGTACCCTGGTGGTGTACAGCTTTTATGGAAATATGAACAAAGGCGATGTTTCACTTTCTCTAATGTTGGCGTCACTCTAGGAAAAGTCATCAAATTTCAAGTTGAAAAAATATCATTTAGGGGGTTTTCTCTGCTGTTCAACATAGCGGCGGGTCATTTTTGACCTTTAAAACAACACAAGGGTAAAGGTCAAACCAAGGATCGTTTTGCTATTTTATTTTATTTGGAATTTTAAGACGCCTTGAAGAATCAAAAATAAATATGAAAGGCCTTATTGCTTTTAGCTCATTCTTTTATTTGATTTTTACCACTTCCTCCCCGATTTTGTGATATCCAATTGGTAGTCTCGCTGCAACGTACGGACTCGGGAGGGGCGAAGGTCGAGAGCCATGCGTCTTCAACTCCCGTACGGACTCGGGAGAGGTGAAGGTCGAGAGCCATGCGTCCTCAACTCCCGTACGGACTCGGGAGGGGCGAAGATCGAGAGCCATGCGTCCTCAACTCCCGTACGAACTCGGGAGGGGCGAAGGTCGAGAGCCATGCCTCCTCAACTCCCGTACGGACTCGGGAGAGGCGAAGGTCGAGAGCCATGCGTCCTCAACTCCTGTACGGACTCGGGAGAGGCGAAGGTCGAGAGCCATGCATCCTCAACTCCCGTACGGACTCGGGAGAGGCAAAGGTCGAGAGCCATGCATCCTCAAAAACACGAACCTGTCAAGCCGCACTGCTTCTTGACTCACTGCCCGCTTAACCCGAAAGCCAGACGCACCAATGTGTCAGAGGAAACACCGTACAACTGGCGACCGTGTCAGCGTGCATGCACGAGAGATATATGTATTTGTATGTACCCCTTATTGGCAGTAAACAGTCACCATATATACTTCCACAAATGTTTTCAACTGGTACTGGGCGACCTTCAGACAAGTCCTCTGGAGAATCTTATCTTTCCACAGAGGGGTCATATTAGTGTGTATCCCAAACTGTTTGGACGCTACAGATTTTGTGAGAAGAACGTGTTTCGGGACGTCTCACGGTCTGTCAAACCCCTCTCTAGCTCTGTCACCTTTCACCTCAGATGGGATGTCTCCTGGTCTGTCAAACCCCTCTCTAGCTCTGTCACCTTTCACCTCAGATGGGATGTCTCCTGGTCTGTCAAACCCCTCTCTAGCTCTGTCACCTTTCACCTCAGATGGGATGTCTCCTGGGTTGTCAAACCCCTCTCTAGCTCTGTCACCTTTCACCTCAGATGGGATGTCTCCTGGTCTGTCAAACCCCTCTCTAGCTCTGTCACCTTTCACCTCAGATGGGATGTCTCCTGCTCTGTCAAACCCCTCTCTAGCTCTGTCACCTTTCACCTCAGATGGGATGTCTCCTGGTCTGTCAAACCCCTCTCTAGCTCTGTCACCTTTCACCTA
Organism: Oncorhynchus tshawytscha; assembly: GCF_018296145.1. Classification (NCBI taxonomy): domain Eukaryota; kingdom Metazoa; phylum Chordata; class Actinopteri; order Salmoniformes; family Salmonidae; genus Oncorhynchus; species Oncorhynchus tshawytscha. The sequence goes on along the minus strand of NC_056436.1, from coordinate 75,656,875 downwards.
AGATGGGATGTCTCCTGGTCTGTCAAACCCCTCTCTAGCTCTGTCACCTTTCACCTAAGATGGGATGTCTCCTGGTCTGTCAAACCCCTCTCTAGCTCTGTCACCTTTCACCTCAGATGGGATGTCTCCTGGTCTGTCAAACCCCTCTCTAGCTCTGTCACCTTTCACCTCAGATGGGATGTCTCCTGCTCTGTCAAACCCCTCTCTAGCTCTGTCACCTTTCACCTCAGATGGGATGTCTCCTGGTCTGTCAAACCCCTCTCTAGCTCTGTCACCTTTCACCTAAGATGGGATGTCTCCTGGTCTGTCAAACCCCTCTCTAGCTCTGTCACCTTTCACCTAAGATGGGATGTCTCCTGGTCTGTCAAACCCCTCTCTAGCTCTGTCACCTTTCACCTAATATGGGATGTCTCCTGGTCTGTCAAACCCCTCTCTAGCTCTGTCACCTTTCACCTCAGATGGGACGTCTCCTGGTCTGTCAAACCCCTCTCTAGCTCTGTCACCTTTCACCTCAGATGGGATGTCTCCTGGTCTGTCAAACCCCTCTCTAGCTCTGTCACCTTTCACCTAAGATGGGATGTCTCCTGGTCTGTCAAACCCCTCTCTAGCTCTGTCACCTTTCACTCAAGATGTGGAAACGCAACATCGGTGGATGCGGTGGATTGAGACACATCCAATACAAACTGACATCTCTGGCCTATATTATTTCCTTTGTAGCATGAATATATACATCTCAAAACATACTTTATGTGCAGAAATTGACCATGATAATGAAAAAAGTTCAACCTTGAAATAGCAAGGAAAAAGCATCATATTCTGAGTTCCATGTCCATTAGAGAAGGTTGAGACTCAGAGGAACACCAGCAGTGGTCAACGTGAGATATTCCTCATCATTGACATAGTTCTGATGTTTAGAATAGCTTGTAGGACAGGGAAAGGGATGAGAGACAGAAAGAGACAGAGACAGAGTGGATAGATGGAGAAAGAGATGGTTAGAGAGAGAGAGAGAACGAGAGGGAGAGAGGCAGAGAGATAAATAAATAAATAAATAGAGAGAGCGAGCGAGGGAGAGAGAGATGGAAGGTACCATGGCTGTTAATGTCTCTGTGCCGTCCCAGGGGTTTGGCGAGGCGGACGGCAGAGTGTGGTGGAGTGCATTATGGGTAGAACATGTCTGACAAGTCGCATCTGCACGACTGACACTCAACTGAGTCAGAGTGCTGGACATAGCCGGAATCAATGCCTGGAAACTCAAATTACTGACAGTTTATCAGGGTGGGAGGACAAAGAGACAGAGAACATCATTGTGTGTTATCAATAATTCAACCTCTCTTTCGTGTCGTCTGAGATTCCCAAAGATTGAAAAGCAGCTGCGGTCATCCCACTCGACAAAGGGGGGGGTCACTCTTGACCCAAACTGCTACAGACCTATATCTATCCTACCCTGCCTTTCTAAGGTCTTCGAAAGCCAAGTCAACAAACAGATTATCGACCATTTCGCATCTCACCATACCCTCTCTGCTATGCAATCTGGTTTCAGAGCTGGTCATGGGTGCACCTCAGCCACGCTCAAGGTCCTAAACGATATCTTAACCGCCATCGATAAGAAACATTACAGCCGTATTCATTGATCTGGCCAAGGCTTTTGACACCAACTATTTCTCTGATAGAGTTCAGTGTGTCAAATCGGAGGGTCTGTTGTCCGGACCTCTGGCAGTCTCTATGGGGGTGCCACAGGGTTCAATTCTTGGAGCGGCTCTCTTCTCTGTATACATCAATGATGTCGCTCTTGCTGCTGGTGAGTCTCTGATCCACCTCTACGCAGACGACACCATTCTGTATACTTCTGGCCCTTCTTTGGACACTGTGTTAACAACCCTCCAGACAAGCTTCAATGCCATACAACTCTCCTTCCGTGGCCTCCAATTGCTCTTAAATACAAGTAAAACTAAATGCATGCTCTTCAACCGATCGCTGCCTACACCTGCCCGCCTGTCCAACATCACTACTCTGGACGGCTCTGGCTTAGAATACGTGGACAACTACAAATACCTAGGTGTCGGTTAGACTGTAAACTCTCCTTCCAGGCTCACATCAAACATCTCCAATCCAAAGTTAAATATAGAATTGACTTCCTATTTCGCAACAAAGCATCCTACACTCATGCTGCCAAACATACCCTTGTAAAACTGACCATCCTACCAATCCACGACTTCGGCGATGTCATTTACAAAATAGCCTCCAATACCCTACTCAACAAATTGGATGCAGTCTATCACAGTGCCATCCGTTTCGTCACCAAAGCCCCATATACTACCCACCATTGCGACCTGTACGTTCTCGTTGGCTGGCCCTCGCTTCATACTCGTCGCCAAACCCACTGGCTCCAGGTCATCTACAAGACCCTGCTAGGTAAAGTCCCCCCTTATCTCAGCTCGCTGGTCACCATAGCATCACCCACCTGTAGCACACGCTCCAGCAGGTATATCTCTCTAGTCACCCCCAAAACCAATTCTTTCTTTGGCCGCCTCTCCTTCCAGTTCTCTGCTGCCAATGACTGGAACGAACTACAAAAATCTCTGAAACTGGAAACACTTATCTCCCTCACTAGCTTTAAGCACCAGCTGTCAGAGCAGCTCACAGATTACTGCACATGTACATAGCCCATCTATAATTTAGCCCAAACAACTACCTCTTTCCCTACTGTATTTAGTTATTTTATTTATTTATTTGTTTATTTTGCTCCTTTGCACCCCATTATTTTTATTTCTACTTTGCACATTCTTCCACTGCAAATCTACCATTCCAGTGTTTTACTTGCTATATTGTATTTACTTCGCCACCATGGCTTTTTTTTGCCTTTACCTCCCTTATCTCACCTCATTTGCTCACATCGTATATAGACTTGTTTCTACTGTATTATTGACTGTATGTTTGTTTTACTCCATGTGTAACTCTGTGTTGTTGTGTGTGTCGAACTGCTTTGCTTTATCTTGGTCAGGTCGCAGTTGTAAATGAGAACTTGTTCTCAGCTTACCTACCTGGTTGAATAAAGGTGTTCTCAACTAGCCTACCTGGTTAAATAAAGGTGTTCTCAGCTTACCTACCTGGTTAAATAAAGGTGTTCTCAGCTTACCTACCTGGTTAAATAAAGGTGAACTAAATAAATCAAATAAAAAACTTGACTCACATTTAAAGGCATCTATCAGCCTCTTAGATGCAGTGGCGCAAATTTGGTTTTAGAAGTGGGGGGACATAATTAATTTACCATTTTGTTTATTTTTTATCCGGTCTGATAAACACTCCAAATAACCTAACCCGACCGCTTGGAGGAGTCCGCATGGTCCTAAAGCACACCGCTGCCTCGTTTCGTATCACATTCCAATGATAAAGCTGGGGGGACAGATATGCAATTTCAGAATGTGGAACCCAGAACCAACTCTATGGTTAGAGGAGAAGACAGACAGCTATAGTGTTAAACCATGTGTGTCTCGCTGAGAACAGGCCAAGCTTAGATGAAGACTCTATACACATTTAGGCTGAAATGTTGTTGAAATGTTTTCAAATCATTTGATTCTACATGCACCTACTGTATACATTTTGGAGTGAAGTCCTATTTATCATATATATCTCACCTGCAACCCTTAATAACACTATGATTTAGCAATATGCAAGCACGACTGAGTAATAATTGTTGAGTACCAGGAAAAAAACATCAAGAAAGGTCAGACAATTGCCTATCAAAAGCGAATGATTATATGAATGATTACATTATACAAGGCACAAGCTTAGAAAGAGACCATAAAGCTGAGACCCTTTTATAAGATCTGTAATATAGTAGTAATACTGTAAACCTCCAATCAGAACCTCTGCTACCCTGACGTGTGACAGACCGGGGGATGGAGATAGATACCGCAGCATTCCTAAGACAACACACAGTTAATAAGAGAGAGAGGGTAGGGCCGGCCTACCGTTTAATTTCCTTGTAATGCTCTTCTACTGGAACCGAGGAGTTTGAATTCACTAACAGATCAGAGGCATTGAATTCACTAGCAGATCAGAGACATGACGGCATTCAGGCCCAGACGGCATCCCCAGCCGCGCCCTCAGAGCATGCGCAGACCAGCTGGCCGGTGTGTTTACGGACATATTCAATCAATCCCTATACCAGTCTGCTGTTCCCACATGCTTCAAGAGGGCCACCATTGTTCCTGTTCCCAAGAAAGCTAAGGTAACTGAGCTAAACGACTACCGCCCCGTAGCACTCACATCCGTCATCATGAAGTGCTTTGAGAGACTAGTCAAGGACCATATCACCTCCACCCTACCTGACACCCTTGACCCACTCCAATTTGCTTACCGCCCAAATAGGTCCACAGAGATGCAATCTCAACCACACTGCACACTGCCCTAACCCATCTGGACAAGAGGAATACCTATGTGAGAATGCTGTTCATCGACTGCAGCTCGGCATTCAACACCATAGTACCCTTTCAAATCGAGACCCTTTGACCCCGCCCTGTGCAACTGGGTACTGACTTCCTACGGGCCGCCCCAGGTGGTGAGGGTAGGCAACAACATCTCCTTGATCCTCAACACTGGGGCCCCACAAGGGTGCGTTCTGAGCCCTCTCCTGTACTCCCTGTTCACCCACGACTATCATGCACCTCCAACTCAATCATCAAGTTTGCGGACGACACAACAGTGGTAGGCTTGATTACCAACAACGCGAGACGGCCTACAGGGAGGAGGTGAGGGCCCTCGGAGTGTGGTGTCAGGAAAATAACTCACACTCAACGTCAACAAAACTAAGGAGATGATTGTGGACTTCAGGAAACAGCAGAGGGAACACCCCCATCCACATCGATGGAACAGTAGTGGAGAGGGTAGCAAGTTTTAAGTTCCTCGGCATACACATCACAGACAAACTGAATTGGTCCACTCACACAGACAGCATCGTGAGGAGGCATAAGCAGCGCCTCTTCAACCTCAGGAGGCTGAAGAGACTTGTCACCAAAAGCACTCACAAACTTCTACAGATGCACAATCGAGAGCATCCTGGCGGGCTGTATCACCGCCTGGTATGGCAACTGCACCGCCCTCAACCGTAAGGCTCTCCAGAGGGTAGTGAGGTCTGCACAACGCATCACCGGGGCAAACTACCTGCCCTCCAGGACACCTACACCACCCGATGCTACAGGAAGGCCATAAAGATCATCAAGGACATCAACCACCCGAGCCACTGCCTGTTCACCCCGCTGCCATCCAGAAGGCGAGGTCAGTACAGGTGCATCAAAGCTGGGACCGAGAGACTGAAAAACAGCTTCTATCTCAAGGCCATCAGACTGTTAAACAGCCACCACTAACATTGAGTGGCTACTGCCAACACACTGTCAATGACACTGACTCTACTCCAGCCACTTTAATCATGGGAATTGATGGGAAATTATGTAAATATATCACTAGCCACTTTAAACAATGCTACCTTATATAATGTTACTTACCCTACATTGTTCATCTCATATGCATACGTTGATACTGTACTCTACATCATCGACTGCATCCTTATGTAATACATGTATCACTAGCCACTTTAACTATGCCACTTGGTTTACATACTTATCTCATATGTATATACTGTAGATATCATCTACTGTATCTTGCCTATGCTGCTCTGTACCATCACTCATTCATATATCCTTATGTACATATTCTTTATCCCCTTACACTGTGTATGACAGTATGGAATTGTTAGTTAGATTACTTGCTCGTTATTACTGCATTGTCGGAACTAGAAGCACAAGCATTTCGCTACACAGCATTAACATCTGCTAACCATGTGTATGTGACAAATAAAATTTGATTTGATTTTGATTTGATTTGATTTAACATGAAATTCACTAGCAGATCAGAGGCATTGAATTCACTAGCAGATCAGAGACATGAAATTCACTAACAGATCAGAGACATTTAATTCACTAGCAGATCAGAGACATTGAATTCACTAGGACATCAGAGACATTGAATTCCCTAGGAGATCAGAGACATTGAATTCACTAACAGATCAGAGACATTTAATTCACTAGGACATCAGAGACATTGAATTCCCTAGGAGATCAGAGACATTGAATTCCCTAGGAGATCAGAGACATTGAATTCCCTAGGAGATCAAAGATGTTGAAGTTTCACTGAGAACGCCAACTCAAGATTTCTTTAATGTCAAACATGTTTTAAATTCTCGGGGTGCAATTGCTCTGAGTCATTTTGCTTCTATCCCTTTGCTTTCGTCTGTGTGTGTGTGTGTGTGTGTGTGTGTGTGTGTGTGTGTGTGTGTGTGTGTGTGTGTGTGTGTGTGTGTGTGTGTGTGTGTGTGTGTGTGTGTGTGTGTGTGTGAGAGAGAGAGAGAGAGAGAGATAACAAACATCTTTCTGAGGTGGAGAAGGACTGCAGGATACATTTTGGTCTGTTGGGATTACCCGTAGGGTGCACTGTATAGGGAATAGGGTGCACTGTATAGGGAATAGGGAATAGGGGGTGCACTGTATAGGGAATAGGGTGCACTGTATAGGGAATAGGGTGCCCTGTATAGGGATTAGGGTGCACTGTATAGGGAATAGGGTGCACTGTATAGGGAATAGGGTGCACTGTAGGGAATAGGGTGCACTGAGGGATTAGGGTGCACTGTATAGGGAATAGGGTGCACTGTATAGGGAATAGGGTGCACTGTATAGGGAATAGGGTGCCCTGTATAGGGAATAGGGTGCACTGTATAGGGAATAGGGTGCCCTGTAAAGAAGAGCGGGGGATTATTCATGTACCAGTGCTGGAGTTTTTGGTAACACATCCTATGTTAAGGAAAACACTGCATTTTTCTTCTATCATCGAAGCAAAGCTGTGTGTGTGTGTGTGTGTGTGTGTCAGCAGGTTTTCTATTTTCTCCTGTAGGCCTACAACAGGATCAACAGCTGAAGTAGTGGTGTGATAAATGTAATCAACAGACAAACAGTTTGTCTGAAAAGGTCAATACTGTTAATTACTGTCCTCTGATGGATATAAAGCTCAGTGTGCCTGTGTCAGTGTGAGGTTGGATTGTATGTGTCTGCGTGTGTGTGAGGTTGCAGTGTGTGTGTGTGTGTGTGTGTGTGTGTGTGTGTGTGTGTGTGTGTGTGTGTGTGTGTGTGTGTGTGTGTGTGAGGTTGGAGTGTTTGTGTCTGTGTGTGTATGTGTGTGTGAGGTTGGAGTGTGTGTGTGTGTGTGTGTGTGTGTGTGTGTGTGTGAGGTTGGAGTGTTTGTGTCTGTGTGTGTATGTGTGTGTGAGGTTGGAGTGTGTGTGTGTGTGTGTGTGTGTGTGTGTGTGTGTGTGTGTGTGTGTGTGTGTGTGTGTGTGTGTGTCTGTATGTGAGACTGGAGTGAGTGTGTCTGTGAGGTTGGATTGAGTGTGGGTCGGTGTTTGTGTGAGTGTGTGCCCATGAGTGTGTGTGAAGTTGGAGTGTGTGTCAGTTTCTGTGTGTGTGTGCGTGTGTGTGTGTGTGTGTGTGTGTGTGTGTGTGAGGTTGGAGTGTGTGAGGTTGGAGTGTGTGAGGTTGGTGTTTGTGTGTGTGTGTGTGTGTGTGTGTGTGTGTGTGTTCGTGACGTTGGAGTGTGTGTGTGTGTGTGTCTATATGTGAGACTGGAGTGAGTGTATCTGTGAGGTTGGATTGCGTGTGGGTCGATGTGTGTGTGAGTGTGTGCCCATGAGTGTGTGTGAAGTTAGAATGCGTGTCAGTTTCTGTGTGTGTGAGGTTGGAGTGTGTGAGGTTTGTGTTAGTGTGTGTGTGTGTGTGTGTGTATCTGTGTGTGTGAATGAGGTTGGTGTGTGTGTGTGTCTGTCCGTCCGTCCGTCCGTCCGTCTGTCTGTCTGTGTGTGTGTGTGTGTGTGTGAGGTTGGATCTCTGTAAATAAATGGCTTCTCTAACAGAATTGTACCATGTAGATGTCTTAACGCACCGTCACCGCCTCTCTGAAGATGATACTGTGAAAACAGAACGTTTTCTAACATGGTCATTTACAACTCAAGCATGGACACGTTTGTAGTCTATTATCTGTGAAATGGCCAGGCCATTCGCTCAGTGTTGTTTTATGGGAAATGAGAATGTGTACAATGTGTAATATCACAGGCCCTTCTCCCCTCTTTGTCCTCCTTTTGTTTAATCGACTCATGAATAATTCAAACATTGAAATCGGTCCAATATCTCTGACTGACAGTCCTGTTATAATTATAGGCTGCACACTTTATTACGATTACAAATTAAAGCAAAAAATATGTTTATATGTGTGGAAAGAAAAATGTCCTACATTTCTATGGGATAATTTCTGGAAACATGCAGAACAATTTAACAAGAGAGAGAGAGAGGGAGAGAGAGAGAGAGACAGAGAGAGAGAGAGAGACAGAGAGACAGAGAGAGAGAGAGACAGAGACAGAGACAGAGACAGAGACAGAGACAGAGACAGAGACAGAGACAGAGACAGAGACAGAGACAGAGACAGAGACAGAGAGAGACAGAGACAGAGACAGAGAGAGAGACAGAGAGAGAGAGAGAGAGAGACAGAGAGAGAGACAGAGAGACAGATAGACCTAATGAGGCACTAGAATGTGGAACATCTCTGAAGATCAAAGATAATAGGTCATTTAGTTGAGTCATTTAGTTCTGTCTGATGGAGGAGTTAATTCATGATAGGTCATCTTTTGATAATGTCTATCTAAGATTACAGGTTCTACTCAAAACTTTGCCTGACCTGTTTCCACTGAAATGGTTCACCATGGATTGTGCTAGCTAACACTAGCTTAATTCTTTGCTAACATGGTTAGCTCTTTGCGAGCTATCTGTGTTAGTGTTTGCAATGTCATTTTGGCTAGTTAGCTAAATTGTACAGGTTGCATTTTTGTCTACATCCATGCTGTTACATTAACCAAATGGTTGGATAAACAAATCATTTGTGAAAGCACAATGTAATGCAGCTGAAAAACATGGGGTGATTGTAGAACTCTCGGACAACATGACAGAAACATTTTAATTGGATTGGCTGTTGCGTGCCATTTTAATCGCGTTTGGGTTGCTTCATGTAACAGCAAAGTTGCGTGTGATGATGTCACTAGAGAAACAAAAATTGCTTGAAAGTTGCTTTGTGTAACTTCAGTCATAGAACAGACTGATTATATCTAAGACAGACAGGATCTATGTAATACAGACAGGATCTATGTAATACAGACAGGATCTATGTAATACAGACAGGTTCTATCTAAGATACAGGTTCTGTGATAATGACAGACAGGTTCTGTGATAATGACAGACAGGTTCTGTGATAATGACAGACAGATTCTGTGATAATGGCAGACAGGTTCTTTGATAATGGCAGACAGGTTCTGTGATAATGGCAGACAGGTTCTGTGATAATGGCAGACAGGTTCTGTGATAATGACAGACAGGTTCTTTGATAATGACAGACATGTTCTGTGATAATGGCAGACAGGTTCTGTGATAATGGCAGACAGGTTCTGTGATAATGACAGACAGGTTCTGTGATAATGACAGGCAGGTTCTGTGATAATGACAGACAGGTTCTGTGATAATGACAGACATGTTCTGTGATAATGACAGACAGGTTCTGTGATAATGACAGACAGGTTCTGTGATAATGACAGACAGGTTCTGTGATAATGGCAGACAGGTTCTGTGATAATGGCAGACAGGTTCTGTGATAATGACAGACATGTTCTGTGATAATGACAGACAGGTTCTGTGATAATGACAGACAGGTTCTGTGATAATGACAGACAGGTTCTGTGATAATGACAGACAGGTTCTGTGATAATGACAGACAGGTTCTGTGATAATGACAGACAGGTTCTGTGATAATGACAGACAGGTTCTGTGATAATGACAGACATGTTCTGTGATAATGACAGACAGGTTCTGTGATAATGACAGACAGGTTCTGTGATAATGACAGACTTATTTTGTAGAAAACAAATGAGGACAAGAGAGGGGGAAAAGATCTTCCCCAAAGCATGTATATTTTAATCTTTATATGTCTGTAATAATTTATCATTTGTTATTATACTTTAGAATCTGTGCTTTAATTTGGATAATTTTCTATAACTATATGTTTGCTGCAATTTAATACTGGTCTCTTTTGTAAAAAAAAAAACTTGTAAAACTCAATGAGACTTTGCCTGGTAGAACAAATAGATACATAGATTGTTCTTGACATTTTGTAGGTCCATTGGGAGGGGGCCACTGTGTTTGCTGAATTGTTTGTTTGTTATAGAGCTGTGCAGGGTGTGTGTGTGTGTGTGTGTGTGTGTGTGTGTGTGTGTGTGTGATTGCCTGTGAAGGGGGAAGGCTAGCTAAGTAAAGTGGTGAGATGAACAGTACACTGTGACAGCCAGTCTGGCTAGTGGCTGATCAATATTAGCTAATTACACCAGACATTGATCCTAAACTCCCTAATTCAGAGCCATGCCTAAAACACACACACACCACATACACACAGGGAGAGAGAGACCCACTGAACTGACACAGATCCCCATCCCGAGCCTTTCTGACTCAGCATCCCGTGTCTCACTCTGCACTCAGACCTTCAATTACCTCAGGAACGTAACTGGTCTCTCTCTATCTCCCTGGCACCAATAGCCTGCCTAAACATGCCTCCTCCTCTCTCTATCTCCCTGGCACCAATAGCCTGCCTAGACATGCCTTCTTCTCTCTATCTCTCTGGCCCCCAATAGCCTACTTAAACATGCCTCCTTCCTCCTCTCTCTCTCCTTTGGACCCCAGAAAGACTAGCTGACATTATGGCATCAGCTAATGGGGATCCTAATAAAAACATGCAAATAAAAAAGAATCTGGGCCCAGTTCCAATACCTAAACATGTCTCCTTCTCCTTCTCTCCCTGGCCCCAACCAACCCGTAACATTGTGTGTGTGTGTGTGTGCGTGTGTGTGTGTGTGTGTGTGTAACCTCTCGCCAGACAATTGACCACTCTCTTTCTAAGGTAAAGCGTGAGAGCACTGGGCGGTTGCAGGAGAAAACTCCAGATGCCATCAACCTCACTCAGTAAAAGTAACTTGAGCAAATACACACCACTTTTACATAGGATTCACAGCATGATGCCTGTAAATACAACTGGGCAATGTTTATATGATGCCCTTTCATAGATAGCCCATGTTGCCTCTTTCTTGTTGGCATTAGCCATTTATACACCCAGTGCTTTAGCCGGGAACTCTGAACGGTGGGAGGGGTTAGGAACTCTGAACGATGGGAGGGGTTAGGAACTCTGAACGTGGGAGGGGTTAAGAACTCTGAACGGTGGGAGGGGTTAAGAACTCTGAACGGTGGGAGGGGTTAGGAACTCTGAACGGTGGGAGGGGTTAGGAACTCTGAACGGTGGGAGGTGTTAGGAACTCTGAACGGTGGGAGGGGTTAGGAACTCTGAACGTGGGAGGGGTTAAGAACTCTGAACGGTGGGAGGGGTTAGGAACTCTGAACGGTGGGAGGGGTTAGGAACTCTGAACGTGGGAGGGGTTAAGAACTCTGAACGGTGGGAGGGGTTAAGAACTCTGAACGGTGGGAGGGGTTAGGAACTCTGAACGGTGGGAGGGGTTAGGAACTCTGAACGTGGGAGGGGTTAAGAACTCTGAACGGTGGGAGGGGTTAAGAACTCTGAACGGTGGGAGGGGTTAGGAACTCTGAACGGTGGGAGGTGTTAGGAACTCTGAACGGTGGGAGTGGTTAGGAACTCTGAACGGTGGGAGGGGTTAGGAACTCTGAACGGTGGGAGGGGTTAGGAACTCTGAACGGTGGGAGGTGTTAGGAACTCTGAACGGTGGGAGGGGTTAGGAACTCTGAACGTGGGAGGGGTTAAGAACTCTGAACGGTGGGAGGGGTTAAGAACTCTGAACGGTGGGAGGGGTTAGGAACTCTGAACGGTGGGAGGGGTTAGGAACTCTGAACGTGGGAGGGGTTAAGAACTCTGAACGGTGGGAGGGGTTAAGAACTCTGAACGGTGGGAGGGGTTAGGAACTCTGAACGGTGGGAGGTGTTAGGAACTCTGAACGGTGGGAGTGGTTAGGAACTCTGAACGGTGGGAGGGGTTAGGAACTCTGAACGGTGGGAGGGGTTAGGATCTCTGAACGGTGGGAGGGGTTGGGAACTCTGAACGGTGGGAGGGGTTAGGAACTCTGAACGTGGGAGGGGTTAAGAACTCTGAACGGTGGGAGGGGTTAAGAACTCTGAACGGTGGGAGGGGTTAGGAACTCTGAACGGTGGGAGGTGTTAGGAACTCTGAACGGTGGGAGTGGTTAGGAACTCTGAACGGTGGGAGGGGTTAGGAACTCTGAACGGTGGGAGGGGTTAGGATCTCTGAACGGTGGGAGGGGTTGGGAACTCTGAACGGTGGGAGGGGTTAGGAACTCTGAACGGTGGGAGGGGTGTAAAAGTGTGAGACAGATGGTGTGTATCACTTCCTGTTATAATGTCAGTTTTTTGTCGCATTTCCTGCAAAGATGGTGGTCAAGGAGCAGGCTTTATTTGTTTTCAAGCAGTTATCACTTTTTATTGGCTATCTGAGGCCCAGACATCACTGACATCACGGCGAATAGAGGACCCTGAACAGGACATTCAAAGCAGTACGAGGAAAAGAGGACGACAATACGAAGCTGAAATGGCACTGATAGAAGTAGGAAGTACTTCATCCCTGTGAAACTTTGTGATAGGTTTACACAAGTGTCATGTGTCAGGAAGTCAATTCTGGTTCAGAAATTCCAAGCCGTAGGCAGAATTGTACCACAATCATGACTATGTCGGTTGGCAAAAATAAAATGATAGGCTTTGTCACCGGCAATACCTTTCAGATATAATGAAAGTTGACAAAAAGTTGTTGGGAAGCTAAAGTTGGCAGAAAAACGTCTTAGTATGAAAGGTTTAATATCAACGTTTTTCCTCTTAACGGTGAGTGACCTGGTTATCACAGCAATGTCACTGACTTTATTCCTCACTGTTTTTAAGGCTTAAAGAAAAGACGACTCACGATTGTCTTCATCACAAACAATTACAGTGCATCTCCACTCTTCTTGCTAAACAGTTTCACTCACCCTCTCTTCCTTCCCGTCCTCTCTCTCTCTCTCTGACCCCACTTCTGCCCTCTCTCCTCCTCTGATCCCTTCTCCATCATAATGCAAATACAACACTGTAGACAAAAACAAACTAAATATCCCATATGTTCACACAGAGAAATGATAGATGGTGATTTTCTTCCCAAATGAACACTTCCATCCCCATTCATTCATCACTGCATTTCCTTAGTAGTCATTTCAGCCATTAGTTCATCACTGCAGATCATCATTCATCACTGCATTTCCTTAGTAGTCATTTCAGCCATTAGTTCATCACTGCAGATCATCATTCATCACTGCATTTCCTTAGTAGTCATTTCAGCCATTAGTTCATCACTGCAGATCATCATTCATCACTGCATTTCCTTAGTAGTCATTTCAGCCATTAGTTCATCACTGCAGATCATCATTCATCACTGCATTTCCTTAGTAGTCATTTCAGCCATTAGTTCATCACTGCAGATCATCATTCATCACTGCATTTCCTTAGTAGTCATTTCAGCCATTAGTTCATCACTGCAGATCATCATTCATCACTGCATTTCCTTAGTAGTCATTTCAGCCATTAGTTCATCACTGCAGATCATCATTCATCACTGCATTTCCTTAGTAGTCATTTCAGCCATTAGTTCATCACTGCAGATCATCATTCATCACTGCATTTCCTTAGTAGTCATTTCAGCCATTAGTTCATCACTGCAGATCATCATTCATCACTGCATTTCCTTAGTAGTCATTTCAGCCATTAGTTCATCACTGCAGATCATCATTCATCACTGCATTTCCTTAGTAGTCATTTCAGCCATTAGTTCATCACTGCAGATCATCATTCATCACTGCATTTCCTTAGTAGTCATTTCAGCCATTAGTTCATCACTGCAGATCATCATTCATCACTGCATTTCCTTAGTAGTCATTTCAGCCATTAGTTCATCACTGCAGATCATCATTCATCACTGCATTTCCTTAGTAGTCATTTCAGCCATTAGTTCATCACTGCAGATCATCATTCATCACACTAATCATATTTGTCACATAAAAAAGGCGATCCTAAACTTTGAGGCAGTTGTCACCTTCTCTGGTCCTGAAGAGCTACAGGGTAAATCAGCTTTAGTTAGAACCCAGTTAGAACTGGATATGTATTCATGTTACCTGATGAAATTGCTGTACAATATGATCTTGTTGCCATCTGATGCACATTCAGATGTCGTAAATCAGCACTGCAGAGCTCTCCCTGTCCAATGCTGTGCCTTGATAGTATTACTGTTGATGATATCTGGAAATGTGCATGTACACCCTGGCCCATCTACTGTTGCTAGCTGTAATTCTGACTTATGCTCTGACGTCTGCTCTGGGTTTCCTGCTCTGGGTTTCCTGCTCTGGGTTTCCTGCTCTGGGTTTCCTGCTCTGGGTTTCCTGCACATTAACACTAGAAGCTTATTACCTAAAATGGATCAATTGAAAGTGTGGGTTCACAGCTCCAATCCAGATGTGTTGGTCATTACTGAGACGTGGTTAAGGAAGAGTGTTTTGAATACTGATGTTAACCTTCCTGGTTATAACCTTTTTCGGCAAGACAGTTGGTGGGGGAGTGGCCATCTTTACCAAGGGTCACCTTCAGTGCTCGGTTGTCTCCACCAAGTCTGTCCCCAAACAATTTGATTTGCTGGTTTTAAGCATTAAACTTTCAAATAGCTCTTTGTTGACTGTTGCTAGGTGCTATCGTCCTCCATCCGCACCGGCCTGTACCCCACCAACTCTTGGCTCTCTCCTGGCCCCTTGCACTAAGTCTGAATTTGTCCTGCTAGATGACCTAATCTTGGACATGCTTAAACCATATGACCAAGTCCTAAAGCAATGGGACTCCCTAAATCTTTCTCAGATGATTCCCAATCCCACAAGGTATGACTCCAAACACCCAGAAAAGGCTACTCTTCTTGATCTTATCCTCACAAATAATCCTGATAGGTATCAGTCTGGTGTTTTCTGTAATGACCTTAGTGATCACTGTTTTACAGCCTGTGTTCGTAATGGCTTCTCAGTGAAACGACCTGTCCTAATTGGTCATAGACGCTTGCTAAAAAAGTTTAATGAGCAAGCCTTCCTTCATGAACTGGCCTCTGTAAAATGATATAGAATTAGCTTGATCTCCTCTGTCGAAGACGCTTGGACCTTATTTTTTAATATTTGCTGTGGTATTGTTAACAAACACGCCCGATAAAGAAAATGAGAAATAAAAACAGGTTCAGCTGCTGGTTTGACCAGTGATCTTGCAGAATTACTCCACCTCAAGAAATGCATTAGGCGAAAGACTCGGCATATGCATGCTCAGGCTGACTGGCTTTTGTTCAGGCAAATGAGAAATAAGTGCACCTGGAGACCTGGAGAATAAACCCTCCTCCTCACAGCTTCCCATGTCCCTTAATGTTGATGATGTGGTTGTTACTGACAAGAAGGACATGGCTGATCTCTTTAATCACCACTTTAAGTCAGGATTCCTATTTGACTCAGCCATGCCTCCTTGCCCATCCAACATTTCCTCAACTCCCACCTTTTCTAATGCGACTATCCCCGATGCCTCTCCCACTTTTTCCTACTGCCCTACTACAAAGTTACTCCCTGCAGGCAGTCACTGAGTCCGAGGTGCTAAAGGAGCTCCTTAAACTTGGCAAAAAAAACATCTGGGTCAGATGGTTTAGACCCTTTCTTCTTTATGTTGGTGCCCCTATCATCGCCAAGCCTATCTCTAACCTTTTAAACCTGTCTTTCCTTTCTGGGGAGGTTCCCATTGCTTGGAAGGCAGCCACGGTTTGTCCTTTATTTAAAGGAGTAGATAAAGCTGATCCTAACTGTTATAGGCCTATTTCTATTTTGCCCTGTTTATCAAAAATGTTGGAAAAACTTGTCAATAATCAACTGACTGTCTTTCTTGATGTCTATAGTATTCTCTCGGGGACACTATCTGGTTTCTGCTCAGGTTATGGATGTGTTACTGCAACCTTAAAAGGTCCTCAATGATGTCAACATTGCCTTTGATTCTAAGCAATATTGTGCTGCTCTTTTTATTGACTTGGCCAAAGCTTTTAATACGGTAGACCATTCCATTCTTGTGGGCCGGCTAAGGATTATTGGTGTCTCTGAAGGGTATTTGGGCTGGTTTGCTAACTACCTCAATCAAAAAGTGCAGTGTATAAAGTCAGAAAATCTGCTGTCTCAGCCACTGCTTGTCATCAAGGGTGTACCCCCAAGGCTCGATCCTAGGTCCCACGCTCTTCTCAATTTACATCAACAACATAGCACAGGCAGTAGGAAGTGCTCTCATCCATTTATATGCAGATGACACAGTCTTATACTCTGCTGGCTCCTCCCCGGATTTTGTGTTAAACGCTCTACAACAAAGCTTTTAGTATCCAACAAGATTTCTCTGTCCTTAACCTTGTTCTGAACAACTCTAAAACAAAGGTCATGTGGTTTGGTAAGAAGAATGCCCCTCCTCCCACAGGTGTTAGTACTACCTTTGAGGGTTTAGAGATTGAGGTAGTCACCTCATTCAAGTACTCGGGAGTGTGGCTAGAAGGTGCACTGTCCTTCTCTCAGTATATATCAAAGCTGCAGGCTAAAGTTAAATCTAGACTTGGTTCCTCTATCGTAATCGCTCCTCTTTCATCCCAGCTGCCAAACTAACCCTCATTCAGATGACCATCCTACCCAATGCTAGATTACGGAGACATCATTTATAGATCAACAGGTAAGGGTGTTCTCGAGCGGCTAGATGTTCTTTACCATTCGGCCATCAGATTTGCCACCAATGCTCCTTATAGGACACATCACTCTACACTGCACTCTACACTCCTCTGTAAACTAGTCATCTCTGTAAACACACCACAAGACCCACTGGCTGATGCTTATTTAGAAAACCCTCTTAGGCCTCATTCCCGCTATCTGAGATATCTACTGCAGCCCTCATCCTCCACATACAACACCTGTTTTTCCAGTCACATTCTGTTAAAGGTCCTCAAAGCACACACATCCATGGGTTGCTCCTCTTTTCAGTTCGCTGCAGCTAGCAACTGGAACGAGTTGCAAAAAACACTCAAACTGTACAGTTTATCTCAATCTCTTCATTCAAAGACTCAATCATGGACAATCTTACTGACAGTTGTGGCTGCTTTGTGTGATGTATTGTTGTCTCTAACTTCTTGTGCTTTGTGCTGTTGTCTGTGTCCAATAATGTTTGTACCATGTTTTGTGCTGCTACCATGTTGTGTTGCTACTATGCTGCTGTGTTGTCATATGTTGCTGCCTTGCTATGCTGTTGTCTTAGGTCTCTCTTTATGTAGTGGTGGGTTGTCTCTTGTTGTGATGTGTGTTTTGTCCCAGATGTATTTGCATTTATTTTATATTTTTAATCCGAAGCAAGAGGCCTTTTGCCTTTTGGTAGGCTGCCATTGTAAATAAGAATTATTTTCTTAACTGACTTGCCTAGTTAAATAAAGGTTAAATAAAATAAACTCTACTCATTGATACTACAGGGTATGTTAGCTTTAGTTAGAAGTCTAGACCTGTAGAACTACAGGGTATGTTAGCTTTAGTTAGAAGTCTAGACCTGGAGAACTACAGGGTATGTTAGCTTTAGTTAGAACTCTAGACCTGGAGACTAACAGGGTATGTTAGTTTTAGTTAGAAGTCTAGACCTGGAGAACTACAGGGTATGTTAGCTTTAGTTAGAAGTCTAGACCTGGAGAACTACAGGGTATGTTAGTTTTAGTTAGAAGTCTAGACCTGGAGAACTACAGGGTATGTTAGCTTTAGTTAGAAGTCTAGACCTGGAGAACTACAGGGTATGTTAGCTTTAGTTAGAAGTCTAGACCTGGAGAACTACAGGGTATGTTAGCTTTAGTTAGAAGTCTAGACCTGGAGAACTACAGGGTATGTTAGCTTTAGTTAGAAGTCTAGACCTGGAGAACTACAGGGTATGTTAGCTTTAGTTAGAAGTCTAGACCTGGAGAACTACAGGGTATGTTAGCTTTAGTTAGAAGTCTAGACCTGGAGAACTACAGGGTATGTTAGCTTTAGTTAGAACTCTAGACCTGGAGACTAACAGGGTATGTTAGTTTTAGTTAGATCTCTAGACCTGGAGACTAACAGGGTATGTTAGCTTTAGTTAGATCTCTAGACCTGGAGACTAACAGGGTATGTTAGCTTTAGTTAGATCTCTAGACCTGGAGACTAACAGGGTATGTTAGCTTTAGTTAGATCTCTAGACCTGGAGACTAACAGGGTATGTTAGCTTTAGTTAGATCTCTAGACCTGGAGACTAACAGGGTATGTTAGCTTTAGTTAGATCTCTAGACCTGGAGACTAACAGGGTATGTTAGCTTTAGTTAGATCTCTAGACCTGGAGACTAACAGGGTATGTTAGCTTTAGTTAGAAGTCTAGACCTGGAGAACTACAGGGTATGTTAGCTTTAGTTAGAAGTCTAGACCTGGAGAACTACAGGGTATGTTAGCTTTAGTTAGATCTCTAGACCTGGAGAACTACAGTGGTGCAGGGTTTGACTTGTTGAATCAGCAGTTTTTAATTGTGTGCTGGTCTTGAACCGAAGCCTGAACCAGGAACCACACCCTGTGGCTCTCTAGGACCAGGTGTGTGTGTGTGTGGTCTGTGTCTGACCAGGACTGAAGAACTCTTCTACAGTTGGCTGTGTAACGTCAGAGCTCCTCATTGGTCCTCTTATGCTTGAACTGACACACAAACAAAGCCCTTGTCTAAGCCAGACCGTTTCATTATACATGATACACATACAGAGAACACAAACACTCATCTATTCCTCTAGATGGTAGCTGCTGCCTCTCCTCTCCTCTTTTTTCTGAATGCTACTCTCCACTCATCTATTCCTCTAGATGGTAGCTGCTGCCTCTCCTCTCCTCTTTTTTCTGAATGCTACTCTCCACTCATCTATTCCTCTAGATGGTAGCTGCTGCCTCTCCTCTCCTCTTTTTCTGAATGCTACTCTCCACTCATCTATTCCTCTAGATGGTAGCTGCTGCCTCTCCTCTCTTTTTTCTGAATGCTACTCTCCACTCATCTATTCCTCTAGATGGTAGCTGCTGCCTCTCCTCTTTTTCTGAATGCTACTCTCCACTCATCTATTCCTCTAGATGGTAGCTGCTGCCTCTCCTGCCTCTCCTCTTTTTCTGAATGCTACTCTCCACTCATCTATTCCTCTAGATGGTAGCTGCTGCCTCCTCTCCTTTTTTCTGAATGCTACTCTCCACTCATCTATTCCTCTAGATGGTAGCTGCTGCCTCTCCTCTTTTTCTGAATGCTACTCTCCACTCATCTATTCCTCTAGATGGTAGCTGCTGCCTCTCCTCTCCTCTTTTTCTGAATGCTACTCTCCACTCATCTATTCCTCTAGATGGTAGCTGCCTCTCCTCTCCTCTTTTTCTGAATGCTACTCTCCACTCATCTATTCCTCTAGATGGTCTCCTCTCCTCTTTTTCTGAATGCTACTCTCCACTCATCTATTCCTCTAGATGGTAGCTGCTGCCTCTCCTCTCCTCTCCTTTTTTCTGAATGCTACTCTCCACTCATCTATTCCTCTAGATGGTAGCTGCTGCTCTCTCCTAGCTTTTTCTGAATGCTACTCTCCACTCATCTATTCCTCTAGATGGTAGCTGCTGCCTCTCTCTCCTCTCCTTTTTTCTGAATGCTACTCTCCACTCATCTATTCCTCTAGATGGTAGCTGCTGCCTCTCCTCTTTTTCTGAATGCTACTCTCCACTCATCTATTCCTCTAGATGGTAGCTGCTGCCTCTCCTCTCCTCTTTTTCTGAATGCTACTCTCCACTCATCTATTCCTCTAGATGGTAGCTGCTGCCTCTCCTCTCCTCTTTTTTCTGAATGCTACTCTCCACTCATCTATTCCTCTAGATGGTAGCTGCTGCCTCTCCTCTCCTCTTTTTTCTGAATGCTACTCTCCACTCATCTATTCCTCTAGATGGTAGCTGCTGCCTCTCCTCTTTTTCTGAATGCTACTCTCCACTCATCTATTCCTCTAGATGGTAGCTGCTGCCTCTCCTCTTTTTCTGAATGCTACTCTCCACTCATCTATTCCTCTAGATGGTAGCTGCTGCCTCTCCTCTCCTCTTTTTCTGAATGCTACTCTCCACTCATCTATTCCTCTAGATGGTAGCTGCTGCCTCTCCTCTCCTCTTTTTCTGAATGCTACTCTCCACTCATCTATTCCTCTAGATGGTAGCTGCTGCCTCTCCTCTCCTCTTTTTCTGAATGCTACTCTCCACTCATCTATTCCTCTAGATGGTAGCTGCTGCCTCTCCCTCTTTTTCTGAATGCTACTCTCCACTCATCTATTCCTCTAGATGGTAGCTGCTGCCTCTCCTCTCCTTTTTTTCTGAATGCTACTCTCCACTCATCTATTCCTCTAGATGGTAGCTGCTGCCTCTCCTCTTTTTCTGAATGCTACTCTCCACTCATCTATTCCTCTAGATGGTAGCTGCTGCCTCTCCTCTTTTTCTGAATGCTACTCTCCACTCATCTATTCCTCTAGATGGTAGCTGCTGCCTCTCCTCTCCTCTTTTTCTGAATGCTACTCTCCACTCATCTATTCCTCTAGATGGTAGCTGCTGCCTCTCCTCTCCTCTTTTTCTGAATGCTACTCTCCACTCATCTATTCCTCTAGATGGTAGCTGCTGCCTCTCCTCTCCTCTGAATGCTACTCTCCACTCATCTTTTCTGAATGCTACTACTCTCCACTCATCTATTCCTCTAGATGGTAGCTGCTGCCTCTCCTCTCCTGCTCTTTTTTTCTGAATGCTACTCTCCACTCATCTATTCCTCTAGATGGTAGCTGCTGCCTCTCCTCTCCTCTTTTTTCTGAATGCTACTCTCCACTCATCTATTCCTCTAGATGGTAGCTGCTGCCTCTGCCTCTCCTATTCCTCTTTTTCTGAATGCTACTCTCCACTCATCTATTCCTCTAGATGGTAGCTGCTGCCTCTCCTCTCCTCTTTTTCTGAATGCTACTCTCCACTCATCTATTCCTCTAGATGGTAGCTGCTGCCTCTCCTCTCCTCTTTTTTCTGAATGCTACTCTCCACTCATCTATTCCTCTAGATGGTAGCTGCTGCCTCTCCTCTTTTTCTGAATGCTACTCTCCACTCATCTATTCCTCTAGATGGTAGCTGCTGCCTCTCCTCTTTTTTCTGAATGCTACTCTCCACTCATCTATTCCTCTAGATGGTAGCTGCTGCCTCTCCTCTCCTCTTTTTTTCTGAATGCTACTCTCCACTCATCTATTCCTCTAGATGGTAGCTGCTGGTAGCTCTCCTCTCCTCTCTTTTTCTGAATGCTACTCTCCACTCATCTATTCCTCTAGATGGTAGCTGCTGCCTCTCCTCTTTTTCTGAATGCTACTCTCCACTCATCTATTCCTCTAGATGGTAGCTGCTGCCTCTCCTCTCCTCTTTTTCTGAATGCTACTCTCCACTCATCTATTCCTCTAGATGGTAGCTGCTGCCTCTCCTCTCCTCTTTTTCTGAATGCTACTCTCCACTCATCTATTCCTCTAGATGGTAGCTGCTGCCTCTCCTCTCCTCTTTTTCTGAATGCTACTCTCCACTCATCTATTCCTCTAGATGGTAGCTGCTGCCTCTCCTCTCCTCTTTTTTCTGAATGCTACTCTCCACTCATCTATTCCTCTAGATGGTAGCTGCTGCTCATCTCCTCTAGATGGTAGCCTGCCTCTCCTCTCCTCTTTTTCTGAATGCTACTCTCCACTCATCTATTCCTCTAGATGGTAGCTGCTGCCTCTCCTCCTCTTTTTCTGAATGCTACTCTCCACTCATCTATTCCTCTAGATGGTAGCTGCTGCCTCTCCTCTTTTTCTGAATGCTACTCTCCACTCATCTATTCCTCTAGATGGTAGCTGCTGCCTCTCCTCTCCTCTTTTTTCTGAATGCTACTCTCCACTCATCTATTCCTCTAGATGGTAGCTGCTGCCTCTCCTCTCCTCTTTTTTCTGAATGCTACTCTCCACTCATCTATTCCTCTAGATGGTAGCTGCTGCCTCTCCTCTCCTCTTTTTTCTGAATGCTACTCTCCACTCATCTATTCCTCTAGATGGTAGCTGCTGCCTCTCCTCTCCTCTTTTTTCTGAATGCTACTCTCCACTCATCTATTCCTCTAGATGGTAGCTGCTGCCTCTCCTCTCCTCTTTTTTCTGAATGCTACTCTCCACTCATCTATTCCTCTAGATGGTAGCTGCTGCCTCCTCTCCTCTTTTTCTGAATGCTACTCTCCACTCATCTATTCCTCTAGATGGTAGCTGCTGCCTATTCTCCTCTGCCTCTCCTCTTTTTCTGAATGCTACTCTCCACTCATCTATTCCTCTAGATGGTAGCTGCTGCCTCTCCTCTCCTCTTTTTTCTGAATGCTACTCTCCACTCATCTATTCCTCTAGATGGTAGCTGCTGCCTCTCCTCTTTTTCTGAATGCCTCTCCACTCATCTTTTCTGAATGCTACTCTCCACTTTTTCATCTATTCCTCTAGATGGTAGCTGCCTCCTCTCCTCTTTTTCTGAATGCTACTCTCCACTCATCTATTCCTCTAGATGGTAGCTGCTGCCTCCTCCTCTCCTCTTTTTCTGAATGCTACTCTCCACTCATCTATTCCTCTAGATGGTAGCTGCTGCCTCTCCTCTCCTCTTTTTCTGAATGCTACTCTCCACTCATCTATTCCTCTAGATGGTAGCTGCTGCCTCTCCTCTCCTCTTTTTCTGAATGCTACTCTCCACTCATCTATTCCTCTAGATGGTAGCTGCTGCCTCTCCTCTCCTCTTTTTTCTGAATGCTACTCTCCACTCATCTATTCCTCTAGATGGTAGCTGCTGCCTCTCCTCTTTTTTCTGAATGCTACTCTCCACTCATCTTCAGCATCTCCAGGACAGAACCCTGACAATGGACAAGCATTTACACATGAAAGGAAAGGAAATGATGGAGAGAAGGAGCGAGAAGGAGGGAGAGAAGGAGGTGAGGGAGGTGGAGAGTGCTCTACCATTCCTCTCTGTTACCATGGTGATCAATTGGATGCCCACTCCAGGCCACGTCAGGTTGGACTGACTCTCTCTCTGCCTCTCTGAGAGGAAAGGGCCACATCAGCTTGGACTGACTCTCTCTCTGCCTCTCTGAGAGGAAAGTGCCACATCGGGTTGGACTGACTCTCTCTCTGCCTCTCTGAGAGGAAAGGGCCACGTCAGGTTGGACTGACTCTCTCTCTGCCTCTCTGAGAGGAGAGGGCCACGTCAGGTTGGACTGACTCTCTCTCTGCCTCTCTGAGAGGAAAGGGCCACGTCAGGTTGGACTGACTCTCTCTCTGCCTCTCTGAGAGGAAAGGGCCACATCAGCTTGGACTGACTCTCTCTCTGCCTCTCTGAGAGGAAAGGGCCACGTCAGGTTGGACTGACTCTCTCTCTGCCTCTCTGAGAGGAAAGGGCCACATCAGGTTGGACTGACTCACTCTCTGCCTCTCTGAGAGGAAAGTGCCACGTCAGGTTGGACTGACTCTCTCTCTGCCTCTATGAGAGGAAAGGAAAACAGGATGCCCTCAGTCACATGAATAACCTAATCTCTGATGAATTGTCATGCTGATGAGAGAAATAGAGAGAGCAACTTTGAGTGTGGAGAGTATCTCTTTCTATCTCTCTCTTTCTCTCTCAGCTCTGCTTAGTTAGGTAATGATACATACTAACTAGTAATTAATCCATAATGTCACAAAAAGTGTGAGTTGGTGTGTGTGTTAGTGTGTGTGACAGAAAGAGAGTCATTCTGAATGTAATACCTGTACAGTACTTCTACCTGATGTGTGTAGGTGTTGTCAGGGATACAGAGCAGTCATGATGAAAATTATTATTTAAACAAAACACAGGACATTTAAAGTCATACAAGTAACCATACTTCACAGCAATAGAGAGAGAGATAGAGACATTCAGAGATACAGAGAGAGAGAGATAGAGACATACAGAGATACAGAGAGAGAGAGATAGAGACATACAGAGATACAGAGAGAGAGAGATAGAGACATACAGAGATACAGAGAGAGAGAGATAGAGACATTCAGAGATACAGAGAGAGAGAGAGAGACATACAGAGATACAGAGAGAGAGAGATAGAGACATTCAGAGATACAGAGAGAGAGAGATAGAGACATACAGAGATACAGAGAGAGAGAGAAAGAGAGAGACATACAGACATACAGAGATACAGAGAGAGATATACAGAGATACAGAGAGAGAGATACAGAGATACAGAGAGAGAGAGAGATATACAGAGAGAGTGAGAGATACAGAGAGAGAGAGAGAGATACAGAGAGAGAGAGACAAACAGAGCAAGCTGGTCCTGGGGCTCTGTTCACAAACACATACACACCCCACAGAGCCCCAGGACAGCAGCACAATTAGACCCATCCAAGTCATGAGAAAACAAAAAGATAATTCTTTCCAATGTGTCAAGTAGAACAGAGTGTGTGTCAAAAAAACAGAGAAAACTAGAATGATTTTTGGCCCTAAACAGAGAGTACACAGTGGCAGAATACCTGACCACTGTGACTGCCTCAAACTTAAGGAAAGCCTTGACTATGTACAGACTATGTATAGCCTTGCTATTGAGAAAGGCCGCCGTAGGCAGACATGGCTCTCAAGACAAGACAGGCTATGTGCTCACTGCCCACAAAATGAGGTGGAAACTGAGCTGCACTTCCTAACCTCCTGCCCAATGTATGACCATATTAGAGAGACATATTTACCTCAGATAACACAGATCCACAAAGAATTAAAAAACAAATCCAATTTTGATAAACTCCCATATCTACTGGGTGAAATACCACAGTGTACCATCACAGCAGCAAGATTTGTGACCTATTGCCACAAGAAAAGGGCAACTAGTGAAGAACAAACACCATTGTAAATACAACCCATATTTATGCTTATTTATTTTCCCTTGTGTACTTTAACCATTTGTACATTGTTACAACACTGTATATATATATATATATATACACATTTCTGTATGTGTAATGTTTACTGTTAATTTTTATTGTTTATTTCACTTTTGTATATTATCTACCTCACTTGCTTTGGCAATGTTAACATGTTTCCCATGCCAATAAAGCCCCTTGAATTGAATTGAATTGAATTGAGAGAGAGACAAACAGAGAGCGAGAGAGAGAGAGATCGAGAGAAAGAGTCAGAGAGAGAGACATACAGAGAGAGAGAGAGGAGAGAGAGAGAGAGTCAGAGAGAGAGACACAGAGAGAGAGAGAGAGAGACATTCAGAGATAGAGAGAGAGACATACAGAGATGGAGAGAGAGAATAAGAGAGATAGAGAGAGACATACAGAGATCTCCCTAAGAGAGAACAACTACCAGACAACCTGTATCATCAGTTAGCTAAAACTTCAACCTCTTCCTCTCTATTCCCTTTGTGACCCTAAAATACATCTTAAAAGTGTCCATTTCTGGGACGATCTTTTCCAGCTTGACTTTCCATGCTTTCTAAGTAAAGAAGGGAAGGAAGGACAGACTACTTCAACTCTCTCAGACAGCATCTATTATTCAGAGTCAGAAGAGTTTTATTATGGTCTGTCTGGAAAAGCCTTGTCACTCCCCAGCCAAACACACACTACAGACCAGTCAGAGAGAGAGACTAATAACTCTCTCTAAAGACGACAGTCTTCTAGTTTCGGTTTACTTACATGTTTAATTAAAACCCAACATGTTCATTGAAAATTACAGATTTTGTTTCGTAAACAAGACTATTTTGTACTGTAGGCCTACATTATTGATAAAGCATTGGTGTTAAATACCCATCCAAGTTGATAAAAAAAGCACTGTCCTCCCTTCTTCCCCTTCTCTCTCCTCCTTCTGAATTATCTGGATGTGTGGGTGGTCTCCCCCTCTTTGTCTCTGTATCCCTCCCTCTCTCCCCCCTCTCTCTCTCTTCCGCTCTCTCCCTATCTTCTATTTTACCTCTGTAAAATGTGACAAAACCTCATTCAACAAAGGAATAAAAACATGCATGAAAACTCTTTTTGTTCCACCCTCACAAAGACACCATCCACTCTACCAACAATACAGCAATTTCAGTAGCACATGAACACCGTCCAGTTCCCAAAAGCATAGTGATTAGATGAATCAACTTCTGAATCTGAATGTTCTGCTTCCATCTCTGACTTTAGGCATCAGCATGCTTCAGTTAGGCCAAACAGTATGAATGTGCTCGCAAGCGCCCTAAAAATAATATAACTTTAAAAAAAGTGGGAAAGGATCAATATTACCCCGGGACAGTAGAGGGTGATGAGGTGGTAATAACCATCTACAGCCAAACAGTATTACCCTGGGACAGTAGAGGGTGATGAGGTGGTAATAACCATCTACAGCCAAACAGTATTACCCTGGGACAGTAGAGGGTGATGAGGTGGTAATAACCATCTACAGCCAAACAGTATTACCCTGGGACAGTAGAGGGTGATGAGGTGGTAATAACCATCTATAGCCAAACAGTATTACCCTGGGACAGTAGAGGGTGATGAGGTGGTAATAACCATCTACAGCCAAACAGTATTACCCTGGGACAGTAGAGGGTGATGAGGTGGTAATAACCATCTACAGCCAAACAGTATTACCCTGGGACAGTAGAGGGTGATGAGGTGGTAATAACCATCTATAGCCAAACAGTATTACCCTGGGACAGTAGAGGGTGATGAGGTGGTAATAACCATCTATAGCCAAACAGTATTACCCTGGGACAGTAGAGGGTGATGAGGTGGTAATAACCATCTACAACCAAACAGTATTACCCTGGGACAGTAGAGGGTGATGAGGTGGTAATAACCATCTACAACCAAACAATATTACAGAGAAGATGGCCGCTACAGGTGAGATACTGAGACAGAGCAGATGCCCGCTGTAAGTGAGATATCGAGACAGGGATGATGGCTCGACAGGCAAGATATGGAGACAAAGATGATGGCTCTACAGGCGAGATACAGAGACAGAGAAGATGGCCACTACAGGACATATATGGAGACAGAGAAGATGGCTCTACAGGCGAGATACAGAGACAGAGAAGATGGCCACTACAGGACATATATGGAGACAGAGAAGATGGCTCTACAGGCGAGATACAGAGACAGAGAAGATGGCCACTACAGGACATATATGGAGACAGAGAAGATGGCTCTACAGGCGATTTACAGAGACAGAGAAGATGGCCACTACAGGACATATATGGAGACAGAGAAGATGGCTCTACAGGCGAGTTACAGAGACAGAGAAGATGGATGCAACAGGCTCAGGTTTTTTGGGGTCCAAACTGCTGCAGAAGACACAGGATTTACCACCGTCAGCTGTCCTGCCTTGTACCACAACGCCAAGTCCTCATTTTGTCCTGGGAGATTTCCCCCTACACGAGAACCTCATGTGCACTCATCAAGGAATGTTGGTAATAGAATGTTGAAATGAATTAAACTGTTTCTGTTTCTACTTTCTGTTGTTAATAATGCAGACATGTTCGCACCTCTATATGAGAGGTGTCATTTTATCAAGGTTTTTGGAATATGGTTCCTGGAAAATTGTCTTTGTTTACAAAAAAAAAACATATAGATATACTGTATCTGACATTCTCTTGTTAACGCTCATTCATAGTTGTCCATCTCCATAAACCTGGGCATACCTGGAATTACTACCACTCATTTGTCAGAGAGTCAGAGAAGGCACTCGGCATCATGGCTGCAAGGATAAAGATTCTTGATGGACACATAGTTCTTTGTGTGCACTGTGAACCAGTAGAGTTGTAATTTAATTTTTTTTTGTATTTCCCCCCCTTTTTCTCCCCAAATGTTGATCTTTTCTCATCGCTGCACCTCCCCAACGAGTTCGGGAGTTGAAGGTCTATTCATGCGTCCTCTGAAACGTAACCCGCCCAACCAGCCTCAGCCAGCTTAACCCAGAAGCCATCCGCACCAACGTGTCAGAGGATACGCCATTCAACTGACGGCCGAAGTCAGCCTGCAGGCGCCCAGCCCACCACAAGGAGCTGCTAGAGCGTGATGAGCCAAGGAAAGCCCCCCGGGCAAACCCTCATCTAACCCGGGTCGACGCTGGGCCAATTGTGCCCTGTGCTATGGGACTCCCGATCACGTCCGGGTGTGATACAGGATCGAATCCCGGGTCTGTAGTGATGCCTCGAGTACTGCGATGCAGTGCCTTAGATGGCTGCGCCACTCAGGAAGCACCAGAGTTGTTAATACAATGAAACCTGCTTCTGGGACGTCTCAGTGTGCAGTCATGTAGATTAGATTAAACTACACCACCAGAAGATGTTCTCACAGTTCTTCTCTACGTTGTCAGCCTGTAAAGTCTGTGGCTCACAGCTCTTCTCTACGTTGTCAGCCTGTAAAGTCTGTTTCTCACAGCTCTTCTCTACGCTGTCAGCCTGTAAAGTCTGTTTCTCACAGCTCTTCTCTGTTGTCAGCCTGTAAAGTCTGTGTCTCACAGCTCTTCTCTTCGTTGTCAGCCTGTAAAGTCTGTGTCTCACAGCTCTTCTCTACGTTGTCAGCCTGTAAAGTCTGTGGCTCACAGCTCTTCTCTACGTTGTCAGCCTGTAAAGTCTGTGGCTCACAGCGCTTCTCTACGTTGTCAGCCTGTAAAGTCTGTGGCTCACAGCTCTTCTCTACGTTGTCAGCCTGTAAAGTCTGTGGCTCACAGCGCTTCTCTACGTTGTCAGCCTGTAAAGTCTGTGGCTCACAGCTCTTCTCTACGTTGTCAGTCTGTAAAGTCTGTGGCTCACAGTTCTTCTCTACGTTGTCAGCCTGTAAAGTCTGTGTTCTCATAGCTCTTCTCTACGTTGTCAGCCTGTAAAGTCTGTGGCTCACAGCTCTTCTCTACGTTGTCAGCCTGTAAAGTCTGTGGCTCACAGCTCTTCTCTACGCTGTCAGCCTGTAAAGTCTGTCTCACAGTTCTTCTCTACGTTGTCAGCCTGTAAAGTCTGTGTCTCACAGCTCTTCTCTGCGTTGTCAGCCTGTAAAGTCTGTGTCTCACAGCTCTTCTCTACATTGTCAGCCTGTAAAGTCTGTGTCTCATAGCTCTTCTCTACGTTGTCAGCCTGTAAAGTCTGTGGCTCACAGCTCTTCTCTACGTTGTCAGCCTGTAAAGTCTGTGGCTCACAGCTCTTCTCTACGTTGTCAGCCTGTAAAGTCTGTGTCTCACAGCTCTTCTCTACGTTGTCAGCCTGTAAAGTCTGTGTCTCACAGCTCTTCTCTACGTTGTCAGCCTGTAAAGTCTGTGGCTCACAGCTCTTCTCTACGTTGTCAGCCTGTAAAGTCTGTGGCTCACAGCTCTTCTCCACGTTGTCAGCCTGTAAAGTCTGTGGCTCACAGTTCTTCTCTCGTTGTCAGCCTGTAAAGTCTGTGGCTCACAGCTCTTCTCTACGTTGTCAGTCTGTAAAGTCTGTGGCTCACAGCTCTTCTCTACGTTGTCAGCCTGTAAAGTCTGTGTCTCACAGTTCTTCTCTACGTTGTCAGCCTGTAAAGTCTGTGTCTCACAGTTCTTCTCTACGTTGTCAGCCTGTAAAGTCTGTGGCTCACAGCCCTTCTCTACGTTGTCAGCCTGTAAAGTCTGTGACTCACAGCCCTTCTCTACGTTGTCAGTCTGTAAAGTCTGTGGCTCACAGCTCTTCTCTATGTGTGACAAAATTTATTTAATCATAATAACAAGTAAAAGCTAAGTTTCACAAAGTCATGATAAAATAGACAGCTCAAAAGTTGATTTGATAAGTTCAGTGTTCTTCTCTGACTTGACCAGTCTGAATAAGTCAGCGTTGGAAGGATATGGATTTTCACACTTGCTAATATTTCTTAACACCTTGTCCACTGTTCTCATTCTCACCCCATGCTCCTCATCTATGTGAATTAAGGGCAATATGCAGTAGACCTCATCCATGTAAAGGAAGGACAATATGCAGTAGACCTCATCCGTGTAAAGGAAGGACAATATGCAGTAGACCTCATCCGTATAAATGAAGGACAATGTGCAGTAGACCTCATCCGTATAAATGAAGGACAATATGCAGTAGACCTCATCCGTGTAAATGAAGGACAATATGCAGTAGACTTCATCCGTATAAATGAAGGACAATATGCAGTAGACCTCATCCGTGTAAAGGAAGGACAATGTGCAGTAGACCTCATCCGTATAAAGGAAGGACAATGTGCAGTAGACCTCATCCGTATAAAGGAAGGACAATGTGCAGTAGACCTCATCCATGTAAAGGAAGAACAATGTGCAGTAGACCTCATCCGTATAAATGAAGGACAATGTGCAGTAGACCTCAGAATTGGTCTTCAAACCTGCTAACAGCCATACATTCAAACCTGCTAACAGCCACACATTCAAACCTGCTAACAGCCACACATTCAAACCTGCTAACAGCCACACATTCAAACCTGCTAACAGCCACACATTCAAACCTGCTAACAGCCACACATTCAAACCTGCTAACAGCCACACATTAACAGCCATACATTCCTGCTAACAGCCACACATTCAAACCTGCTAACAGCCACACATTCAAACCTGCTAACAGCCACACATTCAAACTTGCTAACAGCCACACATGCAAACCTGCTAACAGCCACACATTCAAACTTGCTAACAGCCACACATGCAAACCTGCTAACAGCCACACATTCAAACCTGCTAACAGCCACACATTCAAACCTGCTAACAGCCACACATTCAAACCTGCTAACAGCCATACATTCAAACCTGCTAACAGCCACACATGCAAACCTGCTAACAGCCACACATTCAAACCTGCTAACAGCCACACATGCAAACCTGCAAACAGCCACACATTCAAACCTGCTAACAGCCACACATGCAAACCTGCAAACAGCCACACATTCAAACCTGCTAACAGCCACACATTCAAACCTGCTAACAGCCACACATTCAAACCTGCTAACAGCCACACATTCAAACCTGCTAACAGCCACACATGCAAACCTGCAAACAGCCACACATTCAAACCTGCTAACAGCCACACATTCAAACCTGCTAACAGCCACACATTCAAACCTGCTAACAGCCACACATTCAAACCTGCTAACAGCCACACATGCAAACCTGCAAACAGCCACACATTCAAACCTGCTAACAGCCACACATTCAAACCTGCTAACAGCCACACATGCAAACCTGCTAACAGCCACACATTCAAACCTGCTAACAGCCACACATGCAAACCTGCTAACAGCCACACATTCAAACCTGCCAACAGCCACACATGCAAACCTGCTAACAGCCACACATTCAAACCTGCAAACAGCCACACATTCAAACCTGCTAACAGCCACACATTCAAACCTGCTAACAGCCACACATGCAAACCTGCAAACAGCCACACATTCAAACCTGCTAACAGCCATACATTCAAACCTGCTAACAGCCATACATTCAAACCTGCTAACAGCCACACATGCAAACCTGCAAACAGCCACACATTCAAACCTGCTAACAGCCACACATTCAAACCTGCAAACAGCCACACATGCAAACCTGCTAACAGCCACACATTCAAACCTGCTAACAGCCACACATGCAAACCTGCTAACAGCCACACATTCAAACCTGCCAACAGCCACACATTCAAACCTGCAAACAGCCACACATTCAAACCTGCAAACAGCCACACATTCAAACCTGCAAACAGCCACACATTCAAACCTGCAAACAGCCACACATTCAAACCTGCCAACAGCCACACATGCAAACCTGCTAACAGCCACACATTCAAACCTGCCAACAGCCACACATTCAAACCTGCAAACAGCCACACATTCAAACCTGCAAACAGCCACACATTCAAACCTGCAAACAGCCACACATTCAAACCTGCAAACAGCCACACATTCAAACCTGCCAACAGCCACACATTCAAACCTGCCAACAGCCACACATGCAAACCTGCTAACAGCCACACATTCAAACTTGCTAACAGCCACACATGCAAACCTGCTAACAGCCACACATTCAAACCTGCTAACAGCCACACATTCAAACCTGCTAACAGCCACACATTCAAACCTGCTAACACCATACATTCAAACCTGCTAACAGCCACACATGCAAACCTGCTAACAGCCACACATTCAAACCTGCTAACAGCCACACATGCAAACCTGCAAACAGCCACACATTCAAACCTGCTAACAGCCACACATTCAAACCTGCTAACAGCCACACATTCAAACCTGCTAACAGCCACACATTCAAACCTGCTAACAGCCACACATGCAAACCTGCAAACAGCCACACATTCAAACCTGCTAACAGCCACACATTCAAACCTGCTAACAGCCACACATTCAAACCTGCTAACAGCCACACATTCAAACCTGCTAACAGCCACACATGCAAACCTGCAAACAGCCACACATTCAAACCTGCTAACAGCCACACATTCAAACCTGCTAACAGCCACACATGCAAACCTGCTAACAGCCACACATTCAAACCTGCTAACAGCCACACATGCAAACCTGCTAACAGCCACACATTCAAACCTGCTAACAGCCATACATTCAAACCTGCTAACAGCCACACATGCAAACCTGCAAACAGCCACACATTCAAACCTGCAAACAGCCACACATTCAAACCTGCTAACAGCCACACATGCAAACCTGCAAACAGCCACACATTCAAACCTGCTAACAGCCACACATTCAAACCTGCTAACAGCCACACATTCAAACCTGCTAACAGCCACACATTCAAACCTGCTAACAGCCACACATGCAAACCTGCAAACAGCCACACATTCAAACCTGCTAACAGCCACACATTCAAACCTGCTAACAGCCACACATGCAAACCTGCTAACAGCCACACATTCAAACCTGCTAACAGCCACACATGCAAACCTGCTAACAGCCACACATTCAAACCTGCCAACAGCCACACATTCAAACCTGCAAACAGCCACACATTCAAACCTGCAAACAGCCACACATTCAAACCTGCAAACAGCCACACATTCAAACCTGCAAACAGCCACACATTCAAACCTGCCAACAGCCACACATGCAAACCTGCTAACAGCCACACATTCAAACCTGCCAACAGCCACACATTCAAACCTGCAAACAGCCACACATTCAAACCTGCAAACAGCCACACATTCAAACCTGCAAACAGCCACACATTCAAACCTGCAAACAGCCACACATTCAAACCTGCCAACAGCCACACATTCAAACCTGCCAACAGCCACACATGCAAACCTGCTAACAGCCACACATTCAAACTTGCTAACAGCCACACATGCAAACCTGCTAACAGCCACACATTCAAACCTGCTAACAGCCACACATTCAAACCTGCTAACAGCCACACATTCAAACCTGCTAACAGCCATACATTCAAACCTGCTAACAGCCACACATGCAAACCTGCTAACAGCCACACATTCAAACCTGCTAACAGCCACACATGCAAACCTGCAAACAGCCACACATTCAAACCTGCTAACAGCCACACATTCAAACCTGCTAACAGCCACACATTCAAACCTGCTAACAGCCACACATTCAAACCTGCTAACAGCCACACATGCAAACCTGCAAACAGCCACACATTCAAACCTGCTAACAGCCACACATTCAAACCTGCTAACAGCCACACATTCAAACCTGCTAACAGCCACACATTCAAACCTGCTAACAGCCACACATGCAAACCTGCAAACAGCCACACATTCAAACCTGCTAACAGCCACACATTCAAACCTGCTAACAGCCACACATGCAAACCTGCTAACAGCCACACATTCAAACCTGCTAACAGCCACACATGCAAACCTGCTAACAGCCACACATTCAAACCTGCCAACAGCCACACATGCAAACCTGCTAACAGCCACACATTCAAACCTGCAAACAGCCACACATTCAAACCTGCTAACAGCCACACATTCAAACCTGCTAACAGCCACACATGCAAACCTGCAAACAGCCACACATTCAAACCTGCTAACAGCCATACATTCAAACCTGCTAACAGCCATACATTCAAACCTGCTAACAGCCATACATTCAAACCTGCTAACAGCCACACATGCAAACCTGCTAACAGCCACACATTCAAACCTGCAAACAGCCACACATTCAAACCTGCTAACAGCCACACATGCAAACCTGCTAACAGCCACACATTCAAACCTGCTAACAGCCACACATGCAAACCTGCTAACAGCCACACATTCAAACCTGCCAACAGCCACACATTCAAACCTGCAAACAGCCACACATTCAAACCTGCAAACAGCCACACATTCAAACCTGCAAACAGCCACACATTCAAACCTGCAAACAGCCACACATTCAAACCTGCCAACAGCCACACATTCAAACCTGCAAACAGCCACACATTCAAACCTGCAAACAGCCACACATTCAAACCTGCCAACAGCCATACATTCAAACCTGCAAACAGCCACACATTCAAACCTGCCAACAGCCACACATTCAATTGGAACTAAAAAGAGGCAGCCACATTTTCAGCTTCTACCGGATATTGAATAGCCATCAATATCTTAGTAAAAGCTTTACCTTTGCTTTACTTTTGCTGGACTTGGTTCAATGGGAATAGCTGTTGTTGTTGTCTTCAGCAGTCAGTCAGTGTAAGTGAGACAGTTTACAGACACTATCTGCATCCTCTATGCCTCTTCACTGTGTCCAACACCCCAACATGACCTAGAGAAAGAACCACATTTAATCACTTCCACACCATACACCATGGGCATACACACTGTATGAATGACAGCGAGTTACAGAGTTATGTTTGTGTCGTGGGTTGTTTCAGACTATGTCTCCCAATAAAAACGTCTCATGGTCTATGGTCTTCCTCTCTCCTTCTCTCTGAATAAGCTGTTGATAGTCAAGAACTGTTTTTGTAGTTATGGCACAACAATCCTTTACCTATTTGAATACAGAGATGTTAGCTGCAAGACTCTTGTTCAGATCATTTCCAACAGAGAAATATTAAAACTCTTTGCAAACAATCATGCCCATCCTTCTTGCTGTGCTGCTGCCAAGGGGGGCAGAGGCTGGTGGCAGAGTGAGTGGTGTGTGATGGTGCTATCGTCAGCAGGCCGGAGCCCCAGATTGCTACATTGCAGGCAGCAGCTCTCTGGCACACAGGAGTTAGTCACAATTAATGAAGACACTGCGAGTGACTCCTGAGGTTGGCGGAACATGGAATGCAGAATGCGGAACATAAGAATGCCATATGGTATCATTGCCACTGACATCCAGATTCGGGAACCACTGGGCTGAGGTAGAGAAGAGATTTAACTAGAGCTACACACACTCAATACATACAATTAGCCACACACAGATACAACACAGATACTCACACACAGGTGCATTTGTAGGCTTAGACAGTTTTTAAAGGTCTAATGCAGCCGTTTTTATCTCAATATCAAATTATTTCTGTGTAACATTGAAGTACCTTACTGTGATGGTTTTAAAGAGGCTTAAGAGGAACTAAAATGGTAAAATAAAAAAACACAACTTCTTTGTAAAGGGCAAATTCTCAAGCAATAATTTAGCTTGGACTGTCTGGGACTGGTCTAAGTGGGGAGGGGACAACAGAAAATGAGCTGTTAATGGCAGAGCGGTTTGGAACTCTCTTTGTTATTGGTCTATTAACTATTTTACCGCATAGTGATGTCACCATGGAAGGCCAAATCTCCATCACACCAAAATAGGCTGGAATTTCAGGCAGTGTTTTCTCAGCTCTTCCACTAAAAGGGCGTTACCATCTTTTTCACAGTTTCACAGTATTATTCCAACCTCAAAGCATGTTTTTGACCTGGGCCTTTAACAACATAATACGACAACAAGGGAATGGAAACATATCAAAACATACAAGTTTTAAATAACTACACTTTCAAAATCCTTCAGCTTATCAAGCCCCCACTGATGCCACTGAACATGAATCATGTTCTGATCCTCCCAACAAAGACCCTAGCTACTACCTATCTGCTCTATCTACATTTACATTTGACATGTTAGTCATTTAGCAGACACTCTTATTCAGAGCGACTTACATTGGTGCATTCATCTGAAGATAGCGAGGTGAGGCAACAACATATCACAATTGTAGCAAGTACATTTTCCCTCAACAATGTAGTTATCAGCAAAGTCAGTGCTAGTCCTCTATATCTCCATCCAAGTTCCCTCTCTATCTCTCAAATCAAATCAAATTATATTGGTCATATACACATGGTTAGCAGAGTTTAATGCGAATGTAGCAAAATGCTTGTGCTTCTAGTTCTGACAGTGCAGTAATATCTAACAAGCAATCTAACAATTTCCAAACAACTACCTAATACACACACATCTAAAGGGGTGAATGAGAATATGTACATGTAAGTATATGGATGAGCGATGGCTGAGCGGCATAGGCAAGGTGCAATAGATGCTATAAAATGCAGTATATACATATGATATGAGTAGTCTAAGATATGTAAACATTGTTAAAGTGGTATTGTTTAAAGTGACTAGTGATACATTTATTAAGGTGGCCAGTGTTTGGGTCTCAATGTAGGAAGCAGCCTCTCTGACTTAGTAGTGGCTGTTTAGCAGTCTGATGGCCTTGATGGCCTCTTTCTGGGACTCACCCACAAACAGGACCAAGCCTGACCTGCTGAGGAGTGATGGACTCCATCCTAGCTGGAGGGGTGCTCTCATCTTATCTACCAACATAGACAGGGCTCTAACTCCTCTAGCTCCACAATGAAATAGGGTGCAGGCCAGGCAGCAGGCTGTTAGCCAGCCTGCCAGCATAGTGGAGTCTGCCACTAGCACAGTCAGTGTAGTCAGCTCAGCTATCACCATTGAGACCGTGTCTGTGCCTCGACCTAGGTTGGGCAAAACTAAACATGGCGGTGTTCGCCTTAGCAATCTCACTAGGATAAAGACCACCTCCATTCCTGTCATTACTGAAAGAGGTCATGATACCTCACATCTCAAAATAGGGCTACTTAATGTTAGATCCCTTACTTCAAAGGCAATTATAGTCAATGAACTAATCACTGATCATAATCTTGATGTGATTGGCCTGACTGAAACATGGCTTAAGCCTGATGAATTTACTGTTTTAAATGAGGCCTCACCTCCTGGCTACACTAGTGACCATATCCCCCGTGCATCCCGCAAAGGCGGAGGGGTTGCTAACATTTACGATAGCAAATTTCAATTTACAAAAAAAAAAATGACGTTTTCGTCTTTTGAGCTTCTAGTCATGAAATCTATGCAGCCTACTCAATCACTTTTTATAGCTACTGTTTACAGGCCTCCTGGGCCATATACAGCGTTTCTCACTGAGTTCCCTGAATTCCTATCGGACCTTGTAGTCATAGCAGATAATATTCTAATCTTTGGTGACTTTAATATTCACATGGAAAAGTCCACAGACCCACTCCAAAAGGCTTTCGGAGCCATCATCGACTCAGTGGGTTTTGTCCAACATGTCTCTGGACCCACTCACTGTCACAGTCATACGCTGGACCTAGTTTTGTCCCATGGAATAAATGTGGTGGATCTTAATGTTTTTCCTCAAAATCCTGGACTATCGGACCACCATTTTATTACGTTTGCAATTGCAACAAATAATCTGCTCAGACCCCAACCAAGGAACATCAAAAGTCGTGCTATAAATTCACAGACAACACAAAGATTCCTTGATGCCCTTCCAGACTCCCTCTGCCTACCCAAGGACGCCAGAGGACAAAAATCAGTTAACCACCTAACTGAGGATCTCAATTTAACCTTGCGCAATACCCTAGATGCAGTTGCACCCCTAAAAACTAAAAAAAATTCTCATAAGAAACTAGCTCCCTGGTACACAGAAAATACCCGAGCTCTGAAGCAAGCTTCCAGAAAATTGGAACGGAAATGGCGCCACACCAAACTGGAAGTCTTCCGACTAGCTTGGAAAGACAGTACCGTGCAGTACCGAAGAGCCCTTACTGCTGCTCGATCATCCTATTTTTCTAACTTAATTGAGGAAAATAAGAACAATCCGAAATTCCTTTTTGATACTGTCGCAAAGCTAACTAAAAAGCAGCATTCCCCAAGAGAGGATGACTTTCACTTTAGCAGTGATAAATTCATGAACTTCTTTGAGGAAAAGATTATGATTATTAGAAAGCAAATTACGGACTCCTCTTTAAACCTGCGTATTCCTCCAAACCTCAGTTGTCCTGAGTCTGCACAACTCTGCCAGGACCTAGGATCAAGAGAGACGCTCAAGTGTTTTAGTACTATATCTCTTGACACAATGATGAAAATAATCATGGCCTCTAAACCTTCAAGCTGCATACTGGACCCTATTCCAACTAAACTACTGAAAGAGCTGCTTCCTGTGCTTGGCCCTCCTATGTTGAACATAATAAACGGCTCTCTATCCACTGGATGTGTACCAAACTCACTAAAAGTGGCAGTAATAAAGCCTCTCTTGAAAAAGCCAAACCTTGACCCAGAAAATATAAAAACTATCGGCCTATATCGAATCTTCCATTCCTCTCAAAAATTTTAGAGAAGGCTGTTGCTCAGCAACTCACTGCCTTCCTGAAGACAAACAATGTATACGAAATGCTTCAGTCTGGTTTTAGACCCCATCATAGCACTGAGACGGCACTTGTGAAGGTGGTAAATGACATTTTAATGGCATCGGACCGAGGCTCTGCATCTGTCCTCGTGCTCCTAGACCTTAGTGCCGCTTTTGATACCATCGATCACCACATTCTTTTGGAGAGATTGGAAACCCAAATTGGTCTACACGGACATGTTCTGGCCTGGTTTAGATCTTATCTGTCGGAAAGATATCAGTTTGTCTCTGTGAATGGTTTGTCCTCTGACAAATCAACTGTAAATTTCGGTGTTCCTCAAGGTTCCGTTTTAGGACCACTATTGTTCTCACTATATATTTTACCACTTGGGGATGTTATTCGAAAACATAATGTAAACTTTCACTGCTATGCGGATGACACACAGCTGTACATTTCAATGAAACATGGTGAAGCCCCAAAATTGCCCTCGCTAGAAGCATGTGTTTCAGACATAAGGAAGTGGATGGCTGCAAACTTTCTACTATTAAACTCGGACAAAACAGAGATGCTTGTTCTAGGTCCCAAGAAACAAAGAGATCTTCTGTTGAATCTGACAATTAATCTTAATGGTTGTACAGTCGTCTCAAATAAAACTGTGAAGGACCTCGGCGTTACTCTGGACCCTGATCTCTCTTTTGAAGAACATATCAAGACCATTTCAAGGACATCTTTTTTCCATCTACGTAACATTGCAAAAATCAGAAACTTTCTGTCCAAAAATGATGCAGAAAAATTAATCCATGCTTTTGTCACTTCTAGGTTAGACTACTGCAATGCTCTATTTTCCGGCTACCCGGATAAAGCACTAAATAAACTTCAGTTAGTGCTAAATACGGCTGCTAGAATCCTGACTAGAACCAAAAAATTTGATCATATTACTCCAGTGCTAGCCTCTCTACACTGGCTTCCTGTCAAAGCAAGGGCTGATTTCAAGGTTTTACTGCCTAACCTACAAAGCATTACATGGGCTTGCTCCTACCTATCTCTCTGATTTGGTCCTGCCGTACATACCTACACGTACGCTACGGTCACAAGACGCAGGCCTCCTAATTGTCCCTAGAATTTCTAAGCAAACAGCTGGAGGCAGGGCTTTCTCCTATAGAGCTCCATTTTTATGGAACGGTCTGCCTACCCATGTCAGAGACGCAAACTCGGTCTCAACCTTTAAGTCTTTACTGAAGACTCATCTCTTCAGTGGGTCATATGATTGAGTGTAGTCTGGCCCAGGAGTGGGAAGGTGAACGGAAAGGCTCTGGAGCAACGAACCGCCCTTGCTGTCTCTGCCTGGCCGGTTCCCCTCTTTCCACTGGGATTCTCTGCCTCTAACCCTATTACAGGGGCTGGGTCACTGGCTTACTGGGGCTCTCTCATGCCGTCCCTGGAGGGGGTGCGTCACCTGAGTGGGTTGATTCACTGTTGTGGTCATCCTGTCTGGGTTGGCGCCCCCCTTGGGTTGTGCCGTGGCGGAGATCTTTGTGGGCTATACTCAGCCTTGTCTCAGGATGGTAAGTTGGTGGTTGAAGATATCCCTCTAGTGGTGTGGGGGCTGTGCTTTGGCAAAGTGGGTGGGGTTATATCCTTCCTGTTTGGCCCTGTCCGGGGGTGACCTCGGATGGGGCCACAGTGTCTCCTGACCCCTCCTGTCTCAGCCTCCAGCATTTATGCTGCAGTAGTTTATGTGTCGGGGGCTGGGGTCAGTTTGTTATATCTGGAGTACTTCTCCTGTCCTATTCGGTGTCCTGTGTGAATCTAAGTGTGCGTTCTCTAATTCTCTCCTTCTCTCTTTCTTTCTCTCTCTCGGAGGACCTGAGCCCTAGGACCTGAGCTCCAGGACTACCTGACATGATGACTCCTTGCTGTCCCCAGTCCACCTGGCCATGCTGATGTTCCAGTTTCAACTGACCTGAGCCCTAGGACCATGCCCCAGGACTACCTGACATGATGATTCCTTGCTGTCCCCAGTCCACCTGGCCATGCTGCTGCTCCAGTTTCAACTTCCACCTGACTGTGCTGCTGCTCCAGTTTCAACTGTTCTGCCTTATTATTATTCGACCATGCTGGTCATTTATGAACATTTGAACATCTTGGCCATGTTCTGTTATAATCTCCACCCGGCACAGCCAGAAGAGGACTGGCCACCCCACATAGCCTGGTTCCTCTCTAGGTTTCTTCCTAGGTTTTGGCCTTTCTAGGGAGTTTTTCCTAGCCACCGTGCTTCTACACCTGCATTGCTTGCTGTTTTGGGTTTTAGGCTGGGTTTCTGTACAGCACTTTGAGATATCAGCTGATGTACGAAGGGCTATATAAATAAATTTGATTTGATGTGTGTGAGATGTGTGGGAGATGTGTATGAGATGTCTCTGAGATGTGTGTGAGATGTGTATGAGATGTGTGTGAGATGTGTATGAGATGTGTGTGAGATGTGTGTGAGATGTGTGTGAGATGTGTATGAGATGTGTGTGAGATGTGTGTGAGATGTCTCTGAGATGTGTGTGAGATGTGTGGGAGATGTGTGTGAGATGTGTATGAGATGTGTGTGAGATGTGTGTGAGATGTGTGTGAGATGTGTATGAGATGTGTGTGAGATGTGTGTGAGATGTGTGTGAGATGTGTGTGAGATGTGTGGGAAATGTGTGGGAGATGTGTGTGAGATGTGTGTGAGATGTGTGGGAGATGTGTATGAGATGTGTGTGAGATGTGTATGAGATGTGTGTGAGATGTGTATGAGATGTGTGTGAGATGTGTGTGAGATGTGTGTGAGATGTCTATGAGATGTGTGTGAGATGTGTGTGAGATGTGTGTGAGATGTGTGTGAGATGTGTATGAGATGTGTGTGAGATGTGTGGGAGATGTGTGTGAGATGTGTGGGAGATGTGTGTGAGATGTGTGTGAGATGTGTGTGAGATGTGTGTGAGATGTGTGTGAGATGTGTATGAGATGTGTGGGAGATGTGTGTGAGATGTGTATGAGATGTGTGTGAGATGTGTGGGAGATGTGTGTGAGATGTGTATGAGATGTGTGTGAGATGTGTATGAGATGTGTATGAGATGTGTGTGAGATGTGTGTGAGATGTGTGGGAGATATGTATGAGATGTGTGTGAGATGTGTATGAGATGTGTATGAGATGTGTGTGAGATGTAACACTTCCAAGAAACACTGTGTGACCCTGATTTAACCAACTGCAGTAAAAGTCACTAGCTCTTGCCATTCTGGGTAGCACTCCTCTCTGTCTCATTTAACCATTGATATGCAGAAGATGACGTCAGAATGACATCGATTAGTGACATCAGAATACATTGTGGTCATGCATACTGAACAGACACACCTGAATGGTTCAATATGAGGATTGACATTTTCATGTTTAACTGATTGGCGTCTCTGTCTGCAAGGCTCAGTGGTTTGCTGGGGAGACAGACTCTGTTACAGGCAGAATTTGCAGAAACACAAACAGGTGTGTGTGTGTGTGTGTCTGTGTCTGTGTGTGTGCGTGTGTGTCTGTTTGTGTGTCTGTGTGTGTGTGTCTGTGTGTATGTCTGTGTGTGTGTGTGTGTGTGTCTGTGTGTGTGTGTGTGTGTGTGTGTGTGTGTAGACTGAGACGGAGCAGAACAGGGGGAACA
Organism: Oncorhynchus tshawytscha; assembly: GCF_018296145.1. NCBI lineage: Eukaryota > Metazoa > Chordata > Actinopteri > Salmoniformes > Salmonidae > Oncorhynchus > Oncorhynchus tshawytscha. Next base: position 75,614,349 of record NC_056436.1, on the reverse strand, counting down.
GTGATCTCTGTGTGTAATGTTTAATCTCTGCCACTGAGAAAGGAGAGGAGTCAACCAACATCTCCATCACTACTGCATGGGTGTGAGTGTGTGATTACTTGATAATAGCCTCTAGATGTGTTTTGTACAGTAGATGTACGTGCCTATTCACCTGTGTGTGTCTGTCTGTCTGTATGTTTCTGCCTGTGTGTGTCTGTGTGTGTTTGTTTGTGTCTGTCTGCCTATGAGTGTGTGTGTGTGTGTGTGGGTTGGCTTGGTTTAGTGATCTACCCTCATGGAAATGGACCCATTTCTCAGTGAGATGTCTTGTGTGTGTGTGTGTGTGTGTGTGTGTGTGTGTGTGTGTGTGTGTGTGTGTGTGTGTGTGTGTGTGTGTGTGTGTGTGACTCCTCTACCAAACCCTACTTTCGTTGGTGGAGTTTAAACACTTGATCGATATCTATATCATAGAAGAGTGTAATTGTTTTTAGGCCAGCTGTTTTTAATCAAGATGTTTGTGTTTTTATTGTAATATGTATCTGTTGTTGTTTTACTCATGTCGGCCTCGGAGAAGGAGAGGGGCGCAGTCCTTGTTATCGGGCTGTGACAGTGGCACTATTTTATCATCAAAGCGAGCAAAGAAGGTGTTTAGTTTGTCTGGAAGCGTAACGTTGGTGTCCATGATGTTGCTGGTTTTCCTTTTGTAGTCCGTGATTTCCTGTAGACCCTGCCACATACGTCTCATATCTGAGCTGTTGAATTGCAACTCCACTTTGTCCCTGTACCGGTATTTCGCTTGTCGCGTGGAGGGAATAACTACACTGGTTATGTTCAGCCATATCCCCAGTCCTCTTTCCATGGTTAAATGCAGTGGTTCGTGCTTTGATTTGTCCAAATGCCGCCATCCATCCACAGTTTCTGGTTAAGGTAGGTTTCAATAGTCACGGTAGGTACAACATCTCCAATGCACTTCTTTATAATAAACTCACTCACCTAGTCAGCGTATAGATCCATGTTGTTATCAGAGGCTGACCGGAACATTTTTTTATTTTATTTTACCTTTTTAACTATGCAAGTCAGTTAAGAACAAATTCTTATTTTCAATGATGGCCTAGGAACAGTGGGTTAACTGCCTGTTCAGGGGCAGAACGACAGATTTTGTACCTTGTCAGCTCGGGGTTTGAACTTGCAACCTTCCGGTTACTAGTCCAACGCTCTATCCACTAGGCTACCCTGCCACCCCACATATCCAAGTCTGCGTGATCGATTGGTCAGACCAGCGTTGAATGGTTCTAGTCACTGGTACATCCTGTTTGAGTTTCTGCCTATAAGACAGTAGGAGCAAGATGGCGCCGTGGTCGGATTTGCCGAAGGGAGGGCGGGCAAGAGCTTTGTATGCATCGTGGAAGTTAGAGTAGCATTGATCAAGTGTATTACACCCGTGCGTAGTGCAATCAATATGCTGATAGAGTTTAGATAGCCTTGTTCTCAAATTTGCTTCGTTGAAATCCCCAGCTACAGTAAATGCAGCCTCGGGATATATGGTTTCCAGTTTACATAGACTCCAGTGAAGTTCCTTGAGGGCCGTCATGGTGTCTGCTTGAGGCGGAATGTACACCACTGGGACAATAACTGACGAGAATTGTCTTGGGAGGTTATATGGCCGGCATTTGATTGTAAGGAATTCTAGGTTGGGTGAGCAGAAGGACTTGAGTTCCTGTATGTTGTTATGATTACACCATGAGTCATTAATCATAAAGCATACTCTCTTCTTCTTCCCAGAGAAGAGTTTATCTCTGTCGGCGCGATGCATGGAGAAGCCTGGTGGCTGAACCGTTTCCAACAACATATCCCGAGAGCCATGTTTCTGTGAAACAGAGAATGTTACAATCTCTGATGTCTCTCTGGAAGCCAACCCTTGCTCGAATTCCATCTACCTGTTGTCAGGAGACTGGACATTGGCGAGTACTATACTCTGGAGCGGTGGGCGATGTGCATGTCTACGGAGCGAGACCAGGAGGCTGCTCTGTAGACGTCTCTGTCTATCTCTCTATATCTATCTTGCCACTGGCATCACTCTCCAGTCCCCAGTCAAGCCTGCAGTCATAATGGACCCAAATCAGTCCACAGGGATCAGATTTCCTATCTGACGATTACATCTGTTAGACCCTCTGAGAGTTAGTGCTGGAGAAATATCAATTAAAGTGATTGGTCAGGAAGTTGCGATACTATTAAACAGCAGTCTGTAGACTTGGAGAGGAGTATAGCTAGCTGATTGGATGGGAATGAGAGAGAGACTGAGTATCTGCCAGTGATGCTACTCTGTTGTAGCCTTGTCCCAGATATTTTTATGCAGTCTTGCTAACTCCTATGGTCACTGTCATGCGTGGTAGCCTGGTCCCAGATCTGTTTGTGCTGTCTAGTCAACTCCTATGGTCATTGTCACACCAAGCTTGGCTAGACAGCACAAACGGATATGGCACCAGCCTACATCTTGTGGGGTTATATGACAGCTACAGTGGCATTGCTGGGACATTGCCCTGACAACTGGGGTGTGTTCAACTACAGGTGTATGATCTTAAGTTGAGCTAGTTCCCTAGAGCAAGAAACATATCATCTGAGATTTTATTAAAGTGGAAAATACAAATGCTATTGGATGGATTCAGGCAGCAAAGACTTATATAAGCAAGCATCATCTGCTTAGGAAGCATGCAGCATCTGCTTAGGAAGCAAGCAGTATCTGCTTAGGAAGCAAGCAGCATCTGCTCAGGAAGCAAGCGGTATCTGCTTAGGAAGCAAGCAGCATCTGCTCAGGAAGCAAGCAGCATCTGCTCAGGATGCAAGCAGCATCTGCTCAGGAAGCAAGCAGTATCTGCTTAGGAAGCAAGCAGCATCTGCTTAGGAAGCAAGCAGCATCTACTTAGGAAGCAAGCAGTATCTGCTTAGGAAGCAAGCAGCATCTGCTCAGGAAGCAAGCAGCATCTGCCTGGGAGGCAAGCAGAATCTGCTCCGGAAGCAAGCAGCATCTGCTACACAGACACAAATGCATTCACAAAAACCCAAGCACACACACGCTCGCTTGCCCACACCAACACATCAACGCACACACACACACGCACACACACACACACACACACACACACACACACACACACACACACACACACACACACACACACACACGCACACACACACACACACACACACACATACACACACACACACACACACACACACAAATCAAATTTTATTTCTCACATACACATGGTTAGCAGATGTTAATGCGAGTGTAGCGAAATGCTTGTGCTTCTTGTGCTTCTAGTTCCGACAATGCAGTAATAACCAACAAGTAATCTAGCTAACAATTCCAAAACTACTACTTATAGACACAAGTGTAAGGGGATAAAGAATATGTACATAAAGATATATGAATGAGTGATGTTACAGAGCGGCATAGGCAAGATACAGTAGATGGTATTGAGTGCAGTATATACATATGAGATGAGTATGTAAACAAAGTGGCATAGTTAAAGTGGCTAGTGATACATGTATTACATAAAGATGCAGTAGATGATATAGAGTACAGTATATACGTATACATATGAGATGAATAATGTAGGGTATGTAAACATTATATTAGGTAGCATTGTTTAAAGTGGCTAGTGATATATTTTACATCATTTCCCATGAATTCCCATGATTAAAGTGGCTGGAGTTGAGTCAGTGGTGTTGGCAGCAGCCACTCAATGTTAGTGGTGGCTGTTTAACAGTCTGATGGCCTTGAGATAGAAGCTGTTTTTCACACACACACACACACACACACACACACACACACACACACACACACACACACACACACACACACACACACACACACACACACACACACACACACACACACACACACACACACAATTGTACACTAGGAGTTTGTAGCTTTTTTTGTACAGACCAATTCGCCACCCAGAGTCACATACTGTATAAGAGGACAACTACAGTTCATGGTCTTAGAGGGGAGTCTTAGAGGGGAGTAGAACATATCTTCAACAGAGATGTTTTATTGTTGGAAGACATGAAGGACTCTTCACCTGTATTGTGTCCACTCTAATACAAAACTTAAACAGGGGTCAATTAAATCCTGAACGGTAATGTTATTTAATCCGCTGTGTGCTGTCAAATATTTTACCTTTTTCAAACGTCTTGTTGTCGCTATACTCCCTCCTTTCCTCCCTCCTCCCTATTTCGCATTGAAAGTCCTCTCGCTGCTCTATTCTAATCTTCCTTGGCAAGGCCTCACACACTCATTTCAGTTCTCATTTACAGAGTGATAATCAGAATGTCATTACTGTGTCCACACCGGCCCAATGGAGGAATGAAAGAAAGGAGGGGTAATTGAGCAGGACAAAAGGCATTCTTAAAGGGGGATGAATAAAAGGAAGAGAAGGTATAAATGTGAGAAAGGAAGGTCAGAAAGAGAGAATGAGAGGTTGACAGAGAAAGGGAGGTCAGAAAGAGAGTAAGAGGGGTTGAGAGAGAAAGGGAGGTCAGAAAGAGAGAAAGAGGGGTTGACAGAGAAAGGAAAGTCAGAAAGAGAGAAAGAGGGGTTGACAGAGAAAGGAAAGTCAGAAAGAGAGAAAGAGGGGTTGAGAGAAAGAGAAAAAGGTGACAACAGAAAGGCAGAGACAGAGAAAGAGGCAGAGAGGCTGCTTCTGCAACTACAGAGAGACAGTGATAGGGATAGAGAGGATAGAGAGAGAGAGAGAGGCAGTGATAGGGATAGAGAGGATAGAGAGAGAGCGAGGGAGAGAGAGAGAAGGAGAGAGAGGCAGTGATAGGGATAGAGAGACAGCGAGGGAGAGAGAGGGATAGAGAGGATAGAGAGAGAGAGCGATGGAGAGAGAGAGAGAGGGAGGGAGAGGCAGTGATGAGGGATAGAGAGAGAAGAGAGGGAGAGAGAGAGGATAGAGAGGGTTGAGAGAGAAGAGGATGGAGAGAAGAGGGGGAGAGAGGCAGTGATAGGGATAGAGAGGATAGAGAGAGAGAGAGGGAGAGAGAGAGGCAGTGATAGGGATAGAGAGGATAGAGAGAGAGCAAGAGAGGGAGAGAGAGGGAGAAAGAGGCAGTGATAGGGAGGGAGGGCAGAGAGAGAGAGAGAGGGAGGGAGGGCGGGAGAGAGAGAGAGGGAGGGAGAGGCAGTGATAGGGATAGAGAGGATAGAGAGAGAGAGAGAGGGAGAGAGAGAGGGATAGAGAGGATAGAGAGAGAGAGAGAGAGAGTGATGGAGAGAGAGAGAGAGAGGGAGAGAGGCAGTGATAGGGATAGAGAGGAGGGAGAGAGAGAGAGAGAGAGAGAGAGAGAGAGAGAGAGAGAGGCAGTGATAGGGATAGAGAGGATAGAGAGAGAGAGAGAGAGGGAGAGAGAGGGAGAAAGAGGCAGTGATAGGGAGGGAGGGCAGGAGAGAGAGAGAGGGAGGGAGGGCGGGAGAGAGAGCGAGAGAGAGGGAGGGCGGGAGAGAGAGAGAGAGAGAGAGAAAGGAGGACGGAGAGAGGAAGAGAACTATAGTGGCAGTGATGGAGAGAGAGAGATGTAACTATAGAGAGACATTAATAGAGAGTTCTGCTGGCTCTGGTCCTGCAGATGTAGGATCTTAATTTGAGCCAGTTTGCTACAGAATGAAAAATCCGACAGCAACAGGAAATGTGAATTATTTTGTGGAATTTAAGTTAATAGACCTATTTTTTAGTGGTTGAGGCATTTTTCGTTATGGCAAATCAAATCTGAAATTTCAAAGTGGAAATTGTAAACTTTAGAAGCATTTTTAAACCTCAAATGCACTACAAATTCGCATTCCCCCCACACACACATTTTGTGTATCCTTTTAACGTCAAACACATTTTTCACCCAGAACGCATTAAAGGCCTAACTGACATCAACTCTCATCTGGAAGAAGGAGAAATCAATAGTGTTTTAGAAGGTCAAAGTCAAGCATCAACAATCACTTTATAAGATGCAGGCAGAGCGGCCTGCCAGGCTGGATGGCTGGGTGGTGGTGGTGATGGTGGTGGTGGTGTTGAGGGTGTTGGTAGGGTGTTGTTGATGATGATAACGGTGCTGGTGGAGGTGCTGGTGGTGGTGGTGATGATGATAATGGTGCTGGTAAGGTGGTGATGGTGATGGCGGTAATGATGGTGCTGGTGGTGATGATGGTGGTGGTGGTGATGATGGTGGTGGTGATGGTGCTGGTGCTGGTGGTGATGATGATGGTGCTGGTGATGGTGGTGATGATGGTGCTGGTGTTGGTGGTGGTGGTGGTGGTGGTGGTTGTGGTGGTGCTGGTAGTGGTGGAGGTGATGGTGGAGGAGGTGGTGAAGGTGGTGGTGGTGATGGTGAAGGAGGGGTGATGGTGGTGATAGTGAAGGAAGGTTGGTGGTGATGGTGGAGGAAGGGTGGTGGTGGTGGTGGTAGAGGAAGGGTGGTGGTGGTGATGGTGGAGGAAGGTTGGTGGTGGTGATGGAGGAGGAGGGGTGGTGGTGGTTGTGGTGGTGGTGGTGGTGATGGTGGAGGAAGGTTGGTGGTGGTGATGGAGGAGGAGGGGTGGTAGTGGTTGTGGTGGTGGTGGTGGTGGTGGTGGAGGGGTGGTGGTCTTGGTGGAGGGAGTAGTGGTAGTGGTAGTGGTTGTGGTGGTGGTGGTCTTGGTGGAGGGATAGTAGTGGTAGTGGTTGTGGTGGTGGTGGTGGTGGTGGTGGAGGGGTGGTGGTCTTGGTGGAGGGATAGTAGTGGTGGGGTGGTGGTGGTTGGGGTGGTGGTGGTGATGGTTGGGGTGGTAGTGCTTTAAGGAATGAAGATAAGGACGCTGAAGGGACGATCCTTACGTCCTTAATGGAGCTGTTGTTATGCCTCGTCGAGGGCTCAGAAACACGTCCTCCAGAATCTATACATATATATAAGTTAGAGGTTGAACCCTCGCTCCTCACTTAGTGTCTGTCAGTGGGATAGATCTTTTAAAGAGTCTCTACTAGCTATACAACAGAACTTTCCTTCTGCATATTAATGTTATTTCTGCTCTGAATGTCTGCCTCCATTCTTTCCCTAACTTCTCTCTCTTCCTCGCTCCCTCCTTCCCTTGCTCCCTTGCTCCCTCACTTCCTTTTTCCTTCCCTCCTTTCTTTCTGTCCTTCCTTCCTTCCCTCTTTCTTTCTTTCTTTCTTTCTTTCTTTCTTTCTTTCTTTCTTTCTTTCTTTCTTTCTTTCTTTCTTTCTTTCTCTTTCTTCCTTCCGTCCTTCCTTCCCACGTCCTCCCTCTAGACCCTTGTTGGCCGTGCTGGTACATTTCCATCTCGTTCATCAGTTAAAGACAGATAATCAGAAAGTCATTAGGGTAGCTTGACATCAGCGCTTGCCCCGGGAAGACAGAGTAATTGAGCAACAGAGAAGGGAAGAGAGCAGACACAGCCAAGACCAAGCTATAATGAATGAGAGGAAAGGAGAGAGAGAGAGGGGAGAGAGGGAAAGAGAAAGAGAGAGAGGGGGGGTAGAGAGAGGGGGTATGGGGGGATAGGGAGGAGAGAGTGAAAGGAGAGGGAAAGAGAGATGGGGAAAAGAGGTGCAAGAGATGGAGAGAGGAATAAAAGGGGTTAGACTGAGGGAAAACTAGGCAGATAGAGACAGGTGGATTGAAAGAGAGACGAGAAACAGATAGAGCGAGGAAGAGACAGAATGATAGACAGGTAAATACAGACAGACAGAGAGAGGAAGAGACAGAACGATAGACAGGTAAATACAGACAGACAGAGAGAGGAAGAGACAGAACGATAGACAGGTAAATACAGACAGATAGAGAGAGGAAGAGACAGAACGATAGACAGGTAAATACAGACAGACAGAGAGAGGAAGAGACAGAACGATAGACAGGTAAATACAGACAGACAGAGAGAGGAAGAGACAGAACGATAGACAGGTAAATACAGACAGACAGAGAGAGGAAGAGACAGAACGATAGACAGGTAAATACAGACAGAGAGAGAGAGGAAGAGACAGAACGATAGACAGGTAAATACAGACAGATAGAGAGAGGAAGAGAGAAGGATAGACAGGTAAATACAGACAGATAGAGAGAGGAAGAGACAGAACGATAGACAGGTAAATACAGACAGATAGAGAGCGGAAGAGAGAAGGATAGACAGGTAAATACAGACAGAGAGAGAGAGGAAGAAACAGAACGATAGACAGGTAAATACAGACAGACAGAGAGAGGAAGAGACAGAACGATAGACAGGTAAATACAGACAGATAGAGGAGGAAGAGAGAAGGATAGACAGGTAAATACAGACAGAGAGAGAGAGGAAGAAACAGAACGATAGACAGGTAAATACAGACAGACAGAGAGAGGAAGAGACAGAACGATAGACAGGTAAATACAGACAGATAGAGAGAGGAAGAGAGAAGGATAGACAGGTAAATACAGACAGACAGAGAGAGGAAGAAACAGAACGATAGACAGGTAAATACAGACAGACAGAGCGAGGAAGAGACAGAACGATAGACAGGTAAATACAGACAGATAGAGAGCGGAAGAGAGAAGGATAGACAGGTAAATACAGACAGAGAGAGAGAGGAAGAAACAGAACGATAGACAGGTAAATACAGACAGACAGAGAGAGGAAGAAACAGGTAGACAGGTAAATACAGACAGATAGAGAGAGGAAGAGAGAAGGATAGACAGGTAAATACAGACAGAGAGAGAGGAAGAAACAGAACGATAGACAGGTAAATACAGACAGACAGAGAGAGGAAGAGACAGAACGATAGACAGGTAAATACAGACAGATAGAGAGAGGAAGAGAGAAGGATAGACAGGTAAATACAGACAGAGAGAGAGAGGAAGAAACAGAACGATAGACAGGTAAATACAGACAGACAGAGAGAGGAAGAGACAGAACGATAGACAGGTAAATACAGACAGACAGAGAGAGGAAGAGACAGAACGATAGACAGGTAAATACAGACAGAGAGAGAGAGGAAGAGACAGAACGATAGACAGGTAAATACAGACAGACAGAGAGAGGAAGAGACAGAACGATAGACAGGTAAATACAGACAGACAGAGAGAGGAAGAGACAGAACGATAGACAGGTAAATACAGACAGACAGAGAGAGGAAGAGAGAACGATAGACAGGTAAATACAGACAGACAGAGAGAGGAAGAGACAGAACGATAGACAGGTAAATACAGACAGATAGAGAGAGGAAGAGACAGAACGATAGACAGGAGATGCAGCATGTAGAGAAATAGAAATGTTAATTTTAAAGATGTAGACTCAGTGGTACAATGTTATGTTCATTTTAAAGGTGTAGACTCAGTGGTAAAGGTTATGTTCATTTTAAAGGTGTAGACTCAGTGGTACAATGTTATGTTCATTTTAAAGGTGTAGACTCAGTGGTAAAGGTTATGTTCATTTTAAAGGTGTAGACTCAGTGGTAAAGGTTATGTTCATTTTAAAGGTGTAGACTCAGTGGTAAAGGTTATGTTCATTTTAAAGGTGTAGACTCAGTGTTAAAGGTTATGTTCATTTTAAAGGTGTAGACTCAGTGGTAAAGGTTATGTTCATTTTAAAGGTGTAGACTCAGTGGTAAAGGTTATGTTCATTTTAAAGGTGTAGACTCAGTGGTAAAGGTTATGTTCATTTTAAAGGTGTAGACTCAGTGGTAAAGGTTATGTTCATTTTAAAGGTGTAGACTCAGTGGTAAAGGTTATGTTCATTTTAAAGGTGTAGACTCAGTGGTAAAGGTTATGTTCATTTTAAAGGTGTAGACTCAGTGTTAAAGGTTATGTTCATTTTAAAGGTGTAGACTCAGTGGTAAAGGTTATGTTCATTTTAAAGGTGTAGACTCAGTGGTTAAAGGTTATGTTCATTTTAAAGGTGTAGACTCAGTGGTAAAGGTTATGTTCATTTTAAAGGTGTAGACTCAGTGGTAAAGGTTATGTTCATTTTAAAGGTGTAGACTCAGTGGTAAAGGTTATGTTCATTTTAAAGGTGTAGACTCAGTGGTAAAGGTTATGTTCATTTTAAAGATGTAGACTCAGTGGTAAAGGTTATGTTCATTTTAAAGGTGTAGACTCAGTGGTTAAAGGTTATGTTCATTTTAAAGGTGTAGACTCAGTGGTTAAAGGTTATGTTCATTTTAAAGGTGTAGGCTCAGTGTTAAAGGTTATGTTCATTTTAAAGGTGTAGACTCAGTGGTTAAAGGTTATGTTCATTTTAAAGGTGTAGACTCAGTGGTAAAGGTTATGTTCATTTTAAAGGTGTAGACTCAGTGGTAAAGGTTATGTTCATTTTAAAGGTGTAGACTCAGTGGTAAAGGTTATGTTCATTTTAAAGGTGTAGACTCAGTGGTAAAGGTTGTGGTCATTTTAAAGGTGTAGACTCAGTGGTAAAGGTTGTGTTCATTTTAAAGATGTAGACTTTAGGAAATTTGGAGGAGAAGGAAGCAAAGCTGTGCTTGAGTCACCAGATACACAATCTTTCTCCTGGAAGTTGCTCACTCACATTTCTCCAAATAGAAAAGCAAGTCCAATTGAATTTGTGCTTCTCCATCTCCTCCAGCCAGGGGAACACACAGAGCTGTGTTTTGTTAGGCTGGGGGCATTTTGTCCATTTGTTGGTGGAGCTCTTCTCTTCATTGTCCTCTCATTTCATCAATAGCTTCCCTATCTGTCCATCTCACCCCAGAAAACAACACTGAGTGAGGGTATGTGTGGTTCACTCATGCACACACACAAACACACACAAACAGTTACACCATAGAGAGCATCTCAACTGGCTGCATCACTGCTTGGAATGGCTACTGTACCACCCTAGATTGCATGGTGCTTGGGTGAATGGAGTCTCCAGTCACCCAAGCCATAGACAGTTCTCTCTGCTTCCCCAAATGGCAAGCAGTATCGGTGCGTCAAGTCTGACTCCAACAGACTCCTGAACAGCTTCTGTCCCTAATCCATAAGACTGCTAAGTAGCAAACAGACTGGCTCCATGGACTTTCTGCATTCTGCCTTTTTTTTGGCACTGACTTTATGCACACTCATAGGATTCGACACACCAACACACACACACACACACACACACACACACACACACACGCACACGCACACGCACACGCACACGCACACACTCACATACAATCATAATTTACACTGCTGCTTCTCTGTTTATCATATATTCTGATGCCTAGTCACCTTTACCTCTACAGATGTAGAATCTTAATTTGAGCCAGCTTGCTACAGTAGGAAAATTATCAATTAACAACAGGAAATGTGAATTATTATGTGGATTATAATTAATGGAATTTTGTTTGTTGGGATTGATACAGTTTTTGTCAAGTCTGACATTTTAAAGTGGAAATTACAAACTTTTGGCGCCTTTTTAATTCAAACTTGAATACACTATAAGTTTGCATTTATTGCTGTGCAGTAATATTCTCAACAAAAAAGAGCGATCAAATTAAGATCCTACATTTGTACCTCTCCAGGATCCCTGCACATTGTAAATAGGGTATTGGAACTGACACTGTGTATATCTTCTTACTTTCTGGTATTCCTCTTATTTCACTATGATTGAAAACATGGAGAGCATTGGCCCAAACATAACACCTTGTACTCAGGACAAAAAGTGAATTGCTTTGGGAAGAGGGAGGATGGGAGAGTGGGAGGATGAGAGAGTGGGAGGAGGGGAGAGTGGGAGGATGGGAGAGTGGGAGGATGGGAGAAAAGGAGGAGCATTTCTTTAAGCTATCTATGCTACTTTACATCCTGAGCCCATTGGAGATCGGTGTCTTTCCTTCCAATGAATGAATACAGAATAGCATAGAAATGCTCAATTAACAATGTTAGTTCCATGAACCATTCTGCTAGGTTGTGTATGACACACTTCTATTCCCTAACCTAGATATTCTATTCCCTAACCAAGATATTCTATTGCCTAACCTAGATATTCTATTGCCTAACCTAGATATTCTATTGCCTAACCTAGATATTCTATTCTCTAACCTAGATATTCTATTCCCTAACCTAGATATTCTATTGCCTAACCTAGATATTCTATACCTTAACCTAGATATTCTATTCTCAAACCTAGGTATTGTATTGCCTGACCTAGATATTCTATACCCTAACCTAGATATTCTATACCCTGACCTAAATATTCTATACCCTAACCTAGATATTATATACCCTAACCTAGGTATTTTATTCTCTAAACTAGATATTCTATACCCTAACCTAGATATTCTATACCCTCACCTAGATATGCTATACCCTAACCTAGGTATTTTATTCCCTAACCTAGATATTCTATACCCTAACCTATATATTTTATTTACTAAACTAGATATGTTTTTCCCTAACCTAGATATTCTACTCCCTAACCTAGATATTCCATTCCCTAACCTTGATATTTTGTTTCCTAACCTTAGATATTTTGTTCCCTAACCTAGATATTTTGTTCCCTAACCTAGATATTTTTTTTCCTAACCTAAATATTTTTTTCCCTAACCTAGATATTTTGTTCCCTAACCTAGATATTGTGTTCCCTAACCTAGATATTTTGTTCCCTAACCTAGATATTTTGTTCCCTAACCTAGATATTGTGTTCCCTAACCTAGATATTTTGTTCCCTAACCTAGATATTTTGTTCCCTAACCTAGATCTTGTAAACTTTGTCAGAAAGTTTGTTCCCGAAAACATTCCAGGAACAGTCAAGAAATGTTACGAGCTCCAGAGGAAATGTCTTTGAACGTTTAAGTAGGAAAAGAAGAGAATTGTCTCCACTAATGTTGTCGGAACGTTTTTGGACAATCATGCATGACTAGGATAAAAACCTTGTAACAATGTTTAGAAAACATCCCGGTAACACTTTCTATAAAGTTACTCTGTTATGCTCACTGTCAGTGTTACAATGCATTATGAAAGGTGTTATAAGGAATTATAATGAGGGGAGGGAGGGCGGGGGTCAGACGCCTGCTAAGCAAGCCCGTGGCACTGTGCCTGAGTGGACATACTCCGGGGCAAGCCTGTGGCACTGTGTTTGAATGGACATACACAGGGGGATGAAGTGGACCGGAAACACACACGGGTACTCCATGAAGACAGAGAGAATTGTCTCCTCTTCCTACTAAACTCTCTTTAACATGTCACCTTCCACCATCCCCTCTCCTACCGCTCTCATCTCCTTTCCTACCCCTCTCATCCCATCTCATCCCTCCCCTCTCCTACCGCTCTCATCTCCTTTCCTACCCCTCTCATCCCATCCCAGTCTCATCCCCTCCCCTCCATCCCCACCCCTAGCCCTCCACTACCGCTCTCATCCCCTCTCCTACCCCTCTCATCATATCTCATCCCATCCCCTCCCCTACCCCTCTCATCCCCACCCCTAGCCCTCTCATCCCCTCTCCTACCGCTCTCATCTCCTCATTCCTACCCCTCTCATCCCATCTCATCCCCTCTCCTACCGCTCTCATCTCCTTTCCTACCCCTCTCATCCCATCTCATCCCCTCCACTACCACTCTCATCTCCTTTCCTACCCCTCTCATCCCATCTCATCCCCTCCACTACCGCTCTCATCCCCTCTCCTACAGCTCTCATCTCCTCTCCTACCACTCTCATCTGCACCCCTACCCCTCTCATCCCCATCTCATCCCCACCCCTAGCCCTCTCATCCCCTCTCCTACCACTCAGATCCCCACCCCTACCCCTCTCATCCCCATCTCATCCCCTCCACTACCGCTCTCATCCCCTCTCCTACCCCACGCATCCCCTCTCATCCCCATCTAATCCCCTCCACTACCTCTCTCATCCCCTCTCCTACCCCTCTCATCCCCACTCCTACCCCTCTCATGCCCATCTCATCCCCTCCACCACTGCTCTCATCCCCTCTCCTACCCCACTCATCCCCTCTCCAACCCCTCCCATCCCCTCTCGCCCCTCCCTCCCTCCCTCCCTCCCTCCCTCCCTCCCTCCCTCCCTCCCTCCCTCCCTCCCTCCCTCCCTCCCTCCCTCCCTCCCTCCCTCCCTCCCTCCCTCCCCCCTCCCTCCCTCTCTTCTCCCCACCTCCTCCCTCTCTCCCTCCCTCTCCTCCCCACCTCCTCCCTCCCTCTCTCCCTCCTCCTCCCCCCTCTCCCCATCTCCTCCCCCTCCCTCTCTCTCCCCACCTCCACCCTCTCTCCCCATCTCCTCCCCCTCTCTCCTCTCTCCCTCTCTCCCCTCCTCCCTCTCTCCCCTCCTCCTACCCCTCTCCGCTCCTCCTCCCTCTCTCCCCACCTCCCCCTCCCCTCCCCTCCTCCTCCCTCCCTCTCTCCCCACCTCCTCCCTCCCTCTCTCCCCACCTCCTCCCTCCCTCTCTCCCCTCCTCCTCCCTCCCTCTCTCCCCTCCTCCTCCCTCCCTCTCTCCCCTCCTCCCCCTCTCTCCCCACCTCCTCCCTCCCTCTCTCCCCACCTCCTCCCTCCCTCTCTTCCCTCCTCCCTCCCTCTCTCCCCACCTCCACCTCCCTCTCTCCCCTCCTCCTCCCTCCCTCTCTCCCCTCCTCCTCCCTCTCTCCCCACCTCCTCCTCCCTCTCTCCCCATCTCCTCCCCCTCTCTCCTCTCTCCCTCTCTCCCCTCCTCCCTCTCTCCCCTCCTCCTCCCTCTCTCCCCACCTCCCCCTCCCCCTCATCCCCTCTCCTACCGCTGTCATCCCCTCTCATCACCCCTACTACCCCTCTCATCCCCTCTCCTACCCCTCTCATCACCTCTCCTACCCCTCTCATCCCCTCTTCTACCCCTCTCATCACCTCTCCTACCCCTTTCATCCCCTTTCATCACCCCTCCTACCCCTCCTACCCCTGTCATCCCCTCTCCTACCCCTCTTTTCCCCTCTCATCCCCTCTCCTAACCATTTCATCACCTCTCCTACCCCTCTCATCCCCTCTCCTACTCCAGTCATCCCCTCTCATCCCCTTCCCCTGTCATAACGTCATCCGCTCTCCTACCCCTCTCATGTTCTTTCATCCCCTCTCCTACCCCTTCCACCCCCTCTCATCCTCTCTCCTACCCCTCTTTTCCCCTCTCCTACCCCTGTCATCCAACTGCAGTATAAAGGAGCCATCCTTCTCCTCCCTCTCTTATCCTGTGTAGAGGGATGTGGGATGAGTGGAGGAGCTGGAGGAGAAAAGCAGCAGTCTCCTCCCTTCTTCCTCCTTCCCTTCCTCTCTCCTCCTTCTGAGTTATCTGGATGTGGTAGTGGAGCGATGTGTAATGACCCTGCTCTCTCTCTCTCTCTCTCTCTCTCTCTCTCTCTCTCTCTCTCCTATCCGTCTCTCCCTGAGTGTTGGGACGGAGCAGGACGGGTCATGTTAGTATGATCCCATTAGTCTGCACTTAGTCTCAGAACAAACAGCCAGTGGTCTCCTATCCTAACGACTGGATACGCTCATACACCCTAATGACTCAATCTGTGTGTGTGTTTGTGTTCTGTGTGTGTCCTCAGATTCTAGTGCCTCTCCTCTGCTCTCCTCAATATCTAATCAACAAGATCTACCAGTTTACCCAGTTTGACTTCAGATTCTGATGTTTGTAAAAAAAAATCCAAACCTAAGTTAGTTGGTTGGTTAAAGCCGGTGTCTGATGAGTGTAACTAAAGTTCCATGCATAACACTTGAATGTTCATCAACATTTATAATGAGTATTTCTGTGAATTCATGTGGCTCTCTGCACAATCACAGCATGTTTTAGAACTACTGAACGTAACACGCCAATGTAAAATGAGATTTTTTTGATATAAATATGCACTTTATCAAACAAAACATGAAGTCCTATGAGTGTCATCTGATAAAGATCATCAAAGGTTAGTGATTCATTTTATCTCTGTTTGTGCTTTTTGTGACTCCTCTCTTTGGCTGGAAAAATGGCTGGGTTTTTCTGTGATTTTTCTGTGATTTTGGAGGTGACCTACCATAATAGTTTGTGGAGATTTCGCTGTAAAACATTTTTTAAATCAGACACTGTGGCTGGATTAATGAGAATTTTATCTTTAAAACGGTGCCTAATACTTCCGCTAGCGGAACCCCAGTCCTAGACAGGTTAAAACACTTCAAACTTCTCTTACGAATAAAACGTGGGTTTGTCTTAGGAACCTTAGTAATTCTAACAGCAACAACAGCACTGGTCACTGAAATCATTACAAAAAACACCACCCGCAGAATATTTACAGTGGGGCAAAAAAGTATTTAGTCAGCCACCAATTGTGCAAGTTCTCCCACTTAAAAAGATGAGAGAGGTCTGTAAATGTTCATCATAGGTACACTTCAACTATGACAGACAAAATTTGAAAAAAAAATCCAGAAAATCACATTGTAGGATTTTTAATGAATTTATTTGCAAATTATGGTGGAAAATAAGTATTTGGTCAATACCAAAAGTTTATCTCAATACTTTGTTATATATCCTTTGTTGGCAATGACAGAGGTCAAACGTTTTCTGTAAGTCTTCACAAGGATTTCACACACTGTTGCTGGTATTTTGACCCATTCCTCCATGCAGATCTCCTCTAGAGCAGTGACGTTTTGGGGCTGTTGCTGGGCAACACGGACTTTCAACTGCCTCCAAAGATTTTCTATGGGGTTGAGATCTGGAGACTGGCTAGGCCACTCCAGGACCTTGAAATGCTTCTTACGAAGCCACTCCTCCGTTGCCCGGGCGGTGTGTTTGGGATCATTGTCATGCTGAAAGACCCAGCCATGTTTCAGTGTTTTCTTCCTGTATTGAACACAGATCATCCCATCTTCAATTTTATTGATTATTTACGTAAAAAATTACTTGAAGTTGTATTACAAAAGTAGTTTGAAATGTTTTGGCAAAGTTTACAGGTAACTTTTGAGATATTTTGTAGTCGTGTTGAGCAAGTTGGAACCAGTGTTTTTCTGGATCAAACGCGCCAAATAAATGGACATTTTCTATCTATATGGACGGAATTAATCGAACAAAAGGACCATTTGTGATGTTTTATGGGACATATTGGAGTGCCAACGGAAGAAGCTCGTCAAAGGTAAGGCATGAATTAAATTTTTATTTCTGCGTTTTGTGTCACGCCTGCAGGGTTGAAATATGCTTTTTTTCTCTTTGTTACTATGGTGCTATCATCAGCTAGCGTCCCACATATCCCAGAGAGGTTAATTAACACTATAAATCCTAGGAATTTGTGGTTTTGAGACTTCCGGCGCTGACAGAGATGGCCGCCTCACTTCGCGTTCTTAGGAAACTATGCAGTACTTAATTTTTTTCTGTATTATTTCTTACATTGGTACCCCAGGAAATCTTAAGTTTTATTACATACAGCCTGGAGGATCTATTGGATATAAGAGCAACGTCAACGCACCAACATTACGAACAGGAATACAACTTTCCCAAAGCGGATTCTCTGTTTGGTCCACCACCCAGGACAATGGATCGGATCCCAGCCATCAACCCAAAACAACGGCGCCGCAGAAGGGGCAGACAGAGTGGTCTTCTGGTCAGGCTCCATAATGGGCACATCGCGCACTGCTCCCGAGTATACTTCTCGCCAATGTCCAGTCTCATGACAACAAGGTAGACGAAATCTGAGCAAGGATTGCCTTCCAGAGAGACATCAGAGATTGTAACATTCTTTATTTCACGGAAACATAGCTCATTCGGGATACAGAAACATGGCTCACTCGGTACAGCCACCTGGTTTCTTCAATCATCGCGCCAACAGAAACAAACACCTCTCTGGTAAGAAGAAGGGCGGGGGTGTATGCCTTACGATTAATGAGACATGGTATGATCATAACAATATATAGGAACTCAAGTCCTTTTGTTCACCTGACCTAGAATTCCCTACAAATCAAATGCTGACCGCATCATCTACCAAGAGAATTCTCTTCGATAATAATCATAGCCGTTTATCCCCCCCCCCAAAGCAGACACATCGACGGCCCTGAAAGAACTTCATTGGACTCTATGTAAACTGGAAACCATATATCCTGAGGCTGCATTTATTGTTGCTGAGGATTTTAACAAGGCTAATCTGAAAACAAGGCTCCCTAAATTTTGACGGAACTACTGTTCCATCGATGTGGATAGGGGGGTGCTCTCTCTGCTGTTTCCTGAAGTCCACAATCATCTCCTTTGTTTTGTTGACGTTGAGTGTGAGGTTATTTTCCTGACACCACACTCCGAGGGCCCTCACCTCCTCCCTGTAGACCGTCTCGTAGTTGTTGGTAATCAAGCCTACCACTGTAGTGTCGTCTGCAAACTTGATGATTGAGTTGGAGGCCACGCAGTCGTGGGGGAACAGGGAGTACAGGAGAGGGCTCAGAACGCACCCTTGTGGGGCCCCAGTGTTGAGGATCAGCGGGATGGAGATGTTGTTACCTACCCTCGCCACCTGGGGGCGGCCCGTCAGGAAGTCCAGTACCCAGTTGCACAGGGTGGGGTCGAGACCCAGGGTCTTGAGCTTGATGACAAGTTTGGAGGGTACTATGGTGTTAAATGCTGAGCTGTAGTCGATTAACATTATTGTCACATAGGTATTCCTCTTGTCCAGATGGGTTAGGGTAGTGTGCAGTGTGGTTGCGATTGCGTCGTCTGTGGACCTATTGGGGCGGTAAGCAAATTGGAGTGGGTCTAGGGTGTCAGGTAGGGTGGAGGTGATATGGCCCTTGACTAGTCTCTCAAAGCACTTCGTGATGACGGAAGTGAGTGCTGCGGGGCGGTAGTCATTTAGCTCAGTTACCTTAGCTTTCTTGAAACCAGGAACAATGGTGGCCCTCTTGAAGCATGTGGGAACAGCAGACTGGGATAAGGATTGATTGAATATGTCCGTAGACACACCAGCCTGCTGTTGTTGTGAAATTGTTAGATTACTTGTTAGTTATTACTGCATGGTCGGAACTAGAAGCACAAGCATTTCGCTACACTCGCATTAACATCTGCTAAACATGTGTATGTGACAAATAGAATTTGATTTGATTTTATTAAAAATATACTATCCCAAACCATCCACCACCCCCGTCCACAACACCTTGTAAAAACAGACACTTACTTGATGTCTCTCTTTCAGTTTTTCTCTTTCTCTTTCTCTCTCTCTCTCTCTCTCTCTCTCTCTCTCTCTCTCTCTTTCTCTCCTTCTTTCTCCTTAGCCCCTACTTCAGATCTCATCTCTCTCCTCAGCCTCAGCCCTGTTCTAACTAATGTCCTGACAGGGGACAGAGGAGTGCGTCCTATCCATATGCGTCCCTCAGGTAATGCAGGTCCCATCTCTCCCAATATACAGTATAAGCCTCTTTAAATAGTCCTCTCATTTCCTCTCCTCCGCTGTACTCAGTTTCCTCTCTTGGTTTCTTCTTCTTCTTCTATCTTGAGAGCCTGGGAGGCACTGTGTTCTGTGCATCATGTTAACCCTCTCTATTTGTATCTCTCTCCCCTCTCTCTCCACCCCTCTCCATTTCTCTACATTTTTGGGCCTTGCCAAATTTGGGATACAGAAAGGGTCCTCATAGAGCTGTTTCTACGTGAACCATAACAACCAGTTCAATATAGCGTTGTACAGGATGTTCTGTAAAGACACATCCTTCACCGGTTTATTGAAATGACACCATGCTGAGGGATCACTTAGCTCCCAAAGACTTGGAGGTCAAATTCTCTCCTCTCCTCCTACATGTTCATTATGCTGCAATAACCAGTAATAATTAGATATTAATTGACTGTCATATAAAGTTAAATGAAATAACAGCACACACATGACCTCTCTTGGCACTGAGGTGAACTACAATGCTGCACTCAGTCACTCTCTCTCTCTCTCACTGATGTCTAAACAGGACAAACAAAGTCCATTGCAATGATTCTTTATAGTACAATAACCTTGGCTTGCAAGAAATGAGGGGAGAGGGGGGAAGGGAGAGAGAGAGATTGAAAGAACTGGAGAGAGAGGAAGAAATGAGGGGAGAGAGGGGAAGGGAGAGAGTGTAATGAAGGGTAAGGGTAGCCAGAAATAAATCAGCAAATGAGAGAGATGGATCAACCCCCAGTGACCTTTCCCTTCCTTGTCTAATCATCCCAGTGATTATGGTCACTTTCTTCACTGTTTACTATTCAAAATGAGTCTAACACACACGTACATGCACAGCCTTCAGTTGAATTCTGCATTGGTTTAGCCAGATGTTGTAACCCCACCACACCACATCACAGCTGGCAAACACAAACACAACTAGCATCACAACTGGTATCAGCTGCATTAAATTGACCATACTTATTTTTCTTTGCTTTGGCTGCTCTGTTATCTCCATCCAATTGTGGTTGTTGTTGAAATTGTTTTACAAGCTAACAACATCAAGCCCCCATATGCCTCTGTGTGGGTTTGCAGCTGGCAGGCAGGCAGGCAGGCAGGCAGGCAGGCAGGCAGGCAGGCAGGCAGGCAGACAGGCAGTCTACAGCACCATGCTTCCTAGTAGAGAGAACTAATGTAGAGCTGGACCAGGAAACAACATGGTGAGGTTTCTAGTCTACAGCACCATGCTTCCTAGTAGAGAGAACTAATGTAGAGCTGGACCAGGAAACAACACGGTGATGGAAGTTGTATGTGGGGAGGAGTTGGGGTGTGGGGTGGAGAGCTTGTGTGTGTGTGTGTGCAAGAGAGAGAGCACATGTTTTCATATATACTGAACAAAAATATAGGCAACATGCAACAATTTCAAAGATTTTGCTGATGTACAATTTATATAAGGAAATCAGTCAAATTAAATAAATTCATTGGGCCCTAATCTATGAATTTCACATGACTGGGCAGGGGTGGGTGGGTGGGCCTGGGAGGGCATAGGCCCACCAACTTGGGAGCCAGGACCACCCATTGGGGAGGTAGGCCCAGCCAATCAGAATGAGTTTTTCCCCACAAAAGGGCTTTATTACAGACAGAATTTCTCCCTAGCTGTCTGGGTGGCTGGTCTCAGATGATCCCACAGGTGAAGAAGCCAGATGTGGAAGGGCTGGCATGGTTACTCGTGGTCTGCAGTTATGAGGCCGGTTGGACGTACTGCCAAATTCCTTAAAATGATGTTGGACGCGGCTTATGGTAGAGATATTAACATTCAATTATCTGGCTACAGCTCTGGTGGACAATCCTGCAGTCAACATGCCAATTGCATGCTCTCTCAAAATCTGAGACATCTGTGGCAAAACTGTGTTGCGTGACAAAACTGCACATTATAAAGTGGCCTTTTATTTTCCCTAGCACAAGGTGCACCTGTGTAATGATCATGTTATTTAATCAGCTTCTTGATATGCCACACCTGTCAGGTGTAAGGATTATCTTGGATTATTTTAACAATTGTGTGTACAAAATTTGAGAGAAGAGCGTTTTGTGCTAATGCAAAATGATGTGATCTTTTATTTCAACTCATGAAACATGAGAGAACACTTTACATGTTGTGTTTATATTTCTGTTCAGTATAGTTCCACATTACAGTACGTGTTTCATTAACACAATTCAAAGCAGTTTAGGGGTTCTCCAAGGCCATTTGTGTTCCAGATTCCAGGTTACCCATTGAAACATGGAATTAAAATGGGATACTGCCAGATGTCTGAGCCGACCGGAACCATTCCGGCTCTGGAGACCCCCGCAGAACCAAAGAAACCAATTACTTTTCCCACTGGGAATTCTAAATTCCGACACAAGCTGGTTATTTTATAAGAGGAACAGCTTCAGCTTTAAATAGAACTCCAGCCATCGCTAAACTACTGCAATTATTCCCTGGTTGATTATCCAGCTCTGAGAGGATGTGTTGTAGATAAAACCATTCATTCAGCAGTGGTATACCTGCCTTTCTCTACATTGTGCCGTGGCGGAGAGCAGAGACGGAAGGAACAGAGATAGAAAGAGACTGTGCTGTGCAGGTTGCTCTGTGCTATCCCTAGACATAGATAGCCCGGGGTCAAGGCTATTTGCGCTCAGATAATTTCAAAGTGGTGCAAATTGAAGCACTTCTTTGTAAGGTGACAGCTCTTTGTCCCCTAGACCCTTTCTCAACACTCCTTATTCTCCTGGGAATGTCTCTCTCAAGACAGAGGTAACAGCAAACGAAAATAACTAAGTTAAGTTGTGACACTTCATGCAGCCAACATGGCAACAAAATGGTCTTCCCTATAAGGATATAGGATGTGTTTGAATAGACATAGTGAACATGTATGAACTACTGATTGGTGGTGGAGGAGCTGGAGATATCGAACATTGATGTAATATGTTTTTTTATTTCACCTTTATTTAACCAGGTAGGCTAGTTGAGAACAAGATCTCATTTACAACTGCGACCTGGCCAATAAAAGCAAAGCACTGCATGTAATATGTTACAGTCTGTTGTTTATGTCATGACAGCATCTATGTACGCTTGTGTTGTCCAGTGTGGCTTGTGGCGGTCAGAGTGACTTGTGTCGGTCACAGTGGCTTGTGTCGGTCAGAGTGGCTTGTGTCGGTCAGAGTGGCCCAAATGGCGGCCTCTTTCCTATATAGTGCACTGCCTATAGGGTGCCATTTTGGGAAGCACACTTGTTTTTTGGGGGGGAAGAGAAGTGAGCGGTAGGAGTGTAGAGGATGGATCAGGCCTAATCGCCTGCCGAGGAAGAAGAGTTGAAGGAAGAGGAAGAGGAGGAGACAAATTTTGATGGAGTGTTTTTTTGAGGAAGGTTCTTACACCTAGCCCACACGCGTCTAAGGACTTTCTCTGTTTCTCTTCTCTCTCTCCCTCCATCCCACTCTTTTTTCTTCTCTCTCTCTATTCCACACATTGTTGTGAACAAGCCCCCATAGTGTTCAGGCTCCCTATCTGTGTGTAGCAGTGATTGGATCGTACAGCTAGCCTTTGTGTTTGTGTGTGTGTGTGTGTGTGTGTGTGTGTGTGTGTGTGTGTGTGTGTGTGTGTGTGTGTGTGTGTGTGTGTGTGTGTGTGTGTGTGTGTGCATTGTAGCAGTGATGGGTTTTTACAGTTAGCCTGAGGACATAAACATGTATTCACAGCTAGATCACCACTCACTCACAACCAACTCTAACACCTGTCACACACACACACACGCACACACGCACAGAGCACACAGGATACAGGATACAGGAATACAGGGATATTACTGTATTATTTCTGCAATCCACTGAGAATACAGATGTTGTAGAATTAGCTGGAAGTAGGGATGGATGCATTTTGTGCAGCTGATGTACAAAAAGCAGGCATACACTTCTAATGTGATTATTAGAATTATTATAATGATCTTATAGCTTGAATATTGCCCCTTTTTTAATTAACCATGTTATCTGAGAATGAAAATGATAACGTGATTATTATTCATTTCTACTAAACTGTCTACATACTTAACGCAGTATTGACAGTGAATAAGAGAGAAGCAACAAGAGAGAGAGAGAGAGGTTTTAGCTGAGCTCTGCGGCCAAGGGATAGATCCATCATTGTGTGTAAGCCTGTTTGGCTCTGTCTGGGGGTATCATCGGATGGGGCCACAGTGTCTCCTGACCCCTCCTGTCTCAGCCTCAAGTATTTATGTGCAGTAGTTTATGTGTCGGGGGGCTAGGGTCAGTTTGTTATATCTGGAGTACTTCTCCTGTCTTATCCGGTGTCCTTTGTGAATTTAAGTATGCTCTCTTTAATTCTCTCTTTCTCTCTCTCGGAGGACCTGAGCCCTAGGACCATGCCTCAGGACTACCTGGCATGATGACTCCTTGCTGTCCCCAGTCCACCTGGCCGTGCTGCTGCTCCAGTTTAAACTGTTCTGTCATGTTCTGACCTTAGTTCCTTTGTTATGTCTTTGTTTTAGTATGGTCAGGGCATGAGTTGGGGTGGGTAGTCGATGTTATTTTTTTCTATGTTGTGTTTATGTGTTTAGCCCGGTATGGTTCTCAATCAGAGGAAGGTGTATTTCGTTGTCTCTGATTGAGAATCATACTTAGGTAGCCTTTTCCCACCTGTGTTTTGTGGGTGATTATTTTCTGTTTTAGTGTTTTACGCATCTTACAGGACTGTTTAGGTTTTCGTTTATTTTCACGTTGTTATTTTGTATTTTCAGTGTCAGTAAAATAAATCATCATGAATACATACCACGCTCCGCATTGGTCCGACATTTCTTACTCCTCGTTAGTGGAGGACGAAGAATTCCGTTACATGTTCTGCCTGCGGCTATGGAATCCTCACCTGTTCACCGGACATGCAACCTGTCCCAGACCTGCTGTTTTCAATTCTCTAGAGACAGCAGGAGCGGTAGAGATACTCTTAATGATTGGCTATGAAAAGCCAACTGACATTTACTCCTGAGGTGCTGACTTGCTGCACCCTCGACAACTACTGTGATTATTATTATTTGACCTTGCTGGTCACTTATGAACATTTGAACATCTTAGCCATGTTCTGTTATAATCTCCACCCGGCACAGCCAGAAGAGGACTGGCCATCCCTCATAGCCTGGTTCCTCTCTAGGTTTCTTCCTAGGTTTTGGACTTTCTAGGGAGTTTTTCCTAGCCACCGTGCTTTTCATAAACTTAACAATGTCAGGCTTTCTATCTTTTCACCTCCCTCCCTCCCTCCCTCTCTGTCTCCCTCTCTGTCTCCCTCTCTGTCTCTCTCTCTGTCTCCCTCTCTGTCTCCCTCTCTGTCTCTCTCTCTGTCTTTCTCTCCACTTCTCTCTCTCTCCACCTCTCTCTCTCTCTCTCCACCTCTCTCTCTCTCTCTGTCTCTCTCTCTGTCTCTCTCTCTGTCTTTCTCTCCACTTCTCTCTCTCTCCACCTCTCTCTCTCCACCTCTCTCTCTCTCTCTCTCTCTGTCTCTCTCTCTGTCTCTCTCACTGTCTTTCTCTCCACTTCTCTCTCTCTCCACCTCTCTCTCTCTCTCTCTCTCCACCTCTCTCTCTCTCTCTCCACCTCTCTCTCTCTCTGTCTCTCTCTCTCCACCTCTCTCTCTCTCTCTGTCTTTCTCTCCACTTCTCTCTCTCTCCACTTCTCTCTCTCTCCACCTCTCTCTCTCTCTCTCTCTCGTTCTTCTGTTTTAGAGGATTCCGTTATCTATTATGTATGAAGGATTAGTCTCCCTCTGTTTTGGTCTCTCCTGTGATGTGTGTTTTAAAACTACCAAGTATCACTCTGTGAACCTGATTTAGCCCACTGCATTAAAATGTTAACCTTGGAGCAGGAACAGAACATGCTGGTAAGGATGGAGGTGGACAAAGGTGGGCTTATACACTGCTTCTGTGCTGGCTAGAGCTGGGTCTGGGGCTAGAGCTGGGTCTGGAGCTAGAGCTGGGGCTGGAGCTGGAGCTGGGGCTAGAGCTGGGTCTGGGTCTGGGGCTGGAGCTGGGGCTGGAGCTAGAGCTGGGTCTGGGGCTAGAGCTGGGTCTGGGGCTAGAGCTGGGTCTGGAGCTGGGTCTGGGGCTGGAGCTGGGGCTGGAGCTAGAGCTGGGGCTGGAGCTAGAGCTGGGGCTGGAGCTAGAGCTGGGTCTGGGGCTAGAGCTGGGTCTGGAGCTGGGTCTGGGGCTGGAGCTGGGGCTGGAGCTGGGTCTGGGGCTGGAGCTGGGTCTGGAGCTGGGTCTGGGGCTGGAGCTGGGGCTGGAGCTAGAGCTGGGGCTGGAGCTGGAGCTGGAGCTGGGTCTGGGTCTGGAGCTGGGTCTGGAGCTGGGTCTGGGGCTGGAGCTGGGGCTGGAGCTAGAGCTGGGGCTGGAGCTAGAGCTGGGTCTGGGGCTAGAGCTGGGTCTGGAGCTGGGTCTGGGGCTGGAGCTGGGGCTGGAGCTAGAGCTGGGGCTGGAGCTGGAGCTGGAGCTAGAGTTGGGTCTGGGTCTGGGGCTGGAGCTGGGGCTGGAGCTAGAGCTGGGTCTGGGGCTAGAGCTGGGTCTGGAGCTGGGTCTGGGGCTAGAGCTGGGTCTGGGGCTGGGTCTGGAGCTAGAGCTGGGTCTGGGGCTAGAGCTGGGTCTGGAGCTGGGTCTGGGGCTAGAGCTGGGTTTGGGGCTGGGTCTGGAGCTAGAGCTGGGTCTGGGGCTAGAGCTGGGTCTGGAGCTAGAGCTGGGTCTGGGGCTGGGTCTGGAGCTAGAGCTGGGTCTGGGGCTAGAGCTGGGTCTGGAGCTGGGTCTGGAGCTAGAGCTGGGTCTGGGGCTGGAGCTGGGGCTGGAGCTAGAGCTGGGGCTGGAGCTGGAGCTGGGTCTGGGGGGCTAGAGCTGGGTCTGGAGCTGGAGCTGGGTCTGGGGCTAGAGCTGGGTCTGGGGCTAGAGCTGGAGCTGGAGCTGGAGCTGGGTCTGGGGCTAGAGCTGGGTCTGGGGCTGGAGCTGGGTCTGGGGCTAGAGCTGGGTCTGGGGCTGGAGCTGGGGCTGGAGCTAGAGCTGGGGCTGGAGCTGGAGCTGGAGCTAGAGCTGGGTCTGGGTCTGGGGCTGGAGCTGGGGCTGGAGCTAGAGCTGGGTCTGGGGCTAGAGCTGGGTCTGGAGCTGGGTCTGGGGCTAGAGCTGGGGCTGGAGCTGGGGCTGGGGCTAGAGCTGGGGCTGGGGCTAGAGCTGGGTCTGGGGCTAGAGCTGGGGCTGGGTCTGGGGCTGGAGCTGGAGCTGGAGCTAGAGCTGGGTCTGGGGCTAGAGCTGGGGCTGGGTCTGGGGCTAGAGCTGGGGCTGGAGCTGGAGCTAGAGCTGGGTCTGGAGCTGGAGCTGGGGCTGGAGCTGGAGCTAGAGCTGGGGCTGGAGCTAGAGCTGGGGCTGGAGCTGGAGTTAGAGCTGGGGCTGGAGCTGGAGCTGGGGCTGGAGCTGGAGCTAGAGCTGGGGCTGGAGCTGGAGCTAGAGCTAGAGCTGGGTCTGGAGCTGGAGCTGGAGCTGGAGCTAGAGCTGGGTCTGGGGCTAGAGCTGGGGCTGGAGCTGGAGCTGGAGCTGGAGCTAGAGCTGGAGATGGGGCTAGAGCTGGGGCTGGAGCTGGAGCTGGAGCTAGAGCTGGAGATGGGGCTAGAGCTGGGGCTGGAGATGGAGCTGGAGCTGGAGCTAGAGCTGGAGATGGGGATGGAACTGGAGCTGGGGCAGGAGCTTGGGCTGGGTCTGGGGCTAGAGCTGGGGATGGAGCTGGAGCTGGAGCTGGAGCTGGAGCTAGAGCTGGAGATGGGGATGGAACTGGAGCTGGGGCAGGAGCTTGGGCTGGGTCTGGGGCTAGAGCTGGGGATGGAGCTGGTGCTGGGGATAGAACTGGAGCTGGAGCTGGGGATAGAACTGGAGCTGGGGCAGGAGCTTGGGCTGGGGCTGGGGCTAGAGCTGGGGATGGAGCTGGTGCTGGGGATAGAACTGGAGCTGGAGCTGGGGATAGAACTGGAGCTGGGGCAGGAGCTTGGGCTGGGGCTGGGGATGGGGGGCTAGAGCTGGGGATGGAGCTGGTGCTGGGGATAGAACTGGAGCTGGAGCTGGAGCTGGGGCTGAAACTGGAGCTGGGGAAGGAGCTTGGGATGGGGCTGGGGCTAGAGGTTGGGATGGAGCTGGTGCTGGGAATGAAGCTGGAGACGGGGATGGAGCTGGGGCTGGGAGATGGGGCTGGGGATGGGGCTGGGGATGGAGCTGTGGATGGAGCTGGGGCTGGGAGATGGGGATGAAGCTGGAGATTGGGATGGAGCTGGAGCTGGGGCTGGGGATGGAGCTGGGGATGGGGATGGAGCTGGGGCTGGGGATGGAGCTGGGGATGGAGCTGGGGATGGGGATGGGGATGGAACTGGGGATGGAGATGGGGATGGGGATGGGGATGGAACTGGGGATGGAGATGGAGCTAGGGATGGAGCTGGGGATGGGAGATGGGGATGAAGCTGGAGATTGGGATGGAGCTGGAGCTGGGGATGGGGATGGGGATGGAGCTGTGGATGGAGCTGGGGCTGGGGATGGAGCTGGGGATGGGGATGGAGCCGGGGATGGAGCTGGGGATGGGAGATGGGGATGAAGCTGGAGATTGGGATGGAGCTGGAGCTGGGGCTGGGGATGGAGCTGGGGATGGGGATGGGGATGGAGCTGGGGCTGGGGATGGAGCTGGGGATGGAGCTGGGGATGGGGGGCTGGGGATGGAACTGGGGATGGGGATGGAGCTAGGGATGGAGCTGGGGATGGGGCTGGGGATGGAACTGGGGCTGGGGATGGAGCTGGGGCTGGAGATGGAGCTGGGGGGATGGGGCTGGGGATGGAACTGGGGATGGAACTGGGGATGGAACTGGGGATGGGGATGGAGCTGGGGGAGGAGCTAGGGGTGGACTCGGGATGCATGACCACTGACTGGTGTTCGAGGGGCATTACAGAGCCCACACAGCCCAGAGGTAGAAGCACACAAACGTACGGATTGAAGCGAGCAGGTGTGCATGTAAACTCACCCACACACACACACACACACACACACACACACACACTAAACAGCAGTAGGGGGAATAGCAGCTGCTGAGATTGCCTTGTTATACATGCATTATAAATATGAATAAAAGTCCCTTGACGGGCCACGGTCCTGCAATTCTCCTGTAATCTTTCACTATAGAAAGGCTCCTGAGACCATGACAAAGGCAGGAGAAGAGAGAGAGAGAAGAAGGGAGGATGAGATAAGGGAGGAAGAGAGAGAAGGTATGATGAAGAGAAGGAAAAAGAAAGGCAGAGGGTAGTAGGAAGTAGAGAAGGGAGGGAGGGAGGGAGGGAGGGAGGGAGGGAGGGAGGGAGGGAGGGAGGGAGGGAGGGAGGGAGGGAGGGAGGGAGGGAGGGAGGGAGGGAGGGAGGGAGGGAGGGAGGGAGGGAGGGAGGGAGGGAGGGAGGGAGGGGAAAAAACATGGCCTTTGCGATTTATCATTTTGAAAATGTCTGAGAAGTGGAGAAGGTCTGTAATCCATCAAGATCGCTTTTCTTATTAAACCCTTTAGGATTCTCTCTACTCCCTCCGTGTAGTCCTCTGTCCCCTTTCATCTGATACACAAATAGATAACAGACCAAGGATATGTCCCAAATGGGCCCTGGTAAAAAGTAGTGCACTAAATAGGGAATAAGGTGTCAGTTGGGACTCCCTGTCTAGCTGAGGGAGGCATTTACACAACCACACAGTCAGTGCTGCACCTACCATATGCTGCTGCTACAATGGACAGACAGGCGGGCAGAGAAACCAAACCACATGTTTAGAGAAAATAGTGAGAAAAGATTGGTCTACCCACTTACACATTGACACTGACAATGGCATGGTGCTTGGGACTTGTGTTTTGAAGAATAGCGCTCCATAGAGATACAATGCAAAATTCATACAATTCAACTACAATACAATATTCATACAATTCAACTACAATACAATATTCATACAATTCAACTACAATACAATCTTTAGAGTGTGAGTGTTTTATAAACCTTTCCAAGTTTCTTAGTCGTAGATGGTGGTTTTTCCTCGTTAGTTTAAACATGGGAAGTGTCTTGTATTACAAAACAACAGAAACAGAGTGGGTTCACTGAACACTGTCACTTCATGGCCTCTCATGGGAGATGAACGCTAACCCTGTTTCTATTGACTCATGGACATCGTAGCGCCTGTCAACAGACTGTGGGATACAAGGACAGATTTTTAGTAGATCATTTAGACATATCACAATTTTTCAAGTGTTCGCCACTTTTGGCCCATACAAATCCCCTAACTTTGGCCCGTACAAATCCCCTAACTTTGGCCCATACAAATCCTCTAACTTTGGCCCATACAAATCCCCTAACTTTGGCCCATACAAATCCTCTAACTTTGGCCCATACAAATCCCCTAACTTTGGCCCATACAAATCCTCTAACTTTGGCCCGTACAAATCCCCTAACTTTGGCCCATACAAATCCCCTAACTTTGGCCCGTACAAATCCTCTAACTTTGGCCCATACAAATCCCCTAACTTTGGCCCGTACAAATCCTCTAACTTTGGCCCATACAAATCCCCTAACTTTGGCCCATACAAATCCCCTAACTTTGGCCCATACAAATCCCCTAACTTTGGCCCATACAAATCCCCTAACTTTGGCCCATACAAATCCCCTAACTTTGGCCCATACAAATCCCCTAACTTTGGCCCATACAAATCCCCTAACTTGCAAAGAGAGGGGTGTAGAGCTCTGCTTCTTCTCCATGATCAAATACTGCGCCCCCAGGAATTAAACACCCTGCCACCAGGACTTATAAACACCCTGCCCCCAGGACTTATAAACACCCTGCCCCCAGGACTTATAAACACCCTGCCCCCAGGACTTATAAACACCCTGCCAAATCAAATCAAATCAAATCAAATTGTATTTGTCACATACACATGGTTAGCAGATGTTAATGCGAGTGTAGCGAAATGCTTGTGCTTCTAGTTCCGACAATGCAGTAATAACGAGCAAGTAATCTAACTAACAATTCCTAAAAAAAACTACTGTCATACACAGTGTAAGGGGATAAAGAATATGTACATAAGGATATATGAATGAGTGATGGTACAGAGCAGCATAGGCAAGATACAGTAGATGATATCGAGTACAGTATATACATATGAGATAAGTATGTAAACCAAGTGGCATAGTTAAAGTGGCTAGTGATACATGTATTACATAAGGATGCAGTCGATGATATAGAGTACAGTATCAACGTATGCATATGAGATGAACAATGTAGGGTAAGTAACATTATATAAGGTAGCATTGTTTAAAGTGGCTAGTGATATATTTACATCATTTCCCATCGATTCCCATGATTAAAGTGGCTGGAGTAGAGTCAGTGTCATTGACAGTGTGTTGGCAGTAGCCACTCAATGTTAGTGGTGGCTGTTTAACAGTCTGATGGCCTTGAGATAGAAGCTGTTTTTCAGTCTCTCGGTCCCAGCTTTGATGCACCTGTACTGACCTCGCCTTCTGGATGGCAGCGGGGTGAACAGGCAGTGGCTCGGGTGGTTGATGTCCTTGATGATCTTTATGGCCTTCCTGTAGCATCGGGTGGTGTAGGTGTCCTGGAGGGCAGGTAGTTTGCCCCCCGGTGATGCGTTGTGCAGACCTCACTACCCTCTGGAGAGCCTTACGGTTGAGGGCGGTGCAGTTGCCATACCAGGCGGTGATACAGCCCGCCAGGATGCTCTCGATTGTGCATCTGTAGAAGTTTGTGAGTGCTTTTGGTGACAAGCCGAATTTCTTCAGCCTCCTGAGGTTGAAGAGGCGCTGCTGCGCCTTCCTCACGATGCTGTCTGTGTGAGTGGACCAATTCAGTTTGTCTGTGATGTGTATGCCGAGGAACTTAAAACTTGCTACCCTCTCCACTACTGTTCCATCGATGTGGATGGGGGTGTTCCCTCTGCTGTTTCCTGAAGTCCACAATCATCTCCTTAGTTTTGTTGACGTTGAGTGTGAGGTTATTTTCCTGACACCACACTCCGAGGGCCCTCACCTCCTCCCTGTAGGCCGTCTCGTCGTTGTTGGTAATCAAGCCTACCACTGTTGTGTCGTCCGCAAACTTGATGATTGAGTTGGAGGCGTGCATGGCCACGCAGTCGTGGGTGAACAGGGAGTACAGGAGAGGGCTCAGAACGCACCCTTGTGGGGCCCCAGTGTTGAGGATCAGCGGGGAGGAGATGTTGTTGCCTACCCTCACCACCTGGGGGCGGCCCGTCAGGAAGTCCAGTACCCAGTTGCACAGGGCGGGGTCGAGACCCAGGGTCTCGAGCTTGATGACGAGCTTGGAGGGTACTATGGTGTTGAATGCCGAGCTGTAGTCGATGAACAGCATTCTCACATAGGTATTCCTCTTGTCCAGATGGGTTAGGGCAGTGTGCAGTGTGGTTGAGATTGCATCGTCTGTGGACCTATTTGGGCGGTAAGCAAATTGGAGTGGGTCAAGGGTGTCAGGTAGGGTGGAGGTGATATGGTCCTTGACTAGTCTCTCAAAGCACTTCATGATGACGGATGTGAGTGCTGGGCGGTAGTCGTTTAGCTCAGTTACCTTAGCTTTCTTGGGAACAGGAACAATGGTGGCCCTCTTGAAGCATGTGGGAACAGCAGACTGGTATAGGGATTGATTGAATATGTCCGTAAACAAATATGCCACCAGGACTTATAAACACCCCGCCCCCAGGACTTAAACACCCTGCCCCCAGGATTTATAAACACCCCGCCCCCAGGACATAAACACCCTGCCCCCAGGACTTATAAACACCCTGCCCCCAGTACTTATAAACATCCTGCCCCAGTACTTATAAACATCCTGCCCCCAAGACTTACAAACACCCCGCCCCAGGACTTATAAACACCCCGCCCCCATGACTTATAAACACCCCGCCCCCAGGACTTATAAACACCCCGCCCCCAGGACTTACAAACACCCCGCCCCCAGGACTTATAAACACCCCGCCCCCATGACTTATAAACACCCCGCCCCCAGGACTTATAAACACCCCGCCCCCATGACTTATAAACACCCCGCCCCAGGACTTATAAACACCCCGCCCCAGGACTTATAAACACCACGCCCCTAGGACTTATAAACACCCCGCCCCAAGGACTTATAAACACCTCGCCCCCAGGACTTATAAACAACCCGCCCCCAGGACTTATAAACACGCAGCCCCAGGACTTATAAACACCCTGCACCCAGGACTTATAAACACCCCGCCCCCAGGACTTTATAAACACCCCGCCCCCAGGACTTATAAACACCCCGCCCCCAGGACTTAAACACCCCGCCCCCAGGACTTATAAACACCCTGCCCCCAGGACTTATAAACACCCTGCCCCCAGGACTTATAAACACCCCGCCCCCAGAACTTATAAACACCCTGCCCCCAGGAGCATCTGACACACTTACACAGTAGTTTTGTTCTGGGTTCCAGAGATGACCCTGTCCCCAGGTTACTCTCCATCCAACACTGGCCCACAACAGGAGCCCAAACCATCCTCCATCAGAGCTACTTGACATAGCCCTCTCGCTGGGGTTCAGAGCCCCAGACA
Organism: Oncorhynchus tshawytscha; assembly: GCF_018296145.1. NCBI lineage: Eukaryota > Metazoa > Chordata > Actinopteri > Salmoniformes > Salmonidae > Oncorhynchus > Oncorhynchus tshawytscha. The sequence goes on along the minus strand of NC_056436.1, from coordinate 75,581,383 downwards.
TGACCCTCTCACTGGGGTTCAGATCCCCAGACATGACCCAACTTGATCCACTACCAACCCCACAGACCCCTGACCCACCCCGACCCACCAACAACCCTACAGACCCTGACCCACCCTTACACACCACCGACCCTACAGACCCTGACCCACCTTTACACACCACAGACCCTACAGACACCACACCACCAACCCTACAGACCCCTGACCCACCCCAACCCACACCAACCCTACAGACCCTGACCCACCCTTACACACCACCAACCCTACAGACCCTGACCCACCCTTCCACACCACCAACCCTACAGACCCCTGACCACCCTTCCACACCACCAACCCTACAGACCCCTGACCCACCCTTCCACACCACCGACCCTACAGACCCCTGACCCACCCTTCCACACCACCAACCCTACAGACCCTGACCCACCCTTCCACACCACCAACCCTACAGACCCCTGACCCACCCTTACACACCACCAACCCTACAGACCCCTGACCCACCCTTCCACACCACCAACCCTACAGACCCCTGACCCACCCCGACCCACCACCAACCCTACAGACCCCTGACCCACCCTTACACACCACCAACCCTATAGACCCCTGACCCACCCTTACACACCACCAACCCTATAGACCCCTGACCCACCTTTACACCACCACCAGACCCCACACCACCAACCCTACAGACCCTGGCCCACCCCACCACCACCAACCCTACAGACCCCCCACCCTTACACACCACCAACCCTACAGCCCACCCCGACCCCCACCACCACCCTTACACACCACCAACCCTACAGAGACCCCACCGACCCTACAGACCCTGACCCACCACCCTACCACCACCCACCAACCCTACACCCTGACCCACCCCTACAGACCCTGACCCACCCTTCCACACCACCAACCCTACAGACCCTGACCCACCCTTACACACCACCAACCCTACAGACCCTGGCCCACCGACCCTACAGACCCTGACCCACCCTTACACACCACCAACCCTACAGACCCTGACCCACCCTTCCACACCACCGACCCTACAGACCCTGACCCAACCTTACACAGCACCAACCCTACAGACCCTGACCCACCCTTACACACCACCGACCCTACAGACCCCTGACCCACCCCAACCCACCACCAACCCTACAGACCCTGACCCACCCCAACCCACCACCAACCCTACAGACCCTGACCCACCCTTCCACACCACCGACCCTACAGAACTACAGATATATTGTATCACACGGCATCTACCTCAATCCGTGCACTCACCTGGGGCAGCCCTGACTTGTACCCTCCATTCCACCAGCTCACCAGCCCTGAAGATCAATTAGCCGGTAGGCCACAGCCTCTCTCCATTGGTCCCAATTTAACAAATACATCGAGCCAGGTTACTGGAGACTATTGCTTAATGCTTCCCCATAGCTGTTCATTCAATAAGTGAGCGGCCCTGGCCTTGTTTGCCCTTGTGGAGAGAATAAATAGATAAACATATCAATACATACATATGGAAAGAGACAGACAGAGAGCATATGTATAAATAGACAAGTGTGTGTGTGGGGGTGGGGGGGGTTCAAAAGGGCCCACGTTAGGGAATCACTGGTGCTCATCTCTTCCTTCTGGCTTCAATCGTTTGTAAGAGGATGCTGCTCTCCATCTCTCTTCATCTCTCTATCTGTATTTCTCTGCTTTCGGGTTTTAAGTAACCATGGCAACTAAGACAGCTTCGTGTATTGTTTTGCAGTGTGTGTGTGTCTGTTTGAGTATGCATCAAATCACTCTCCACTTTCCCCCCATACACGTTGAGAACAATCTCTAGGAGATGCGTACATAGAGCAGAGGAAGGACAGAGAGAGTGGTGTTATTGTTGTTTTTCCAGGATAGCTGTGTTAGCAAAGCAGCGTGCTAGCCAGAACATTCTGAGAGTCGTACCATGGAGGAAGCAGGATATGGTTCTGTTTACAGATTCTAGAATGGGGTATGAAGATACATTCTACAACTAGCTCTCTCTCATCTCACGTCAAAATTAGATGTTCATCAATGTTTCTCAAACATCACATTTCAAAGTGGTTCAAAAAATCACATTTCGCAGTGTTTAAGGTTAAGTTTAGGCATTAACTCAGAATGTTTAAGGTTAGGGTTACATTTTGGGATAGGCTTAAAACAAAAATAACTTTCCTTTGCTGGATTCGAACTGAAAACCTTAGGCCCTTAGGAATCAGAGGCAGATGCTTACTCCCATCCACCATCCCCGCCCGTAACCCCAGAAACCGACTTGAAAGTAATACTGCTCACTGTTGCCCCTAGTGGCCAGTTTTAACATCATCTCATAACGTCCTCAGACAGGGATGGACGTCCAATACTGACTTGTATCACGGGTGACCTGGCTGAAATTCTAGATGGCTACAGCGAAATAAGAAAGTATATTTCAGACAGCAGATGTATATTCTCCTCCCCAACAGAACAGAGCAGACTTGACAGGGCCTTAGAACCATCAGGGTTCACTTAACTCCCAGCTCAGCTAATAGAATGTGACCTGTATTGAGGGAGCTAGAGGACATTGCACCATGCAACACACACACACACACACGAATGCACACGCACACGCACACACGAATGCACACGCACACGCACACGCACACACATACACATAAACACACACACATACATGCACATGCACATGCACATACACACGAATGAACGCACACACACACACTCGAACGCACACACACTCACACACGCTGCCGGAGGATACATCCCCATCAAGTGAAACCAGGGGATTCAGGGCAGGAAGAAGCAGTGTATTTAAATGGGCTCCGTCTGGAATGTTTTGATGCCGGTGAAGTGAAAGAGGATCATGTGTATTTTTCACATCAGATTCATCAAAACAATGCCTCTAATACACAGCTTTCGGCTACACCTGTTAATCTCACATCATAGGGGTGGTGTGTGTGTGTATTTGTGTGGGTGTATTTGTGTGGGTGTGTGTGCGTGTGTGTGTATTTGTGTGGGTGTGTGTGTGTGTGTGTGTGTGTGTGTGTGTGTGTGTGTATTTGTGTGTGTGTGTGAGAGTTGTGCTTCAGGTTTGAGACCAGCATTAGGAGTGTATTTCATGTCTTCTCTCTCAGATCTCCATGGAGATAATGACCTGACCTCCACCATTATCATTCTCCTCCTGCACTCTGTGAGGCTGATCATAGGCCCTGCACACACACACACACACGCGCGCACACACACACACACACACGCACGCACGCACGCATGCACACACACTAAACAGCAGTAGACAGCACCAAAGATAAACCATCCTCTTTACACCCAAGAACAGAATTCCCCCCCCCTCCCCCAGTCTGTAGGTGAAGTCAGGGGGAGGGAGAAGAAGAGAGACTGTTCACAGCCTGATAATACTCACCGAAATCTGCCCTTTTTTTTTTATCTATATTTTTTTTACAAATGTCAGATAAAGTCATCATCACCATTTTTCTAACAGAAAGCCGATTGCTCTGCCTAGCCCTGTTCCTTATACAGTGCACTACTAAAGTGCATATAGTTCATTCCCTATACTAGTGCACTATGTAGAGCTCAGGTTGCCGTTTGGGATGCAGACAGGATAAATCTAATGGACGGGGAAGAGGGTGTAAAGAGCTCTGAGATAAATTGGATTTAGTCTCTTTTCATATTCTTAAATATAGACGTATTATCCATCAACGCTAGAATAACCCTGAGGTTGACAAGCAGGATTATACTGACGTGAATAGAACGTCTGTGTATTCAACAAGTGGTTTTAGATTCGAGATTTTAAAGATGATGATTTTTTAAATTGATTTTCATCTGGTTTCTGTACAATATACATGTTTTTCTGTCTACCTTGCTCCATCTTCACGAGCAGCAAAGAAATGGACAGATATGGACATATTCTGAGCCTGGTGTTTTAGAGATCTTCCTCTCCCGCTATCTCCCCTTTTCAGAGGGCAGGTGGCCAAACTCACAGCTGTATTACAGGCAAGAGGTATGTGGCAGAGTCTACAGTCAATCACGGACTACAAGAAGAAAACCAGCCCAGTCACGGACCAGGATGTCTTGCTCCCAGGCAGACTAAATCACTTTTTTGCCCACTTTGAGGACAATACAGTGCCACTGACACGGCCTGCAACGAAAACATGCGGACTCTCCTTCACTGCAGCCGATGTGAGTAAAACATTTAAACGTGTCAACCCTCGCAAGGCTGCAGGCCCAGTCGGCATCCCCAGCCGCGCCCTCAGAGCATGCGCAGACAAGCTGGCCGGTGTGTTCACGGACATATTCAATCAATCCCTATACCAGTCTGCTGTTCCCACATGCTTCAAGAGGGCCACCATTGTTCCTGTTCCCAAGAAAGCTAAGGTAACTGAGCTAAACGACTACCGCCCCGTAGCACTCACTTCCGTCATCATGAAGTGCTTTGAGAGACTAGTCAAGGACCATATCACCTCCACCCTACCTGACACCCTAGACCCACTCCAATTTGCTTACCGCCCAAATAGGTCCACAGACGATGCAATCTCAACCACACTGCACACTGCCCTAACCCATCTGGACAAGAGGAATACCTATGTGAGAATGCTGTTCATCGACTACAGCTCGGCATTCAACACCATAGTACCCTCCGAGCTCGTCATCAAGCTCGAGTCTCGACCCCGCCCTGTGCAATTGCGTACTGGACTTCCTGACGGGCTGCCCCCAGGTGGTGAAGGTAGGCAACAACATCTCCACCCTGCTCCACAAGGGTGCGTTCTGAGCCCTCTCCTGTACTCCCTGTTCACCCACGACTGCGTGGCCACGCACGCCTCCAACTCAATCATCAAGTTTGCGGACGACACAACAGTGGTAGGCTTGATTACCAACAACGACGAGACGGCCTACAGGGAGGAGGTGAGGGCCCTCGGAGTGTGGTGTCAGGAAAATAACCTCACACTCAACGTCAACAAAACTAAGGAGATGATTGTGGACTTCAGGAAACAGCAGAGGGAACACCCCCCTATCCACATCGATGGAACAGTAGTGGAGAGGGTAGTAAGTTTTAAGTTACTCGGCATACACATCACAGACAAACTGAATTGGTCCACTCACACAGACAGCATCGTGAGGAAGGCGCAGCAGCGCCTCTTCAACCTCAGGAGGCTGAAGAAATTCGGCTTGTCACCAAAAGCACTCACAAACTTCTACAGATGCACAATCGAGAGCATCCTGGCGGGCTGTATCACCGCCTGGTACGGCAACTGCTCCGCCCACAACCGTAAGGCTCTCCAGAGGGTAGTGAGGTCTGCACAACGCATCACCGGGGGCAAACTACCTGCCCTCCAGGACACCTACACCACCCGATGTTACAGGAAGGCCATAAAGATCATCAAGGACAACAACCACCCGAGCCACTGCCTGTTCACCCCGCTATCATCCAGAAGGCGAGGTCAGTACAGGTGCATCAAAGCTGGGACCGAGAGACTGAAAAACAGCTTCTATCTCAAGGCCATCAGACTGTTAATTAAACAGCCACCACTAACATTGAGTGGCTGCTGCCAACACACTGACTCAACTCCAGCCACTTTAATAATGGGAATTGATGGGAAATTATGTAAAATATATCACTAGCCACTTTAAACAATGCTACCTAATATAATGTTTACATACCCTACATTATTCATCTCATGTGTATACGTATATACTGTACTCTATATCATCTACTGCATCCTTATGTAATACGTGTATCACTAGCCACTTTAACTATGACACTTTGTTTACATACTCATCTCATATGTATATACTGTACTCGATACCATCTACTGTATCTTGCCTAAGCTGCTCTGTACCATCACTCATTCATATATCTTTATGTACATATTCTTTATCCCCTTACACTGTGTATAAGACAGTAGTTTTTTGGGGGGAATTGTTAGTTAGATTACTTGTTGGATTATTACTGCATTGTCGGAACTAGAAGCACAAGCATTTCGCTACACTCGCATTAACATCTGCTAACCATGTGTATGTGACAAATAAAATTTGATTTGATTTGATTTGATATGGGAAAGCTGCTGCTGTCGCGGAATGATGCAATGCAACGTGTGTGTGTGTGTGTGTGTACGTGTGTGTGTGTGTGTGTGTGTGTGTGTGTGTGTGTGTGTGCGTGTGTGCGTGTGTGCGTGTGTGTGTGTACCAGAGATGGAGAGCATGTGTAAAATCCCAGATCAGTCCAGGTCAGTGTCCAGTCCCCAGCCTTGGCAGTAGCAGCACTGTATATTGTGTGTGTGTCTATGTGTGTGTGTCCTCTTGGGGCAGTGTGTGTTAGTCTCCCGGGCGGCATAATGTTGGCAGGATTACGGCTAGGACAAGATGTCCAGTGAAAGCCCCCCCAGTTAGCCTGGCCAGGCATTGCATAATACCCGTAAAGCATGGCACCAATTTCGGGTTTATCCTCAGCCTCTGACCCCTCCATGGGCCCTTTACTGGGATCAACACTGTGACACGTGGTAGCAGATGGATAATGGTGCTGAGAAAAATATGATTTATGGGTTTTATTCTCTCTCTCCCTCTCGCTTTACTTCCCTCCCTCTCTCCGTCTTTCTTAGACAGTCACCACTGCACTCTGAAAACCTCACTCATCTTCACAAAGAATTACTTCCATCTCACCTTGCCCTCTATTTTTCATTCAACCTCTCTTAATTCCCCTACTCCCCTCTGTCTCTCTACAATGCATCTACTCTCTCTCTCTCTCTGTCTCTCTCTCCACCTCTCTCTCTCTCTCTCCACCTCTCTCTCTCTCCACCCTCTCTCTCTCTCTCTCTCTCTCTCTCTCTCTCTCTCTCTCTCTGTGCTCACCCCAACCCCCATCACCAGTTCTACTGCTCAACACCCTCTCCTCTCCTCTCCTCTCCTCTCCTCTCCCTCTCCTCTCCTCTCCTCTCCTCTCCTCTCCTCTCCTCTCCCTCTCTCCTCTCCTCTCCTCTCCTCTCCTCTCCTCTCCTCTCCTCTCCTCTCCTCTCCTCTCCTCTCCTCTCCTCTCCTCTCCTCTCTCTCCTCTCCCTCCTCTCCTCTCACACAGACACTACACCTCATTGACTGCTTAAGGTCAAACCAGCACAAAGCTGTATTGGACTGAGATGGACATTAGTGCCATATGCAGTGCATTCAGAGTATTCATACCCATTGACTTTTTCCATATTTTGTTATGTTACAGCCTTATTACAAACTGATTTAAATTGATGTTTTTTCTCATCACTCTACACACAATACCCCATAATGACAATGCAAAAAGAGTTTCATTAGACATTTTTGTAAATGTATAAAACAGTTCCCTGACCAAAACCCTTCTCCCCCGATTGCTCAGTTTGGCCGGGCGGCCAGCACTAGGATGAGTCTTGGTAGTTCCAAACTTTGTCCATTTAAGAATGATGGAGGCCACTGTGTTCTTGGGGACCTTCAATGCTGTAGACATTTTTTGGTACCCTTCCCAAGATCTGTGCCTCGACAAAATCCTGTCTCAGAGCTCTACGGACAATTCCTTCGACCTCGTTGCTTGTTTTTTTCTCTGACATGCACTGTAGACTGTTGGACCTTATAGAGACAGGTGTGTGTGCCTTTCCAAATCATGTCTGAATTTACCACAGGGCCAAGCAAGTTGTAGAAACATCTCAAGAATGATCAATGGAAACAAGATGCACCTCATAGCAAATGGTCTGAAGACGTATGTAAAAACTTACATACATTTGCAAACATTTCTAAAAACCCGTTTCCGCTTTGTAATTGTAGTAATTATAGTGTTTCGATTGATGAGGGAAAAAATAATTTGATCCATTTTTGAATAAGGATGTAACAAAATGTGTAAAAAGTCAAGAGGTATGAATACTTTCCGAATGTACTGTATGTACAGTACCTGTCAAAAGTTTGGATAACACCTACTCATTCAAAGATTTTTACAATTATCTACATTGTAAACAAAAAATATATTTTAGAATCTTGAAAGTAGCCACGCTTTGCCTTGAGGACAGCTTTGCATTCTCTCATCCAGATTCAAGGAGGTAGTCACCTGTTGTTTTTCCAACAGTCTTGAAGGAGTTCCCACATTTGCTGAGCACTTTCTGGCTGCTTTTCTTTCACTCTGCGGTCCAACTCATCCCAAATGCTGTGGTAGCCATGCTGGTTAAGTGTTCCTTGAATTCTAAATAAATCACTGACAGTGTCACCAGCAAAGCTCCCCTACATCATCACACCTCCTCCTCTAAACTTCACAGAGGGAACCACACATACGGAGATCATCCATTCACTTAGTCTGTGTCTCACAAAGACACAGTGGTTGGAATCAAAAATCGAATATTTGGACTCATCAGACCAAAGGACAGATTTCCACTGGTCTAATGTCCAACGCTCATGTTTTTCCCCCAAACAATTCTCTTCTTATTGGTGTCCTTTAGTAGTGGTTTCTTTGCAGCAATTTCACCATGAAGGCCTGATTCACGCAGTCTCCTCTGAACAGTTGATGTTGAGATGTGTCTGTTACTTGAACTCTGTGAAGCATTTATTTGGGCCTCAAATTCTGTGGCTGGTAACTGTTATAAACTTTTCCTCTGCAGCAGAGGTAACTTTGTGTCTTCCTTTCCTGTGGCGGTCCTCATGAGAGCCTGTTTCATCATAGAGCTTGATGATTTTTGCGACTCCACTTGAAGAAATGTTCAAAGTTCTTGAAATGTTCCTCATTGACTGACCTTCATGTCTTAAAGTAATGATTCACTTTATTTTCTCTTTGCTTTTTTGAGATGTTCTTGCCCTAATATGGACTTGCTATTTTATCAAATAGGGCTTTATTCTGTATACCACCCCTACCTTGTCACAACACAACTGATTGGCTCAAACGCACTAACAAATTCCACAAATATATTTTAACAAGGCACACCTGTTAATTGAAATGCATTCCAGGAGACTGCCTGATGAAGCCGGTTGAGAGAATGTCAAGCATGTGCAAAGCTGTTATCAATTCAAAGGGTGGCTACTTTGAATACTTTGAATAATCTCAAATATAAAAAATATTTTGATAAGTTTAACACTTTTTTGGTTTCTACATGATTCCGTATGTGTTATTTCACAATGTTTATTCATTATTTTTTTATAATTATTTATTACAAAAAGAAGTGCTAACATTAAAGTATTAGAACATGAAGGACAAACAATACAGCATCAAGACACTTAAACATGTATCAGTCTTTCTGCAACAGAGTCATCCTTATGTGTGAGGGTGTCTACTACCACTATCAAACATGTATCAGTCTTTCTGCAACAGAGCCATCCTTATGTGTGAGGGTGTCTACTACCACTATCAAACATGTATCAGTCTTTCTGCAACAGAGCCATCCTTATGTGTGAGGGTGTCTACTACTACTATCAAACATGTATCAGTCTTTCTGCAGCAGAGCCATCCTTATGTGTGAGGGTGTCTACTACCACTATCAAACATGTATCAGTCTTTCTGCTACAGAGCCATCCTTATGTGTGAGGGTGTCTACTACTACTATCAAACATGTATCAGTCTTTCCACAACAGAGCCATCCTTATGTGTGAGTGTGTCTACTACTACTATCAAACATGTATCAGTCTTTCTGCTACAGAGTCATCCTTATGTGTGAGGGTGTCTACTACTACTATCAAACATGTATCAGTCTTTCTGCTACAGAGTCATCCTTATGTGTGAGGGTGTCTACTACTACTATCAAACATGTATCAGTCTTTCCACAACAGAGCCATCCTTATGTGTGAGGGTGTCTACTACCACTATCAAACATGTATCAGTCTTTCTGCAACAGAGCCATCCTTATGTGTGAGGGTGTCTACTACTACTATCAAACATGTATCAGTCTTTCCGCAACAGAGCCATCCTTATGTGTGAGGGTGTCTACTACTACTATCAAACATGTATCAGTCTTTCTGCAACAGAGCCATCCTTATGTGTGAGAGGTGTCTACTACTCTATCAAACATGTATCAGTCTTTCTGCAACAGAGCCATCCTTATGTGTGAGGGTGTCTACTACTACTATCAAACATGTATCAGTCTTTCTGCAACAGAGCCATCCTTATGTGTGAGGGTGTCTACTACCACTATCAAACATGTATCAGTCTTTCTGCAACAGAGCCATCCTTATGTGTGAGGGTGTCTACTACTACTATCAAACATGTATCAGTCTTTCCACAACAGAGCCATCCTTATGTGTGAGGGTGTCTACTACTACTATCAAACATGTATCAGTCTTTCCACAACAGAGCCATCCTTATGTGTGAGGGTGTCTACTACTACTATCAAACATGTATCAGTCTTTCCACAACAGAGCCATCCTTATGTGTGAGGGTGTCTACTACTACTATCAAACATGTATCAGTCTTTCTGCAACAGAGACATATCCTTATGTGTGAGGGTGTCTACTACCACTATCAAACATGTATCAGTCTTTCTGCAACAGAGACATATCCTTATGTGTGAGGGTGTCTACTACCACTATCAAACATGTATCAGTCTTTCTGCAACAGAGCCATCCTTATGTGTGAGTGTGTCTACTACCACTATCAAACATGTATCAGTCTTTCTGCAACAGAGCCATCCTTATGTGTGAGGGTGTCTACTACCACTATCAAACATGTATCAGTCTTTCTGCAACAGAGCCATCCTTATGTGTGAGGGTGTCTACTACCACTATCAAACATGTATCAGTCTTTCCACAACAGAGCCATCTTTATGTGTGAGGGTGTCTACTACTACTATCAAACATGTATCAGTCTTTCCACAACAGAGCCATCTTTATGTGTGAGGGTGTCTACTACCACTATCAAACATGTATCAGTCTTTCTGCAACAGAGCCATCTTTATGTGTGAGGGTGTCTACTACTACTATCAAACATGTATCAGTCTTTCTGCAACAGAGCCATCTTTATGTGTGAGGGTGTCTACTACCACTATCAAACATGTATCAGTCTTTCTGCAACAGAGCCATCTTTATGTGTGAGGGTGTCTACTACTACTATCAAACATGTATCAGTCTTTCTGCAACAGAGCCATCCTTATGTGTGAGGGTGTCTACTACCACTATCAAACATGTATCAGTCTTTCTGCAACAGAGCCATCCTTATGTGTGAGGGTGTCTACTACCACTATCAAACATGTATCAGTCTTTCTGCAACAGAGCCATCCTTATGTGTGAGGGTGTCTACTACCACTATCAAACATGTATCAGTCTTTCTGCAACAGAGCCATCCTTATGTGTGAGGGTGTCTACTACCACTATCAAACATGTATCAGTCTTTCTGCAACAGAGCCATCCTTATGTGTGAGGGTGTCTACTACCTACTATCAAACATGTATCAGTCTTTCTGCAACAGAGCCATCCTTATGTGTGAGGGTGTCTACTACTACTATCAAACATGTATCAGTCTTTCTGCAACAGAGCCATCCTTATGTGTGAGGGTGTCTACTACTACTATCAAACATGTATCAGTCTCTGCAACAGAGCCATCCTTATGTGTGAGGGTGTCTACTACCACTATCAAACATGTATCAGTCTTTCTGCAACAGAGCCATCCTTATGTGTGAGGGTGTCTACTACCACTATCAAACATGTATCAGTCTTTCTGCAACAGATCCATCCTTATGTGTGAGTGTGTCTACTACTACTATCAAACATGTATCAGTCTTTCTGCAACAGAGCCATCCTTATGTGTGAGTGTGTCTACTACCACTATCAAACATGTATCAGTCTTTCTGCAACAGAGCCATCCTTATGTGTGAGGGTGTCTACTACTACTATCAAACATGTATCAGTCTTTCTGCAACAGAGCCATCCTTATGTGTGAGGGTGTCTACTACTACTATCAAACATGTATCAGTCTTTCTGCAACAGAGCCATCCTTATGTGTGAGGGTGTCTACTACTACTATCAAACATGTATCAGTCTTTCTGCAACAGAGCCATCCTTATGTGTGAGGGTGTCTACTACTACTATCAAACATGTATCAGTCTTTCTGCAACAGAGCCATCCTTATGTGTGAGGGTGTCTACTACTACTATCAAACATGTATCAGTCTTTCTGCAACAGAGCCGTACTTATGTGTGAGGGTGTCTACTACTACTATCAAACATGTATCAGTCTTTCCGCAACAGAGCCGTACTTATGTGTGAGGGTGTCTACTACTACTATCAAACATGTATCAGTCTTTCTGCAACAGAGCCATCCTTATGTGTGAGGGTGTCTACTACTACTATCAAACATGTATCAGTCTTTCTGCAACAGAGCCGTACTTATGTGTGAGGGTGTCTACTACTACTATCAAACATGTATCAGTCTCCGCAACAGAGCCGTACTTATGTGTGAGGGTGTCTACTACTACTATCAAACATGTATCAGTCTTTCCACAACAGAGCCGTACTTATGTGTGAGGGTGTCTACTACTACTATCAAACATGTATCAGTCTCCGCAACAGAGCCGTACTTATGTGTGAGGGTGTCTACTACTACTATCAAACATGTATCAGTCTTTCTGCAACAGAGCCATCCTTATGTGTGAGTGTGTCTACTACTACTATCAAACATGTATCAGTCTTTCCACAACAGAGCCGTACTTATGTGTGAGGGTGTCTACTACCACTATCAAACATGTATCAGTCTTTCTGCAACAGAGCCATCCTTATGTGTGAGGGTGTCTACTACTACTATCAAACATGTATCAGTCTTTCCACAACAGAGCCGTACTTATGTGTGAGGGTGTCTACTACTACTATCAAACATGTATCAGTCTCCGCAACAGAGCCGTACTTATGTGTGAGGGTGTCTACTACTACTATCAAACATGTATCAGTCTTTCTGCAACAGAGCCATCCTTATGTGTCAGGGTGCGTGTGCATGATAGTGATATAAAATATATGTCATAGTTTCCTTTTTCATGATCACAATCTTGTGAAACCAAACCCTCCAAGATCCCCCCCCCACAGTTCCCCAATAGCTGTCCCTCAACCATTCAAGATCCCCCCACAGTTCCCCAATAGCTGTCCTTCAACCATTCGAGAACCCTCCCACAGTCTCCCCCCTGGAAGAAAAAATATATATAAAAAATACAATTCATTCCAATCCCCACCCCCAAGAACCCCCCAATGCACCAACAACCAAGAGAATGAACTAAAGAGACAAAAGGAAAAGACAGAAGAAACCAACAACCATGATAAAAAAATACATTTAAAACAAAGGACATCAAGGACAACTGAAATCATAACAGCAATGCCAGCTGTATATGTTTGTGTGCATGTCTGGCACTATTACATGTATGTGTGTGTTCTTGTATGTGTTTATTTGAATGAGAGTGTGGGTATATTCATGTGTACCAACACCTGCACAACATCAGCCTCAGGCAAACCGGCATTAGTTATAAAAACACTGCCACTTATAGTGTCATTCAAATGTACTTTTATTATGTTTCATTTGTTTTTTTTTCCCCCTTTATCTTTGGACCATCATTCTCTCTCTCACACAGCAACTCCACTCCCACTTGTCTCCAATTCCACATCCCAACCCTCAGCTTCCCTCAGCCCATCCCAACCCTCAGCTTCCCTCAGCCCATCCCAACACTCAGCTTCCCTCAGCCCATCCCAACCCTCAGCTTCCCTCAGCCCATCCCATCATTCTCTCTCTCACACAGCAACTCCACTCCCACTTGTCTCCAATTCCACATCCCAACCCTCAGCTTCCCTCAGCCCATCCCATCCCAACCCTCAGCTTCCCTCAGCCCATCCCATCTATCTCTGCTAGTCTCCCTCAGCCCATCCTATCCCAACCCTCAGCTTCCCTCAGCCCATCCCATCTACCCCTGGCTACCCACTTCATGTTTCTACACAACACATATCTTTCAACTGTGCTATGATGTTTAACGTACAATTTCAATCTATCTAATCGAATAGAATCTACAGATTGCGTGTTGAAGATAAATATTTTATTAAGAGTTTTAGTATATTAGTAATTGACTGACCCGGTCTCTGCAGATCTCCTAACAGTACTATTTGTAGGGTAAATTGTAGATCAATGCTATGCATTTTCAGCCATTCCTGAACCTCAGACCAGAAACAGACCACCTGAGGGCAATACCAAAATAAATGGTCTATTGATTCTGTATCCTCACAACAAAATCTGCAGAGCTTCGATGATTTTATGCCCCAAATATTCCACATTTTGTTGGTGGCAAGAATTCTATATAATAATTTTATCTGAAAAGCAGGAGGTCTTGAATCCTGCGTTGTTTTATACATCAACTCAGACACCCTGTACCATGGAATCAGTACATCAAACATCTCTTCACAACCATTTAGGAATCTGTATGACACAGTTGTCAACATCCTGGTCCTTATTTCACAGTTTTGACATCTTTACTATGATTCTACAATGTAGAAAATCGTAAAATAAAGAAAAACCCTTGAATGAGTAGGTGTGTCCAAACTTTGACTGGCACTGTATATATACATTCTGTAGACAGAACCATAACAAGTCATTGCGTGATTGTGGAATGATGTTCCACATGTTATGTCCATGGTTGACATTTGACTTATTCTAAATGATATGATTGGAATGATGCACTGTATGATGTCTTGGATGATACAGCCCCTTTGTGACAGGTGGAGGTCAAATAAACATGTTACTCCATCACCAACCTATCAGAATACCACCAGCCCTGAGCTGGAGATATGACCTGCATCAGACAGACAGGCAGACAGGCTGGCAGACGACAAGGAGGGCTATTGTAGGGACCCATCACCTGTCATTTCAACTGTTATAAAACCAAATCAATTCAATCTTAGAGTGATACTTATCTCATCTCAATTCTGAACACAGTGCTAATCAAAGATTTCACCTTGCTGGATCGCTCTCTCTCTCTCTCTTCCCCCCTCACACTCTCTATTTCTCTCTCTGGTTGAGCATATGTAATTTGTGATCAGGGAGATGGCCAAAGCACCAATTTAACCAGCTTTCATACTTTTAATTAATGGCATCTCCTTGGAAACCCAGAGCGACTATAGAGCAATCTGTCTGTCACTGTTTCGGTGGAGAACAGAGCCTGTGAATAGCAAAGACATATGTTGCCAGACAAAGAGAGATAGCTAAATAGACACATAAGACCCAGACGGAGATCCCGATAGAAACCTGACAGAAACATCACAGAACATATAATGAAAGCATCAGGCCATCGCATCAGGCCAAAAGCAGAGAATTTAGGGCAATCAATTCAAAACCTCTGTTATAGTACATGTTCACAAAGCATTTACAAGGTGGCAAAGCAGGAAGGAGAATAATCGATGCAACCTAAACCAATAGGATTGTGTTGTTTTGTTCTGTGAGCTGCAACAGATCTAGGTACCTAGTTCCCTTTGAGACACACACACACACACACCACACATACACACACACACCACACATACACACACACACCACACATACACACACGCATGCTCACGCACACGCACACACGCATACACACACACACACACACACACACACACACACGCATGCTCACGCACACGCACACACGCATACACACACACACAACACATACACACACACACACACACACACACACCACACATACACACACACACACACACAGACACACGCACACACAGAACATAAGATGGTGAGATGTAACACCCACGCTGACACAGTAGCAAACAACCTGTGTGTGTGTGTGTGTGTGTGTGTGTGTGTGTGTGTGTGTGTGTGCGTTTGTGTGTATGTGTGTTTCTGATGCTATTACCGAACACACTTGCATTACAGAGGACTCTACCTTAATGGGCTGTTTTGCTAATCCAATATGTCCATTTGTTTTGCTCTAATGGGTATTTTACAGCGAGCGTCTGTCGCTGCTCCATAGTTATGTATTCATTCCCCTGACTCCCAACGTTATTAACATATTCACTTTAGCAACTTAATGTGTTTGTGTGTGTGTGTGCATTTTATCTTGAAAAGGTTAGCTCTGGGAGAGTGGTAGCGGAAGTGCCAGTCTGTTTTCTCAATACAATATAAGATATTAAGATGATAATGCCAATAGCATGATAATGGACACGTGGGTAAATGGTTGTTGATGTCCAGAATGAAGTCCAGTAAGCTAGGCATTATAGAGGATCAATGATCAAACAGGAAGTCCAGTAAGCTAGGCATTATAGAGGATCAATGATCAAACAGGAAGTCCAGTAAGCTAGGCATTAAAGAGGATCAATGATCAAACAGGAAGTCCAGTAAGCTAGGCATTATAGAGGATCAATGATCAAACTGGAAGTCCAGTAAGCTAGGCATTATAGAGGATACAATAATCAAATACAAAGTCCAGAGTGGTATTATAGAGGATCACTGATCAAACAGGAAGTCCAGTATGATGTCCAGAGTGGTATAATAGAGGATCACTGATCAAACAGGAAGTCCAGTATGAAGTCCAGAGTGGTATTATAGAGGATCAATGATCAAACAGGAAGTCCAGTATGAAGTCCAGAGTGGTATAATAGAGGATCACTGATCAAACAGGAAGTCCAGTATGAAGTCCAGAGTGGTATTATAGAGGAGCACTGATCAAACAGGAAGTCCAGTATGTAGTCCAGAGTGATATAATAGAGGATCAATGTTCTGAATCACATTTGTTGAAAGCTTTTATTCAATCATTCCCCACAAGACAATAATTCCCCACAGAACCTAATTAACTGTGTCTTGAACAAACCCAGAAACACATTCCTTGTGGGTTGCAGATTTCTGCAGGTTGGCATCGGAACTGCAAAGTTCTAGCAGAGTACAATACTTTCTTGTCTAAAGTAGTCTGATCTAAAAGTAGAAATTATGTACTAAAAAGTGTTTCTTTCTTATTGAACCTTTATTTGACTAGGCCTGATCTCATGGTATTACTTTAGTTACACAGGTGTGAACTCCATGGTATTACTTTAGTTACACAGGTGTGAACTCCATGGTATTACTTTAGTTACACAGGTGTGAACTCCATGGTATTACTTTAGTTACACAGGTGTGAACTCCATGGTATTACTTTAGTTACACAGGTGTGAACTCCATGGTATTACTTTAGTTACACAGGTGTGAACTCCATGGTATTACTTTAGTTACACAGGTGTTAACTCCATGGTATTACTGTTTGAAACCCTACCCACCAGCCTGCTTCGAGGTCAGTACCTGTCACAAAGAAAGAAAACATAGAACATCTGTTATTAAGCATTGTGTTTTGTCAGTTGGACACTCATCAACTCAACATAGCATAGGTGGAAATAATGTTGTCTGGGCAACCTCAGCTACCCTGGCTGTCCTGTCTGCTGTCCTGTCTGCTGCCTCATCTTCACACAGCTGATTGAGGTGCTGATCCTGCTTCTGGGCCTCAAATGTCTGCAGGAAGTTCAGGTATTCGCTGGTTGTGCTCGCAGTGTGTTTTCTCTTCCACATGAAAATATATATGCAGAAGTAATGACATGTACAGTACAGGAATGATAAGGTACAGACTCCAAAGCAAACCTGAGGCAGCACGTGTTTGTTCTCAAACCATGTAGTGTCGCATCATGTGTCGTGTCTTTGGCATCATTAAAACTGAAGACTATTTATCAAATAACTCTCTGTAGTTATTATTACGCGATTAAACTGATTAATCATGTAACTATAATTAACTAGGAAGTCGGGGCACCAAGGAAAATATTCAGATTATAAAGTTATAATTTTCCTAATATAACTTTCAGATATTTGAATATCTGATCACTTAGTCTTCGAATTAATGAATTATTATTTACCTCACGTTAGTCTCATTCCAAACTTCGTAAATTGTTGGTTATCTGCACGAACCCAGTCTTCACTATGAGTCATCCATACATCAATTGTCTTAAATCATTTATTTACTAACTAAGTAATTCACAGAAATGCATAAACAAACAGTAGATAGTTACAAGGAAATGATAACGGAGTTTCCCTAGTGGGATAAACCGGTATCGCGGCTTGGTGGACAGAAAGGGAAGTGGGGGTCAACTGAGATGAGACACTACAAAGTTGATCATTATAACAATTGAAATGCTAATGCTTTGCACATGAACGCTCACTCATTCGGGAAAAATTGCAATCAATATATACATTTACGCTCAGTGTCTCGTCGGGATCTCTGTTGAAAAGTTTGTTTCTGTTGGAGAGTTTGTCCGCCCTCTCTCTGTCGTGGTTAGAATGGATAGTTCAGAGTGACATTCATTCATGTCATTATAGTTTAGGTGTTTTGGCGGTTGTCGGTCTTCGCGTTCAATGATACCGAATTCCTAGCTGCAGACTAGTAATTAACCTCTTTCAGCTAGGGGACACTATTTTTATGTTTGGAAAAATAACGTTCCCAATATAAACAGCCTATTTCTCAGGCCCATATGCTAGAATATGCATATCATTGACAGATTAGGATAGCAAACACTCTAAAGTTTCCAAAAGTGTCAAAATATTATCTGTGAGTATAACAGAACTGATATTGCAGGCGAAACCTGAGGAAAATCAACCAGGAAGTGGCTTCTATTTTGAAAGCTCCATGTTCCAAAGTCTGCCTTCGCTTCATTTAAAGGGATATCAACCAGATTCCCTTCCTCAAGGTGTCAACAGTCTTTAGACATAGTTTCAGGCTTTTATTTTGAAAAATGAGCGAGAAAGATAACATCGCGTCAGGTGTTCACATGAGTTTTGCTTGCGCAACAGAGCTTGGGCAGCCATCGTCTCACCCTCTCCTACTGAAAAAGACAGTGCCGGTTGATATATTATCGATTATATATTTTAAAAACAATCTGAGGATTGATTATAAAAAAACGTTTGACATGTTTCTGTGGACATTACGGATACTCTTTGGAATTTTCGTCTGCGTTGTCGTGGCCGCTCGAGCCTGTGGATTTCTGAACATAACATGCCAAACAAATTGAGGTATTTTGGATATAAAAATAATCTTTATGGAACAAAAGGAACATTTATTGTGTAACTGGGAGTCTCGTGAGTGAAAACATCATCAAAGGTCATCAAAGGTAAGATCATCAAAGGTAAGCGATTCATTTGATTGCTTTTCATGACCCAGCTACTTTGATGCTAGGTGTTCATAATGTTTGTCTAGTTTTTTTACCTTTATTTAACTAGGTATGTCAGTTAAGAAAAAAAATATTATTTTCAATGACGGCCTAGGAACAGTGGGTTAACTGGGTCAGAACGACAGACTTGTAACTTATCAGCTCGGGGATTAGAACTTGCAACCTTCCAGTTTCTAGCCCAGCGCTCTAACCACAACGCTACCCTGGCGCCTAGTGATTGATTTATTTACACAAATGCTTGGATTGCTTTCGATGTAAAGCATATTTTCAAAATCTGACATGACAGGTGGCTTAACAAAATGCTAAGCTGTGTTTTGCTATATTGCACTTGTGATTTCATGAATATAAATATTTTTAGTAATATTATTTGAATGTGGCACTCTGCAATTCAGTGGTTGTTGATGACAATTATCCCGCTAACGGGATAGGTAGCGTTGAGAAGTTAATATCAAAGACTTGTTATTATTCTGTCGGTATCGATAGTCTAGGGGTTTAACCACATGGTATGGTTAAAAGATTCAGCCATCTACTCAAACCTTTATGGTCTTCTCTCAAAGCTTGGGCCTCTCGTTATCGAGGTAAGCTGGTCTGCAACCTTTGTACTCTAGTAATTGAGAGAAACATGGTCTGTTGAGAAATTCTCAAGGTGGGGGTTTTATTCGGAAGAGCAGAAAGGGCTGTCCCAGGACACCAGACCATAACTGTGCTCATGGGCGGTCCTCTGATTTAGTTAAACTCCAAAGGGAATTGGAGTTTCCTTCATTAAACAGTCCAAAATCACATTATACAATTTCACAAACAGTATCAACCTCACTCATTCATCTTATACAACATTTAGATGTAAGCCTCGTATCTGAGGCTATTGCATAAACAGTGTTATGGTAATGTGGCCATAATGTGGCCATATTGTCTCCCATGAGTTTCACAAAATTGTACCAAACGGACCAGTTTGTAGCTGGATTCTTCACCGATGTTTTAGACCTTCTCCAGAACATAAATGTTGTTCGGACCTCAAGTTCTGTGAGGTGGAACAAATTCCTTTGTTCTCTCTATGAAAACTCACTCTCTCTCTATACTGTGGCCATGAGGAGATAATCTCCTCCAGGAAATTACGACCTGAGGTCGGAGCAGCCTGAGTGTAGGAGACAGAGAGAGGGGGATGGTGCTCGCTGTACCCAAAGAGGGCAACGTCATGACACATGTATTAAATGTTAACCAGTAAAGGCCAGTGTGGGGCCAATCAGATCTACTAACCAGATACACCAATGATGTAAATAATAAAGGGGTCAGAGTATGATTAATTTAATATGATTGACAGTTTTATATATACATTTCTTTACCCACAATGTCTCCTTGAATAATGTATAGGAACATAACCCTGCCGTGACAAAAGCCCTGCTGAAGACATCTGAATTGTATGATTAGGGCTAAACAAGTGAACATGACAATCAATTGACATTGAACTGAGAAAGGACCCTTGGTGACTGGGGGTGCAGGGCTCTGAGGTTGTGGCTTCACTATTCGAGCACACAGCTTTCTCTGAGTCAGTAGGTTCAGGAATGTCCTCTGAAAAGTCTAAGTATGTTGGTTTGTATAATATCAAGTCGATACTCCGGCTAACGTCAAACACGTAGCCAATTTCGCGACGTTGGCCTTCCAGGGATGTTTATATGACAAGTTTTCAACCCTGTTTCACGCTTCGTGCAGTGATCACTCTCACACGCTTCAGCTAGCTATGCTAGATAGTAATTTGACTGAAACAATGTATTACCGTGCTGATCATCCCTGCTCGGCATCGTCGTGGTTTCCATATTTTTACATTCTTGTTTGAGTTACATTTTTTTCCCTGCACTGTTTTACTGACCAATGGATTCCCATCTCGGCTAATGTATCCAATATTCGGTCAAAAGCACATGGACATCTCCAACTGACAACTTGCTGGTTCAGAGTTTTTGGTTTAGCTGTAGCTTTTGGTTTAGGTGTAGCTGTACCATTATTCATTCGTTTTGGTTCAGAGTTTTTGGTTAGTGTAGCTGTACCATTATTCATTCGTTTTGGTTCAGAGTTTTTGGTTAGTGTAGCTGTACCATTATTCATTCGTTTTGGTTCAGAGTTTTTGGTTAGTGTAGCTGTACCATTATTCATTCGTTTTGGTTCAGAGTTTTTGGTTTGTGTAGCTGTACCATTATTCATTCGTTTTGGTTCAGAGTTTTTGGTTAGTGTAGCTGTACCATTATTCATTCGTTTTGGTTCAGAGTTTTTGGTTAGTGTAGCTGTACCATTATTCATTCGTTTTGGTTCAGAGTTTTTGGTTAGTGTAGCTGTACCATTATTCATTCGTTTTGGTTCAGAGTTTTTTTTTACCATTATTTTGTTTTGGTTCAGAGTTTTTGGTTAGTGTAGCTGTACCATTATTCATTCGTTTTGGTTCAGAGTTTTTGGTTAGTGTAGCTGTACCATTATTCATTCGTTTTGGTTCAGAGTTTTTTAGTGTAGCTGTACCATTATTTTGTTTTGGTTCAGAGTTTTTGGTTAGTGTAGCTGTACCATTATTCATTCGTTTTGGTTCAGAGTTTTTGGTTAGTGTAGCTGTACCATTATTCATTCGTTTTGGTTCAGAGTTTTTGGTTTGTGTAGCTGTACGAATCTCTACCTGTCAGTTGGACCTCCTCTTATGGCGCCAGTGACTCGTGCGTGAGGATTAACAACAAACGCGAGCGACACTGTGTGGCATTATTGTGTTCAACCAATCATTGAGTATGGCCATTTAAAACCCCACCCACCGGCCTACTCAGTTCAAGGTCAGATATCAAACGAGGCTGGATATCCCACTTGTTTTCCAGGAATGTATCAAGTGGGCCGTGGGCAAATGCAAATGACATTTTCCCACCCTGCAGTGGGAAAACACAATATTGGTCCACTCTAACCCTGCCTCAGACCACACTATCTCTCTCAATTCAATTCAATTCAATTCAAGGGCTTTATTGGCATGGGAAACATGTGTTAACATTGCCAAAGCAAGTGAGGTAGATAATATATAAAGTGAAATAAACAATAAAAATTAACAGTAGACATCACACATACAGAAGTTTCAAAACAATAAAGACATTACAAATGTCATATTATATATATATATATACAGTGTTTTAACAATGTACAAATGGTAAAGGACACAAGATAAAATAAATAAGCATAGAAATGGGTTGTATTTACAATGGTGCGTGTTCTTCACTGGTTGCCCTTTTCTCGTGGCAACAGGTCACAAATCTTGCTGCTTTGATGGCACACTGTGGAATTTCACCCAGTAGATATGGGAGTTTTTCAAAATTGGATTTGTTTTGAATTCTTTGTGGATCTGTGTAATCTGAGGGAAATATGTCTCTCTAATATGGTCATACATTGGGCAGGAGGTTAGGAAGTGCAGCTCAGTTTCCACCTCATTTTGTGGGCAGTTAGCACATAGCCTGTCTTCTCTTGAGAGCCATGTCTGCCTACGGCGGCCTTTCTCAATAGCAAGGCTATGCTCGCTGAGTCTGTACATAGTCAAAGCTTTCCTTAATTTTGGGTCAGTCACAGTGGTCAGGTATTCTGCCGCTGTGTACTCTCTGTGTAGGGCCAAATAGCATTCTAGTTTGCTCTGTTTTTTTGTTAATTCTTTCCAATGTGTCAAGTAATTATCTTTATGTTTTCTCATGATTTGGTAGGGTCTAATTGTGCTGCTGTCCTGGGACTCTGTAGGGTGTGTTTGTGAACAGAGCCCCAGGACCAGCTTGCTTAGGGACTCTTCTCCAGGTTCATCTCTCTGTAGGTGATGGCTTTGTTGTGGAAGGTTTGGGAATCGCTTCCTTTTAGGTGGTTATAGAATTTAACGGCTCTTTTCTGGATTTTGATAATTAGTGGGTATCGGCCTAATTCTGCTCTGCATGCATTATTTGGTGTTCTACGTTGTACACGGAGGATATTTTTGCAGAATTCTGCGTGCAGAGTCTCAATTTGGTGTTTGTCCCATTTTGTGAAGTCTTGGTTGGTGAGCGGACCCCAGACCTCACAACCATAAAGGGCAATGGGCTCTATGACTGATTCAAGTATTTTTAGCCAGATCCTAATTGGTATGTTGAAATTTATGTTCCTTTTGATGGCATAGAATGCCCTTCTTGCCTTGTCTCTCAGATCGTTCACAGCTTTGTGGAAGTTACCTGTGGCGCTGATGTTTAGGCCAAGGTATGTATAGTTTTTTTGTGTGCTCTAGGGCAACAGTGTCTAGATGGAATTTGTATTTGTGGTCCTGGTGACTGGACCTTTTTTGGAACACCATTATTTTGGTCTTACTGAGATTTACTGTCAGGGCCCAGGTCTGACAGAATCTGTGCATAAGATCTAGGTGCTGCTGTAGGCCCTCCTTGGTTGGTGACAGAAGTACCAGATCATCAGCAAACAGCAGACATTTGACTTCGGATTCTAGTAGGGTGAGGCCGGGTGCTGCAGACTTTTCTAGTGCCCGCGCCAGTTCAGTGATATATATGTTGAAGAGGGTGGGGCTTAAGCTGCATCCCTGTCTAACCCCATGACCCTGTGTGAAGAAATGTGTGTGTTTTTGCCAATTTTAACTGCACACTTGTTGTTTGTGTACATGGATTTTATGATGTCGTATGTTTTACCCCCAACACCACTTTCCATCAGTTTGTATAGCAGACCCTCATGCCAAATTGAGTCGAAGGCTTTTTTGAAATCAACAAAGCATGAGAAGACTTTGCCTTTGTTTTGGTTTGTTTGGTTGTCAATTAGGGTGTGCAGGGTGAATACATGGTCTGTTGTACGGTAATTTGGTAAAAAGCCAATTTGACATTTGCTCAGTACATTGTTTTCATTGAGGAAATGTACGAGTCTGCTGTTAATGATAATGCAGAGGATTTTCCCAAGGTTACTGTTGACGCATATTCCACGGTAGTTATTGGGGTCAAATTTGTCTCCACTTTTGTGGATTGGGGTGATCAGTCCTTGGTTCCAAATACTGGGGAAGATGCCAGAGCTAAGGATGATGTTAAAGAGTTTTAGTATAGCCAATTGGAATTTGTTGTCTGTATATTTGATCATTTCATTGAGGATACCATCAACACCACAGGCCTTTTTGGGTTGGAGGGTTTTTATTTTGTCCTGTAACTCATTCAATAATTGGAGAATCCAGTGGGTTCTGGTAGTCTTTAATAGTTGATTCTAAGATCTGTATTTGATCATGTATATGTTTTTGCTCTTTATTCTTTGTTATAGAGCCAAAAAGATTGGAGAAGTGGTTTACCCATACATCTCCATTTTGGATAGATAATTCTTCGTGTTGTTGTTTGTTTAGTGTTTTCCAATTTTCCCAGAAGTGGTTAGAGTCTATGGATTCTTCAATTACATTGAGCTGATTTCTGACATGCTGTTCCTTCTTTTTCCGTAGTGTATTTCTGTATTGTTTTAGTGATTCACCATAGTGAAGGCGTAGACTCAGGTTTTCCGGGTCTCTATGTTTTTGGTTGGACAGGTTTCTCAATTTCTTTCTTAGATTTTTGCATTCTTCATCAAACCATTTGTCATTGTTGTTAATTTTCTTCGGTTTTCTGTTTGAGATTTTTAGATTTGATAGGGAGGCTGACAGGTCAAATATACTGTTATGATTTTCTACTGCTAAGTTTACACCTTCACTATTACAGTGGAACGTTTTACCCAGGAAATTGTCTAAAGGGGATGGAATTTGTTGTTGCCTAATTGTTTTTTGGTAGGTTTCCAAACTGCATTCCTTCCATCTATAGCATTTCTTAATGTTACTCAGTTCCTTTGGCTTTGATGCCTCATGATTGAGTATTGCACTGTTTAAGTAGACTGTGATTTTGCTGTGGTCTGATAGGGGTGTCAGTGGGCTGACTGTGAACGCTCTGAGAGACTCTGGGTTGAGGTCAGTGATAAGTAGTCTACAGTACTACTGCCAAGAGATGAGCTATAGGTGTACCTACCATAGGAGTCCCCTCGAAGCCTACCATTGACTATGTACATACCCAGCGTGCGACAGAGCTGCAGGAGTTGTGACCCGTTTTTGTTGGTTATGTTGTCATAGTTGTGCCTAGGGGGGCATATGTGGGAGGGAATGCTGTCACCTCCAGGCAGGTGTTTGTCCCCTGTGTGCTGAGGGTGTCAGGTTCTTGTCCGGTTCTGGCATTTAGGTCGCCACAGACTAGTACATGTCCCTGGGCCTGGAAATGATTGATTTCCCCCTCCAGGGTGGAGAAGCTGTCTTCATTAAAATATGGGGATTCTAGTGGGGGATATAGGTAGCACACAGGAGGACATTTTTCTCTGTTAGGATAATTTCCTTTTGAATTTCTAGCCAAATGTAAAATGTTCCTGTTTTGATTAATTTAATGGAGTGAGTTAGGTCTGCTCTATACCAAATTAGCATACCCCCTGAGTCCCTTCCCTGTTTCACACCTGGTAGTTTGGTGGATGGGACTACCAGGTCTCTGTAATCTAGAGGGCAACCGGTGGGTCTGTCTCCTCTGTACCAGGTTTCTTGCAGGATGACAATGTCTGTATTACCGATTTCTTTGGTGAAGTCCGGGTTTCTGCTCTTCAGGCCAAAGGCAGATGACCTCAGGCCTTGGATATTCCAGGATGATATAGTGAATGCTTTTTGTTCCATAGAGTGACCAATGTTGTTGGTCGTGGTTTGGCCTCAGGCCAGTAAGTGTGAGCAGAGCCTGCTGAGCATCTGGTACATGCCATTGGCTTGGGCGAGTGTGAGAGTGGGGGTTGGGACTGTTTGCCCACTCACTACCTGGGCGTATGTGTGGCTTCCATGTTGAGGCCCTCTTTGCGGGGTTGGGGTGCATGTGGTGGGCAGGAGTGGCATAGGTCTGATCTGAGGGGGCCTAAATGGGGTATGGGCATGGTTGACGTGGGGGGGTTGATTGGTTGGGGTGGGGGTGTGGATGTGTCTGGGGGTGCTGTGGTCTGGATGTAATTCCTCTTGGCGTGGGTCCTCTATGTGTAGGTCCAGGGGGGGGTCCTGCAGGTCTGGGAAGGTGTCTCGCTGGTCTGGGTGGGGTGTCTATTGACCTGTTGCTCCTGTGTGAAGTGTTGGGGATACGTTTGAGAGCGATGTCCTTTAGAGTTCGGGCAAAGGTGGGCACTGCTGCCTTGTAGAGGTGGACCTGGTCATAGAGGCTGTTCAAGTCCAGGGTGGAGTGGTGGGCCAGGAAAACGTTTGGTTTTGAGGCACAGTCACGGGAAATACTTGCGTTTACCCGCTGTATTGTGGCAGGGTGGAAGTCTTTTCGTGGTAGCAGGGTGGAGATAACCACTTGTGCGTTGGGGAAAGTAGAAGAAGCCTTTTCAATCACTCCCTTCAGTGCTGTGGCCACTCTTTCTTGCTGTGCTCTCAGGTCGTTTGTGCCTGTGTGTATTATTATGTGGCTGGGTGAGCCTAGTTTGGCCTCAGACAGAAGGTCTAGGGCGCGCTGGGTGTTTGGACACCAGAGTTTAGACACACTGTGTTTGGGAAAAGTTTTTTTCTTTTATATATTTCCCATTTGAGTCCATAAGTAGTACAATCTGTGTCTTGTGTTTGTCCTCAGTGGGTGTGGGGGGTTGTCAGAAGGGCTAGCAGGCAGGCTGACGGGGGGGTGCTCAGAGGGGTGAGAGCCGCTGGGCTTGGGGTTCTTCGTTTGTCTGTTCTGCTGTGATGTCGACTCTATGGTCAGGGTCTGGTGTGGACTGTTCTGCTGTGGTGTCGAGACTTTTGTTGGGTGCTCTCCCTTCTCCCCCTCTCTCTCCATCTCACTCTGTCTTTATTATCTCTTGTCGCTAACTCTCTCTCTTTTTCTCTCCCGCTCTTTCTCTCTTCCTTGATCTGTCTGTATCCTCTCCCTTTCTTTCTCTTTCATTCCCACTCACTCTCTTTCTCTCTCTATGGCTGACCATGCTGGTAACTATTTCCCTTAAACGCACCTCATGTCTGTGACTGAGTACACCCAGCCATCCATGGTCACCTTGAGACAGGCTTACATAACAGCAGAACAGTACCGCAAGGAAAAGGAAGTTGGTCTTCTCTCCAAGTGGAGCACCTGCAGTGAACCTGTCTATTGTCCCACTGTGACTCTGTACAGCCTGTAACTAAGGTTACAATGATGTCCTGACCTGCAGTGCAATATAAACCACCTGACTCCCTCTTTCTCTTTTTTTCTCTCTCTTATCTCTCACTCCCACATTCTTTATCGATCTCTCTCCCTTTCCATCTCCCTCTCCCCTTCTCTTTCTCTCTCTTGTTCTCTCTCTCTCCCCTTCTATCTCTCCCTCTCTCTCTCTCTCCTTCTCCCTCTCTCTCCCCTTCTCCCTCTATCTCTCCCCCTCCCCCTGTCTCTCTCTCGCTCTCTCTCTCTCTCTCTCTCTCACGCTCTCTCTCGCTCTCTCTCTCTCCCCCTCTCCCTCCCTCCCTCTCCCCTCCTCTTTCTCTCTCTTGTTCTCTCTCTCTCTCCCCTTCTCTCTCTCTCTCTCTCTCTCTCCCTTCTCCTTCTCTCTCTCCTTCTCCCTCTATCTCTCCCCTTCTCTCTCTCTCTCTCTCTCTCTCTCTCCCTTCTCCCCCTCTCTCTCCTTCTCCCTCTCTCTCTCCCCTCCCCCTGTCTCTCTCTCTCTCGCTCTCTCTCTCTCTCACGCTCTCTCTCTCTCGCTCTCTCTCTCTCCCCCTCTCCCTCCCTCTCTCTCTCTCTCTCTCCCTCGTCTCTCTCTCTCCCTCGTCTCTCTCTCTCCCCCTCTATCTCTCTTTCTCCCTCTATCCCTCTTTCTCAATTCAAATTCAATTTAAGGGGCTTTATTCGCATGGGAAACATGTTTCTCTCTCTCCATCTCTCACTCTCTCTTATCTGTCTTCATTAGCATCACAATAATGGTAATGTGTTGGTTATCATTATGCAGTAGGCTCACCATTCTGCCAAAGGGTTAGTGTGATGGAGACACCTGCCAGCTGACACACACACACACACACACACACACACACACACACACACACACACACACAGGAAACACAGAGGTTGCATTTGTGACATGACTCAGCACACACACAGAGACCTCCGGGGGATAGTATCTAATGAGAAGGTTACTCTTCTAAAGGCCTGGTAGAGGGTTACGATAACAAGCTAAGAGTGTATGTTTGGCCTCTCACACCCTCACACATCTCGTCTGTTGTCCTTATCAGCTACAACTGGGCTTTGAAGCAGAGGAGCTACAATTAACGTTCACCCAGCCAACTTTAGGAGAAGAAAGAGAGGGGGGATAGAGAGAGTGTAGGTGGTAGAGAGAGAGGGGAGGTGGGGAGGGAGAGAGAGGGGGGGTAGAAAGAGTGTAGGTGGTAGAGAGAGAGGGGGGTGGGGAGGGAGAGAGAGGGGGTAGAGAGAGTGTAGGTGGTAGAGAGAGTGTAGGTGGTAGAGAGAGAGGGGAGGTGGGGGGAAGAGGGAGGGGAAAAGGGAGAGGGGGAGGTGGGGAGGGAGAGAGAGGGGGCATAGACAAAGGCAGAGAGAAAGCGATGGATTTAGATAGGAGTGAGAGACGGGGAGAGTAAAGGAGTGAGAGGGGTTAAGAGAGAGCAGGAGAGATCAAGAGAAGGGGGAAGTGTTTTATTAATGTGAGAGCATCAAGGTGACTTAAACTTTGTCCTCACATCAGAGCCTATGAAGATTAGCCTTTTATATATACTGACCCTCAACTGTAGTGTGTCAGCAGTACATCAGGAGGGGTTCTCTCTCCTATACAAGCCTTGTAGGAATATAAGCTTACAAACACTTTGATGTCAGGAAATGTGACAGGGTATCGTACAGTAACTGTAAGACTTGTGAAAAGTCTTCATCTTAACCACACTTTTAACTACAACTTCTGACTGCAATTATGGCCAAATATATACTGTACGATAAAACATAGTATAAAATCACAACAAGCCCCTCAACCGTCCAACCCAACCCAACACACTAACATGAACTCACACAAACACACATGAACACATACACACAAGCACACATGAACACACACACACACAAACACCCATGAACAAACACACAAACATTCCAACCGCTAAAACCGAACAGCTAACATAACTTCACAGTGCAACCAATTATCCGTCCCCTGCTTCACTCAGACTCTCTCTCTCTCTCTCTCTCTCTGTCTCTCTCTTTCATTTCCCTCTCACTCTCTACTCTTTCTCTGTGTTCACACTCTCTCTTCTTAATTAGATCTGTTAATTGCTTCTTTAATGACTTATCTGGCCCTGCTGACTGGCCACTGGGAAAGAGTCCATGCCTGGCTATGAGCGGGGAGACTGCGGACAGCGACAGGGTAGACGAGCCAGCATTATGTGACACTACATAGAGAGGGTAGGGTAGACGAGCCAGTATCATGTGACACTACATAGAGAGGGCAGGGTAGACGAGCCAGCATCATGCGACACTACATAGAGAGGGTAGGGTAGACGAGCCAGCATCATGCGACACTACATAGAGAGGGTAGGGTAGACGAGCCAGCATCATGCGACACTACATAGAGAGGGTAGGGTAGACGAGCCAGCATCATGTGACACTACATAGAGACGGTAGGGTAGACGAGCCAGCATCATGCGACACTACATAGAGAGGGCAGGTTAGACGAGCCAGCATAATGCGACACTACATAGAGAGGGCAGGTTAGACGAGCCAGCATCATGCGACACTACATAGAGAGGGTAGGGTAGACGAGCCAGCATCATGCGACACTACATAGAGAGGGCATGTTAGACGAGCCAGCATCATGCGACACTAGACGAGCCAGCATCATGCGACACTACAGAGAGGGTAGGGTAGACGAGCCAGCATCATGCGACACTACATAGAGGGCAGGGTAGACGAGCCAGCATCATGCGACACTACATAGAGGGATGGGAGAATATCAGAAAGTGGGTGAGTTAGGTGATTCATCGTAACACAAAGAAAGTTATTATTTTGCTTTAGGTAAAGGGTTTGTGTGTGTCTGCATGTGTATAGCAAACACAAACAGACCCCATAGAGCCCCAGGACAAAAACACATTTAGACCCAACCATATTATTAGAAAGCAAAAAGATAACTATTTAATACACCGAAAGAATCAACCAAAAAACAGAGCAAACTGGAAAGTTATCTGGTCCTCAACAGAGAGTACAAAATGGCAGAATAACTAACCACTGTAACTGACCTTCAAATTAAGAAAATCCTTGGCTATGTGCAGACTCAGTGAGCATAGTCTTGCTATTGAGAGAGGTTGCCATAGGCAGACCTGGCTCTGAAGAGAAGACAGGCTATGTGCAAACTGCCCACAAAATGAGATGGAAACTGAGCTGCACTTCCTATATTAGAGACACATATTAGAGACACATACAGTACATTCGGAAAGTATTCAGACCCCTTGACTTTTCCACATTTTGTTACTAAACAGCCTTATTCTAAAATGGTTTAAAAAAAAATGTCCCCCATTAAATGTACACACAATTCCCCATAATGCCGCCACACAGCTTTTTTCAGGTCTCTCCAGAGATGTTTGATCAGGTTCAAGTCCAGGCTCTGGCTGGGCCACTCAAGGACATTCAGGCATCTCTCAAGGACATGCCTTTTTGCAACTCCAAGTGGGCTGTCATGTGCATTTACTGAGGAGTGGCTTCCGTCTGGCCACTCTACCATAAAGGCCTGATTGGTGGAGTGCTGCAGAGATGGTTGCCCTTGGGGAAGGTTATCCAATCTCCACAGAGGAACTCTGGAGCTCGGTCAGAGTGACCATCGGGTTCTTGGTCACCTCCCTGACCAAGGCCCTTCTCCTCTGATTGCTCAGTTTGGCCGGGCGGCCGATTCTAGGAAGGGTCGTCCATTTAAGAATGATGAAGGCCACTGTGTTCTTGGGGACCTTCAATGCTGCAGACATTTTTGATACCCTTCCCCAGATCTGTGGCTCGACACAATCCTGTCTTGGAGCTCTACGGACAACTCCTTTGACCTCATGGCTTGTTTTTTTCTCTGACATGCACTGTCAACTGTGGGACCTTATATAGACAGGTGTGTGCATTTCCAAATCATGCCCAATCAATTGAATTTACAGCAGGTGTACTCCAATCAAGTTGTAGAAACATCTCAAGGATCATCAATTGAAACAGGATGCACCTGAGCTCAATTTCCAGTCTCATAGCAAAGGGTCTGAATACTTATATTATTGTTTTTTGATTTTTATAAATTTGCTTTTTTTTGTCATTATAGGGTATTGTGTGTAGATTGATGAGTATTTTTTGTATTTAATCGATTTTAGATTAAGGCTGTAACGTAACAAAATGTGGAAAAGGTTCAAGGGTCTGAATACTTTCCGAATGCAGTATATTTCCCATAGATCACATAGACGCACAAAGAATTTGAAAACAAATCAAAAATGGATAAACTCTCATATCTGTTATGCGAAATATTGTAGTGTGCAGTCACAGCAGCAAGACTTGTGGCACGTTGCCATGAGAAAAAGGTCACGTGTGAGAAACAAACAAGATTGTAAATACAATCTGTATTTATCTGTTTATTTATTTCCTCTTTTCATACTTCAACTATTTTCACAACATAGCCAATAATATACCATTTGAAATTACTATATTCTTCTAAAACATTTGTGAGTGTAATATTTAATGATTGTTTATTTCCCTTTTGTTTTGTTGTCTATTCCATATGCCAATAAAGCCCCTTGCATTTAATTGAGAGAGAGAGAGAGAGAGAGAGAGAGAGAGAGAGAGCAACATACATATGTCAAATGTATGCTGTAAACGGTTGACTTGTGATGTGAGAGGTGAGTCTCTCAGTCTTCATGGGGCAGAGATTGTATATTTCAAAGTTGATTTGGAGACATAACAGTGAATTCACCATGTGGAAGCAGACACAACTCCTAATATAACATACACTGAAATGATTATCTTTGATGATCATCATCATCATCGATGTATATCATTATCTTTTAACACTGGAACTGCCATAGGCCAACGGCCTACTTGGTCACTACTAACAGCATGGAACGGGAGTTTGGTCAATACTAACAGCATGGAACGGGAGTTTGGTCACTACTAACAGCATGGAACGGGAGTTTGGTCACTACTAACAGCATGGAACGGGAGTTTGGTCAATACTAACAGCATGGAACGGGAGTTTGGTCACTACTAACAGCATGGAACGGGAGTTTGGTCACTACTAACAGCATGGAACGGGAGTTTGGTCAATACTAACAGCATGGAACGGGAGTTTGGTAACAGCATGGAACGGGAGTTTGGTCACTACTAACAGCATGGAACGGGAGTTTGGTCACTACTAACAGCATGGTTTGGTCACTACTAACAGCATGGAACGGGAGTTTGGTCACTACTAACAGCATGGAACGGGAGTTTGGTCACTACTAACAGCATGGAACGGGAGTTTGGTCACTACTAACAGCATGGAACGGGAGTTTGGTCACTACTAACAGCATGGAACGGGAGTTTGGTCAATACTAACAGCATGGAACTGTCACACCCTGATCTGTTTCACCTGTCTTTGCGCTTGTCTCCACTGTGTGTTATTTCATAGTTCTGATGTTTTCACTATTACTCTACAATGTAGAAAACAGTCAAATAAAGAAAAACCCTTGAATGAGCAGATATGTCCAAACTTTTGACTGGTACTGTAAATACACTACATTTTTTGCAGGATGTAACATATCGTAGGAAATTAATGATGTAGCACACAATTTGATAATGTAGGACACAATTTGCTGACGCAGTACACAATTTGATGATGTAGGACACAAAAAACGGGAACCACTCTTGGCTCATGAGCTCCATTTTCAAAACTACTTGCCTAAATTACACACATTTCCGAGAGTGCCTCTTTAACTGAACCATTCGGGAATTAATGTAACCTTAGAAATGTGACGTTTATGGGCAAACGTGCGATTCTGCAGTGACACTGTGAGAGTTTGTTAAGCAGCAGGTGTTCTCTGATGGTAGTGGATGAAGACAGATGAACAGTCTGCTGATGGATGAAGACAGATGAACAGTCTGCTGGTAGTGGATGAAGACAGATGAACAGTCTGCTGGTAGTGGATGAAGACAGATGAACAGTCTGCTGGTAGTGGATGAAGACAGATGAACAGTCTGCTGGTAGTGGATGAAGACAGATGAACAGTCTGCTGGTAGTGGATGAAGACAGATGAACAGTCTGCTGGTAGTGGATGAAGACAGAGTAACAGTCTGCTGGTAGTGGATGAAGAGAGATGAACAGTCTGCTGGTAGTGGATGAAGACAGATGAACAGTCTGCTGGTAGTGGATGAAGACAGATGAACAGTGATCAGTCACGTTGCAGAACTGATGAGCTCCTTTGAAGACACACATTTGATTTAGCACACCTAAGGAGGACGCATTCACGCGCACACACACACACACACACACACACACACACACACACACACACACACACACACCCACACACCCACACACCCACACACCCACACGCAGGTACGCATGAACGCTTGCAGACACACACACAGACAGACACACACACTCACACACTCACACACACACATACAGGACCAGCTCAAATAATACCCAGAAGTATTCACATTGTTGTGTCCTGTGTTCTATTATTGTGTCCTGTGTTCTATTGTTGTGTCATGTGTTCTATTGTTGTGTCCTGTGTTCTATTGTTGTGTCCTGTGATCTATTGTTGTGTCCAGTGTTCTATTGTTGTGTCCTGTGTTCTATTGTTGTGTCATGTGTTCTATTGTTGTGTCCTGTGTTCTATTGTTGTGTCCTGTGATCTATTGTTGTGTCCAGTGTTCTATTGTTGTGTCCTGTGTTCTATTGTTGTGTCCTATGTTCTATTGTTGTGTCATGTGTTCTATTGTTGTGTCCTGTGTTCTATTGTTGTGTCTTGTGTTCTTTGTCTGATGTATATATAAGACACTCCTAGAAATGTAGACAGGAATGTGTGTGTGAATGTTAAATTGAGACTTTGTATGCCTGCATGAAAGTCTTTACACACACCCACACAATCACACATCAACATATGTTTTATTAGAGATAAAACTCCTATCAAATGCCATTTAAGAACAAAGGGACATGTTGAATAGTACTGCATCAAGCTGCCTGGTACCCACCTGATCGTTCCTTTATCTTAGGGTTGTACACACACGCACGCACACGCACACACACACACACACACACACACACACACACACACACACACACACACACACACACACACACACACACACACACACATACGTAGGTTGTGTCTCACCACAGGCCAACCAGAGTGGTACACAGCCCTACCACCAGTTTTATGTATCTCCTCCACATGTATAGCTTGTATGACCTTGTTTGCCAACTTGTGTTTTGGTGGTGTGTCTCAGATTGATAAAGGTGGGAGGGACAATGCCAGACAAGCGAAAGCCCTCTGTCGTCTGTTGATTGACGGGTGTTGTCATGCAATCCCATTACTTTTGTCCATGCACACATTCCGAAGCTAATTCAATCCTGATGCTGATGATATCATGTAATTTGGTTTAAAAGTGGTTCTTATGTTAATATTTCTACTAGAATATGCAGCTGCGGATAGGCTCAGGGTATTTCATTAAGGTGAAAAATTAGTTTCAGGGCTGTATAGGTGAATATTTCCTGTTGTTTTCATGGTAAGATACAGGCAGCCAGTTGCCTGTAAGTTACCGTAAAAAGGTATAGTATGTTACTGTACCTTATTTTACAATATCCAATACTGTTACTGTATTCACTTTTACAGTAAATTACAGGCAACTGGCTGCCTGTAGGTTACCATAAAAACAACAGGAGATATTACCTATACAGCCCTGAAACAAATACCCTGAGTCTATCAACAGCTGCATATTCTACCAGACATATTAATGTAGGAACCACAGAGTGCTAACTGAAGGTCACTTTAGGTAAAGGGTCTGCTAAATTACTTCAAAACCCCAGGAACAGTAACATTACCTCCATTCACCCACTCATCCTGTTCTCTACCTCCATTCACCCACTCATCATGTTCTCCACCTCCATTCACCCACTCATCCTGTTCTCTACCTCCATTCACCCACTCATCCTGTTCTCTACCTCCATTCACCCACTCATCCTGTTCTCCACCTCCATTCACCCACTCATCCTGTTCTCTCCATTCACCCCTCCATTCATTCACCCACTCCTGTTCTCTACCTCCATTCACCCACTCATCCTGTTCTCTACCTCCATTCACCCAATTCACCCATCATGTTCTCCACCTCCATTCACCCACTCATCCTGTTCTCTACCTCCATTCACCCACTCATCATGTTCTCCACCTCCATTCACCCACTCATCCTGTTCTCTACCTCCATTCACCCACTCATCCTGTTCTCCACCTCCATTCACCCACTCATCCTGTTCTCTACCTCCATTCACCCACTCATCCTGTTCTCTACCTCCATTCACCCACTCATCCTGTTCTCTACCTCCATTCACCCACTCATCCTGTTCTCTACCTCCATTCACCCACTCATCCTGTTCTCCACCTCCATTCACCCACTCATCCTGTTCTCTACCTCCATTCACCCACTCATCCTGTTCTCTACCTCCATTCACCCACTCATCCTGTTCCCTACCTCCATTCACCCACTCATCCTGTTCTCCATCTCCATTCACCCACTCATCCTGTTCTCTACCTCCATTCACCCACTCATCCTGTTCCATTCTACCTCCATTCACACACTCATCCTGTTCTCTACCTCTGTTCACACACTCATCCTTTTCTCTACCTCCATTCACCCACTCATCCTGTTCTCCACCTCCATTCACCCACTCATCCTGTTCTCTACCTCCATTCACCCACTCATCCTGTTCTCTACCTCCATTCACACACTCATCCTGTTCTCTACCTCCATTCACACACTCATCCTTTTCTCTACCTCCATTCACCCACTCATCCTGTTCTCTACCTCCATTCACCCACGCATCCTGTTCTCTACCTCCATTCACACACTCATCCTGTTCTCTACCTCCATTCTCCCACTCATCCTGTTCTCCACCTCCATTCACCCACTCATCCTGTTCTCTACCATTCAATAGAATAAAATGAGCTAAGTGCTCCCTGAAAAAGAAGTATCTTTCTCTTTTCTCTCTCTGCAGTTCCATAGGGGCCAAGTAATTACATGACTCTCCTCTCTCCCTTCTCTCTGAGCCGCTTAGGAGAGATAGAGAGACTGAAGCAGCTATTTAACATCTGACATGACACACATACAGTATATCCACAGACTACATATATTACCGGGTGGTAACACGAATAGCATATTGCTGATGGCTGAGTGTGTGTGTGTGTGTGTGTGTGTCTGTGTGTGGGTGACCCCACACCTTTCTCCAGTTACACTAGACCCCTCACCTTTCTCCAGTTACACTAGACCCCACACCTTTCTCCAGTTACACTAGACCCCTCACCTTTCTCCAGTTACAATAGACCCCACACCTTTCTCCAGTTACAATAGACCACACACCTTTCTCCAGTTACAATAGACCCCACACCTTTCACTAATTACACTAGAACCCACACCTTTCTCCAGTTACACTAGACCCCTCACCTTTCTCCAGTTACACTATACCCCACACCTTTCACCAGTTACAATAGATCCCACACCTTTCTCCAGTTACACTAGACCCCACACCTTTCTCCAGTTACACTAGATCCCACACCTTTCACCAATTACACTAGACCCCTCACCTTTCTCCAGTTACACTAGACCCCACACCTTTCTCCAGTTACACTAGACCCCACACCTTTCACCAGTTACAATAGACCCCACACCTTTCACGAGTTACACTAGACCCCTCACCTTTCTCCAGTTACACTAGACCCCTCACCTTTCTCCAGTTACACTAGACCCCTCACCTTTCTCCAGTTACACTAGACCCCACACCTTTCTCCAGTTACAATAGACCACACACCTTTCTCCAGTTACAATAGACCCCACACCTTTCACTAATTACACTAGAACCCACACCTTTCTCCAGTTACACTAGACCCCTCACCTTTCTCCAGTTACACTAGACCCCACACCTTTCTCCAGTTACACTAGACCCCACACCTTTCACCAGTTACAATAGACCCCACACCTTTCTCCAGTTACACTAGACCTCACACCTTTCACGAGTTACACTAGACCCCTCACCTTTCTCCAGTTACACTAGACCCCTCACCTTTCTCCAGTTACACTAGACCACTCACCTTTCTCCAGTTACACTAGACCCCACACGTTTCTCCAGTTACAATAGACCCCACACCTTTCTCCAGTTACACTAGACCTCACACCTTTCACCAGTTACACTAGACCCCACACCTTTGTCTAGTTACAATAGACCCCACACCTTTCTCCAGTTACACTAGACCCCACACCTTTCTCCAGTTACACTAGACCCCACACCTTTCACCAATTACACTAGACCCCTCACCTTTCTCCAGTTACACTAGACCCCACACCTTTCTCCAGTTACAATAGACCCCACACCTTTCTCCAGTTACACTAGACCCCACACCTTTCTCCAGTTACAATATACCCCACACTTTTTACCAGTTACAATAGATCCCACACCTTTCTCCAGTTACACTAGAACCCACACCTTTCTCCAGTTACACTAGACCCCACACCTTTCACCAATTACACTAGACCCCTCAACTTTCTCCAGTTACACTAGACCCCACACCTTTCTCCAGTTACACTAGACCCCACACCTTTCACCAGTTACAATAGACCCCACACCTTTCACGAGTTACACTAGACCCCTCACCTTTCTCCAGTTACACTAGACCCCTCACCTTTCTCCAGTTACACTAGACCCCTCACCTTTCTCCAGTTACACTAGACCCCACACCTTTCTCCAGTTACAATAGACCCCCACACCTTTCTCCAGTTACACTAGACCTCACACCTTTCACCAGTTACACTAGACCCCACACCTTTCTCCAGTTACAATAGACCCCACACCTTTCTCCAGTTACACTAGACCCCACACCTTTCTCCAGTTAGACTAGATCCCACACCTTTCACCAATTACACTAGACCCCTCACCTTTCTCCAGTTACACTAGACCCCACACCTTTCTCCAGTTACAATAGACCCCACACCTTTCTCCAGTTACACTAGACCTCCACCTTTCACCAGTTACCTTTCTCCAGTTACAATAGACTCCACACCTTTCTCCAGTTACACTAGACCCCACACCTTTCTCCAGTTACACTTTCTCCAGTTACACTAGACCCCTCACCTTTCTCCAGTTGCATTAGACCCCACACTTTTCTCCAGTTACACTAGACCCCACACCTTTCACCAGTTACAATAGACCCCACACCTTTCACCAGTTACAATAGACCCCACACCTTTCTCCAGTGACACTAGACCCCACACCTTTCTCCAGTTACACTAGACCCCACACCTTTCACCAGTTACACTCGACCCCTCACCTTTCTCCAGTTACACTAGACCCCTCACCTTTCTCCAGTTACACTAGACCCCTCACCTTTCTCCAGTTACACTAGACCCCACACCTTTCTCCAGTTACACTAGACCTCACACCTTTCACCAGTTACACTAGACCCCACACCTTTGTCCAGTTACAATAGACCCCACACCTTTCTCCAGTTACAATATACCCCACACTTTTCACCAGTTACAATAGATCCCACACCTTTCTCCAGTTACACTAGACCCCACACCTTTCTCCAGTTACACTAGACCCCACACCTTTCACCAATTACACTATACCCCTCACCTTTCTCCAGTTACACTAGACCCCACACCTTTCTCCAGTTACACTAGACCACACCTTTCACCAGTTACAATAGACCCCACACCTTTCACGAGTTACACTAGACCCCTCACATTTCTCCAGTTACACTAGACCCCTCACCTTTCTCCAGTTACACTAGACCCCTCACCTTTCTCCAGTTACACTAGACCCCACACCTTTCTCCAGTTACAATAGACCCCACACCTTTCTCCAGTTACACTAGACCTCACACCTTTCACCAGTTACACTAGACCCCACACCTTTCTCCAGTTACAATAGACTCCACACCTTTCTCCAGTTACACTAGACCCCACACCTTTCTCCAGTTACACTAGACCCCACACCCTTCACCAATTACACTAGACCCCTCACCTTTCTCCAGTTACACTAGACCCCACACCTTTCTCCAGTTACACTAGACCCCTCACCTTTCTCCAGTTGCACTAAACCCCACACCTTTCTCCAGTTACACTAGACCCCACACCTTTCTCCAGTTACACTAGACCCCTCACCTTTCTCCAGTTACACTAGACCCCCCTTTGACCAGTTTTCTTTAATCAAAGATGCACACAAGGGCCAGTCTCTACAGCCTTTCTCTCCAGACCTTTTTCAGCCTCTGTCCTCCCCCTCTCTTCAGTCTCTCATACCACTCTCCTACCCCTCTGTCCCCTCCCTCTCTTCCATCTCTCATACCACTCTCCTACCCCCTCCCCCCTGTTCTGTCTCTCATACCACTCTCCTACCCCTCTGCCCCCCTCTCTTCCATCGCTCATACCACTCTCCTACCCCTCTGCCCCCCCCTTTGTTCCGTCTCTCATACCACTCTCCTACCCCTCTGCCCCCCTCTCTTCTTCCGTCTCTCATACCACTCTCCTACCCCTCTTCTCCCCCTCTCTCCCAACAGTCTCTCTCCAGCCTCATCCTTTCTGTTCTAGTCGTTGTGTGTTAGGGAAAACAGAAGACAGAAACAAGACAGAAGACAGAAGACAAGCATGAAGACAGAAGACAAGACAGATGACAAAAAACAAGGCAGAAGACAGAAGCTGAATTGTGCTCAGTGCAACTCTCAGTGACCTTCGGAGGCCGTCTCCAATCTAAAGGTCCAGCAAGGGAGGAGCCAGGACTTATACAGATATTTACTGGGCATACCTAGTGGAGACAGATCATATCACCTCTACCTCTACCATATACCCTGTACTGGTTCTACTTTATATAGCAGAGGAGGTATGGAGAGAACGGAGGGAGGTATAAGAGCAGAAGGGAGGAGGGCTATGCCTGACTACCTGCTGTCCTCAGTGGGACAGCAGTGGTTTCACCCCCAGCTGGTCTGGCCACTGTGAGGAGGAGAGGGATGAATAGATGGATAGGATTAGAACTCAGGTGGATACAGACAGAGGAAGGGAAGGAGAGAGAGGGAGTCAGACAGAGGATGGGAAGGAGAGAGAGAAGGCGGGTGGGTGTGAGGGAGGGAGAGAGAGGGAGTCAGACAGAGGGAGAGAGAATGGAAAACAGAGAAAGAGAGGGAGAGGGAGTGACTGTGAGAGATACAAAGAGAAAGAGAGAGAGAGAGATAGCGAGAGAAAGAAATCAAATCAAATCAAATTTTATTTGTCACATACACATGGTTAGCAGATGTTAATGCGAGTGTAGCGAAATGCTTGTGCTTCTAGTTCCGACAATGCAGTAATAATCCAACAAGTAATCTAACTAACAATTCAAAAAATAAAATAACTACTGTCTTATACACAGTGTAAGGGGATAAAGAATATGTACATAAAGATATATGAATGAGTGAGAGAGAGAGATAGCGAGAGAAAGAAAGAGAGAGAGAGAGAGAGAGAGAGAGAGAGAGAGAGAGAGAGAGAAAAGAGTCCTACATTTTGACATCAATACATCTCTGATGAGAGAGGACTAAATGGCCGAGGGGACAGTTAAAGTGTGTTAACTAAGGAGTGTATATGTGTGTGTGTTTACTCTTGTGTGTGTATAGAACTCTGTCCCTTGAGGGGTCCCCTTACAGGTGACTTTTAATTTCTGTTGTATTTGCATATATTCAATCAGGTCGAGTAATTGGGTGAGTGACACACACGCAAACACACACCGAAGGGCCGTTGATCTGCAGAAAAAGCAGGTGCAGATGACTGATAACACAGATGACACAGATGACTGATGACACAGATGACTGATGACACAGATGAGCTGATGACACAGAAGACTGATGACACAGATGACTGATGACACAGATGACTGATGACACAGATGAGCTGATGACACAGAAGACTGATGACAGATGACTGATGACACAGATGAGCTGATGACACAGAAGACTGATGACACAGATGACTGATAACACAGATGAGCTGATGACTGATGACACAGATAACTAATGACACAGATGAGCCGATGACACAGAAGACTGATAACACAGATGACTAATGACACAGATGACTGATGACACAGATGACTGATGACACAGATGAGCTGATGACACAGAAGACTGATGACACAGATGACTGATGACACAGATGACTGATGACACAGATGAGCTGATGACACAGAAGACTGATGACAGATGACTGATGACACAGATGAGCTGATGACACAGAAGACTGATGACACAGATGACTGA
The DNA here is from genome assembly GCF_018296145.1 of Oncorhynchus tshawytscha. Lineage (NCBI taxonomy): Eukaryota > Metazoa > Chordata > Actinopteri > Salmoniformes > Salmonidae > Oncorhynchus > Oncorhynchus tshawytscha. The sequence goes on along the minus strand of NC_056436.1, from coordinate 75,539,776 downwards.
TAACACAGATGAGCTGATGACTGATGACACAGATAACTAATGACACAGATGAGCCGATGACACAGAAGACTGATAACACAGATGACTGATGACACAGATGACTGATGATACAGATGAGCTGATGACACAGATGATTGATGACACAGATGACTGATGACACAGATGAGCCGATGACACAGAAGACTGATAACACAGATGACTGATGACACAGATGACTGATGATACAGATGAGCTGATGACACAGATGATTGATGACACAGATGACTGATGACACAGATGAGCCGGTGACACAGATGACTGATGACACAGATGACTGATGACACAGATGAGTAGATGACTTATGACACAGATGAGCTGATGACACAGAAGGCTGATAACACTAATGAGCTGATGACACACATGACTGATGGTTCTAATCACTGAAAGTATCTCCCCCTTCAATTGTCCTTCTTCTCCCCTGTCCCTCCCCGAAGCCGCAAACAGCAACCTGTGTGTGTGTGTGTGTGTGTGTGTGTGTGTGTGTGTGTGTGTGTGTGTGTGTGTGTGTGTGTGTGTGTGTGTGTGTGTGTGTGTGTGTGTTGTGTGTGTGTGTGTGTGTGTGTGTGTGTGTGTGTGAGTGTCTTCCCTCTCCCTGAAGGCCAGGTACAAACAGCCCCTTCAGTCCAGCATGTTAAACATCCATCTTTGAAGATGAAAGGTCTACATAACATAATGACCTTGACAACCTGGGACAGACCAGGGCTTGGATAACATAACGACCTTGACAGACTGGGACAGATCCGGGCTTGGATAACATAATGACCTTGACAGACTGGGACAGACCAGGGCTTGGATAACATAATGACCTTGACAGACTGGGGCAGACCAGGGCTTGGATAACATAATGACCTTTACAGACTGGGGCAGACCAGGGCTTGGATAACATAATGACCTTTACAGACTGGGGCAGACCAGGGCTTGGATAACATAATGACCTTGACAGACTGGGACAGACCAGGGCTTGACAGACTAACATAATGACCTTGACAGACTGGGACAGACCAGGGCTTGGATAACATAATGACCTTTACAGACTGGGGCAGAGCAGGGCTTGATAACATAATGACCTTTACAGACTGGGACAGACCAGGGCTTGGATAACATAATGACCTTGACAGACTGGGACAGACCAGGGCTTGGATAACATAATGACCTTTACAGACTGGGGCAGACCAGGGCTTGGATAACATAATGACCTTAACAGACTGGGGCAGACCAGATAAGGACCAGCTACTGACACAAATATGGACACACTTTTTATTTCCAGTTGTTTTGTTATTTTTGCGTGCGTGCGTGTATGTGTGTGCGCGTGCGTGCGTGTGTGTATGTGTGCGCGCGTGCGTGCGTGTGAATGGGTGTGTGTGTATGTGTGTGCGCGCGCGCGTGTGTGTGGGTGTATGTGTGTGCGCGTGCGCGTGTGTGTGTGTGTCGGGTTAGAGGACCATAATGAAAAGAAAAGGGAGTGGGACAGCTGAAAACCACTGAGCAAAGAACCCTTCATTATCAGGCAAGTTGCTCAAGATCCAAGGCGAATTTTGACATCCGTCCAGGTACCCAGGACATCAGGAGAAGAGTTAAAAAATGGCTACTAGGAGCAACGGTGAGCGCTATTACCATCAAGTAGGCTTCCGATTTGCTAGGGCACTGTGGACGGGGATGGAGGATGTGCTTCAGACACGTACTGCAGCTCTGAGAGTTACGTGTTCAATCCCACTGATAGCCATTCTTCTTAAATGTTTTGTTGTCACCCTATGTCAAACCTTAACCCTGACGTTAACCAGTTGGAATTTAACTTAACAGTTGAGTTGTTTCTGTAGTAACCGTAACCTTATCCCAAATGTAGCTGTCACAATTTGACAGTTGGAGAAACGTCGGAATCTGATGTCAAATTGGAAAAACCGTGAGGACTTGTTGTAATTATACAGAACAAAGTAAATGGGCCACCCATCACATGAACACAACACTCCCTATTCCACCCATGCTATACCAAGGTTTACCAGCACACAGCTTTGACCTACTACAGTAGCTATGTTGGTACTGTCTTGCTTAGGATTCAAACCTCCTCAAACAGCTTCATTCATACTGTTGGAGGTGCTCCCAGACAAACACAAAACACACACAAGCATGTACACACACACACACACACACACACACACACACACACACACACACACACACACACACACACACACACTAATATATTTTGTCTCCTAGAGGACAGAGGAGACACAATAAATAAAGGACATCATCCCCTTCACTACCTCACACCAGTAACAAGAGAGGACATCATCCCCTTCACCACCTCACACCAGTAACAAGAGAGGACATCATCCCCTTCACCACCTCACACCAGTAACAAGAGAGGACATCATCACCACCTCACACCAGTAACACGAGAGGACATCACTACCTCACACCAGTAACAAGAGAGGACATCATCCCCTTCACTACCTCACACCAGTAACAAGAGAGGACATCATCCCCTTCACTACCTCACACCAGTAACAAGAGAGGACATCATCCCCTTCACCACCTCACACCAGTAACAAGAGAGGACATCATCCCCTTCACTACCTCACACCAGTAACAAGAGAGTACATCATCCCCTTCACCACCTCACACCAGTAACAAGAGAGGACATCATCCCCTTCACCACCTCACACCAGTAACAGGTCAATCATGACAAGGAGGGACTGTCTATGAAGGATGTGCTTGTGGGGATCCCCTTCTCTCTATGAACCTGCCAGGATTTGAACTGACTTTGAGACCAGACAAAAAAATGGCATAGGGGACAGTTAAAGGGTGTTAACTAAGGAGTGTGTATGTGTGTGTGTTTACTCTTGTGTGTGTATAGAACTCTGTCCCTTGAGGGGTCCCCTTACAGGTGACTTTTAATTTCTGTTGTATTTGCATATATTCAATCAGGCCGAGTAATTGGGTGAGTGACACACACGCAAACACACACCGAAGGGCCGTTGATCTGCAGAAAAAGCAGGTGCAGATGACTGATAACACAGATGACTAATGACACAGATGACTGATGACACAGATGACTGATGACACAGATGACTAATGACACAGATGACTGATGACACAGATGACTGATGACACAGATGACTGATGACACAGATGACTGATGACACAGATGACTAATGACACAGATGACTGATGACACAGATGACTGATGACACAGATGACTAATGACACAGATGACTAATGACACAGATGACTGATGACACAGATGACTGATGACACAGATGACTAATGACACAGATGACTGATGACACAGATGACTGATGACACAGATGAGCTGATGACACAGAAGACTGATGACACAGATGACTGATAACACAGATGACAGGTCAAACATGACAAGGAGGGACTGTCTATGAAGGATGTGCTTGTGGGGATCCCCTTCTCTCTATGAACCTGCCAGGATTTGAACTGACTTTGAGACCAGACAAAAAAACATTATTTTAGGGGGTGGGGTGGATAGACGAAACCACGAACGACTGGACCTATAGATTAATTTGTTTCACCCTTCTTTCTTTGTCTCCCTTTGAGAGGGAGAACGAAGCATCTTGGCTGCAGCAGTGTGCTTTCTGCAGAGAGGAGATGGAGACACTAACTGCTGTGTGTGCATGTGTGTGCACCAAGTGTGTGTACACTCACACACACTCATGCACTCACGCACACAAACACAGGTGAACACATTCTAACACTCCCAAGCCTTGCTGATTGGTCAGTGCTTGGTCAGTGCGGCATGCAGGCTTTGTAAAATTACACTTGAGGACATAATCTTAACATCTATTCAAGTTGTCTATGTCTCTTTGTTGGTTCTCTATGTAGACTCACAAGCAGAGAAATACAGACAAACAAAGAGAGGCTGTTGAAATGAAGTGTGATGCCTCAAACTGAATCATCGGTTGTGTGGGAGTTATGTCTTACAGTACATATAGAGAAATGATCGGTGACATGGCGTTTTGACGTTGATGTGAAATTCAAGTGTGAGTGACAGAGCTTCAAATGAAGTTAAAGTGTGAAATACGGAGAATTCTACACTTGTTAATGTCAGTACTCTGTCCAAGCTAAACAACCTTGGGTGTTATTTACGTTTCTAAGAGTTTGTGTTCGTGGGTTCGGAGGTAAGATGGCTGCTTCAGGTAGTGAGGGTGTCATGGCGACCAGCAGGTAGGTTAATGATAGAATGGTTGTCGTTCCTGAGGTGAAAGACAGAAAGAGGGCAGGGTACACATACACACTCATGCATGTTCACTTGAACACACACAAACACACACAGACTCACACACCCACGCAGACAGACTCATGGATGCACAAACGCACAGACACATGGACACACAGACACATGGACGCACAGACACATGGACACATGGATACATGGATGCAGAGACACACGGACACATGGATACATGGATGCAGAGACACACGGACGCACGGACGGACAGACACATGGATGCATCTTTCATTTCTCCTATGGTATTATCCTCTGTCTGTCTGGTCTTGGATAGTCTCTATCTCTCTTTCTCTCTCCCCTTCCATCCCTCTCTCTCTCATGTCAGGGCTGGTGTGTGATCTGTCCGGTCGTGGCCCAGTGTGAACGGAACCCAGCTGTCTCAGCTGTCCATCACCAACCCGGGAGATGATAGGCTCCCAGAGGACACAGCTATCTGGCATGCTGGAGATAAGAAATGAGCATCGACGTGGCCAGGGGTGGGGTGAGGTGGGGTGAGGTGGGGTGGGGTGGGGTGGGGTGGGGTGGGGTGAGGTGAGGTGGGGTGGGGTGGGGTGAGGTGGGGTGAGGTGGGGTGAGGTGGGGTGGGGTGAGGTGGGGTGGCACGTGATTGCATGGGTGTGTGTTGGGTATGTGGCATAGCGACCATAGCAGTGTTCATTTAGAGTACTAGGTCAAATCATTACCAGAAGATGCACACAGATAACCCTAACCCTTACTCATTACACACATCTTCCTGTGCACTGTGCCAATCAGCCAAACCCACATCCCTCTCCAGTCTATCATCTTACTGCTGATAGAATCAGCGTGAACAACCACTCTCTCCACACACTAAGCATCTCAACCCAGCCCCTGAATCACACTCCCTCTAGTTTTATCTGGTAGAAAACCACAAATGTGTCATTTTTCTACTTTGCATAATGTAACCAAACAGATGAACTGACTTAAAAGAGGGAGCAGGGTCTTTTGAAGAGGGACAAAGAAAGAGGGACAAAGGGAGGGAACAGATGAATAAATATGTGCATCTTTCTGTCTCAGAAGTGCCTCCAGATGCGATTTCCATGTGTTTCAGTCCCCAGATTTCCATGAGTTTCAGTCTCCAGATTTCCGTGGGTTTTAGTCTCCAGATTTCCACGAGTTTCAGTCTCCAGATTTCCACGAGTTTCAGTCTCCAGATTTCCATGTGTTTCAGTCTCCAGATTTCCATGTGTTTCAGTCTCCAGATTTCCATGTGTTTCAGTCTCCAGATTTCCATGTGTTTCAGTCTCCATATTTCCATGTGTTTCAGTCTCCAGATTTCCATGAGTTTCAGTCTCCAGATTTCCGTGGGTTTTAGTCTCCAGACTTCCATGGGTTTCAGTCTCCAGATTTCCATGGGTTTCCGTCTCTGATTTCCATGGGTTTAGGCTCCGATTTCCATGGGTTTTAGTCTCCAGACTTCCATGGGTTTCAGTCTCCAGATTTCCATGAGTTTCAGTCTCCAGATTTCCATGGGTTTTAGTCTCCAGATTTCCATGGGTTTTAGTCTCCAGACTTCCATGGGTTTCAGTCTCCAGATTTCCATGGGTTTTAGACTCCAAACTTCCATGGGTTTTAGTCTCCAGACTTCCATGGGTTTCAGTCTCCAGATTTCCATGGGTTTTAGTCTCCAGATTTCCATGGGTTTTAGTCTCCAGACTTCCATGGGTTTTAGTCTCCAGACTTCCATGGGTTTCAGTCTCCAGATTTCCATGGGTTTTAGTCTCCAGACTTCCATGGGTTTCAGTCTCCAGATTTCCATGAGTTTCAGTCTCCAGATTTCCATGGGTTTTAGTCTCCAGATTTCCATGGGTTTTAGTCTCCAGATTTCCGTGGGTTTTAGTCTCCAGACTTCCATGGGTTTTAGTCTCCAGATTTCCATGGGTTTTAGTCTCCAGACTTCCATGGGTTTTAGTCTCCAGACTTCCATGGGTTTTAGTCTCCAGACTTCCATGAGTTTCAGTGGGAATGGGTGAGTCACTGCTGCTGTACTTCAAGAGATGGAAGAAGCAGAGATGAGGAGGTAAATGTTGAGTGATGAGGGACATCAGAGTTGAGAGATGTTATGAAAGTATATATTCTGCCAATCCAGTCCAGTCATGTTAATAAAGCCAGTGGACGAGCTTTCAGCTCAGGTTTGTTTAAAGTGGACAAGCCTCATCGTCCGTCTGTCTGCCTGTTCAGTTCAGCTCTGGATAACAAGCCTCAGCTGAACATCAGTACACACCGATATCCAACTATGAACCCATGCACTCACACACACGACACACACACACATGCACGCACCGATAAACGCCAACTACATTAACAAATCAAACAGCGCAGTGGAGGTATTCTAAGGCAAGCCTTTTCTTTGGCCTCACTCAAAGGGAACGGGACTAAAAGTTCCATGTTCTCATATCTCTCTCCTTTATTGACATGACAAATCAAATGTTATTTGTCACATGTGCTGAATACAACAGGTGTAGACGTTACAGTGAAATGCTGAATACAACAGGTGTAGACCTCACAGTGAAATGCCGAATACAACAGGTGTAGACGTTACAGTGAAATGGTGACTGACAAGCCCTTAACCAGAAAAAGTCTTAAGAAATGATTCACTAAAATAAACTGGGAAAAAAAGAAGAAAATAGAAAATAACAAATAATTCATTAAAGAGCAGCAGTAAAATAACAATGCTATATACAGGGTGTTACGGGAAAGAGTCAAAGTGGAGGCTATATACAGGGTGTTACGGTACAGAGTCTATGTGGAGGCTATATACAGGGTGTTACGGTACAGAGTCAATGTGGAGGCTATATACAGGGTGTTACACAGGGTGTTACGGTACAGAGTCAAAGTGGAGGTTATATACAGGGTGTTATGGTACAGAGTCAATGTGGAGGCTATATACAGGGGACACCGGTACAGAGTCAATGTGGAGGCTATATACAGGGTGTTACGGTACAGAGTCTATGTGGAGGCTATATACAGGGTGTTACGGTACAGAGTCAAAGTGGAGGCTATATACAGGGTGTTACAGTACAGAGTCAATGTGGAGGCTATATTCAGGGTGTTACGGGAAAGAGTCAAAGTGGAGGCTATATACAGGGTGTTACGGTACAGAGTCAAAGTGGAGGCTATATACAGGGTGTTACGGTACAGAGTCAATGTGGAGGCTATATACAGGGGATACCGGTACAGAGTCAATGTGGAGGCTATATACAGGGTGTTATGTGGAGGTACAGAGTCAGAGTCTATGTGGAGGCTATATACAGGGTGTTACGGTACAGAGTCAATGTGGAGGCTATATACAGGGTGGTTACGGTACAGAGTTACAGGGTGTTATGGTACAGAGTCAATGTGGAGGCTATATACAGAGTGGAGGTTACAGGGTGTTACGGTACAGAGTCAATGTGGAGGCTAGGGTGTTATACAGAGGTGGAGGTTACAGGGTGTTACGGTACAGAGTCAAAGTGGAGGCTATAGGGTGTTACAGTACAGAGTCAATGTGGAGGCTATATTCAGGGTGTTACGGTACAGAGTCAATGTGGAGGCTATATACAGGGGACACCGGTACAGAGTCAATGTGGAGGCTATATACAGGGTGTTACGGTACAGAGTCTATGTGGAGGCTATATACAGGGTGTTTAGTCAAAGTGGAGGCTATATACAGAGTCAAAGTGGAGGCTATATACAGGGTGTTACAGGGGTTACAGAGTCAAAGTGGAGGCTATATACAGGGTGTTACGGTACAGAGTCAATGTGGAGGCTATATACAGGGTGTTACGGTACAGAGTCAATGTGGAGGCTATATACAGGCTATATACAGGGTGTTACGGTACAGAGTCAATGTGGAGGCTATATACAGAGTGTTACGGTACAGAGTCAATGTGGAGGCTATATACAGGGTGTTACGGTACAGAGTCAATGTGGAGGCTATATACAGGGTATTACGGTCAGAGTCTATGTGGAGGCTATATACAGGGTGTTACGGTACAGAGTCAAAGTGGAGGCTATATCCAGGGTGTTACGGTACAGAGTCAAAGTGGAGGCTATATACAGGGTGTTACGGTACAGAGTCAATGTGGAGGCTATATACAGGGTGTTACGGTACAGAGTCAATGTGGAGGCTATATACAGGTTGTTACGGTACAGAGTCAATGTGGAGGCTATTTACAGGGGGTACCGGTACAGAGTCAGTGTGGAGGCTATATAAAGGGTGTTACGGTACAGAGTCAAAGTGGAGGCTATATACAGGGTGTTACGGTACAGAGTCAATGTGGAGGCTATATACAGGGTGTTACGGTACAGAGTCAATGTGGAGGCTATATACAGGTTGTTACGGTACAGAGTCAATGTGGAGGCTATATACAGGGGGTACCGGTACAGAGTCAGTGTGGAGGCTATATACAGGTGGTACCGGTACAGAGTCAATGTGGAGGCTATATACAGGGGGTACCGGTACAGAGTCAATGTGGAGGCTAAATACAGGGGGTACAGGTACAGAGTCAATGTGGAGGCTATATACAGGGGATACCGGTACAGAGTCAATGTGGAGGCTATATACAGGTGGTACCGGTACAGAGTCAATGTGGAGGCTATATACAGGGGACACCGGTACAGAGTCAATGTGGAGGCTATATACAGGGTGTTACGGTACAGAGTCTATGTGGAGGCTATATACAGGGGATACCGGTACAGAGTCAATGTGGAGGCTATATACAGGGGATACGGGTACAGAGTCAATGTGGAGGCTATATACAGGGGATACCGGTACAAAGTCAATGTGGAGGCTATATACAGGGGATACCGGTACAGAGTCAATGTGGAGGCTATATACAGGGGATACGGGTACAGAGTCCATGTGAGGGGGCAGAGGTTAGTCGAGGTAATTGAGGTAATATGTACATGTAGGTAGAGGTAAAGTGACTATGCATAGATAAATAACAGAGAGTAGCAGCAGCGTAATAATCCGTGGTCAGTGCAAACAGTCCGGGAAGCCATTTGATTAGTTGTTCAGGAGTCTTATGGCTCGGCTCGGCTCGGCTCGGCTCTGGCACAGCTTGACTCGGCTCGGCTCGGCTCGGCTCGGCTCTGGCACAGCTTGCTGTGTGGTAGCAGAGAAACCATGTCTTCATATAATTAAAAGACATTGGCCCAAATGGAATACATGTCTCTGTTCAGATCACAGGGGAATTCTGAGCTACAGTAGAAGTCCATCTTCTGGAGATGTAATGAATAGTTTGTTGTCTGTTTACATGAAATTGCTGTAGAAAATCAATCAATAGATAATTTAAAAGTACTTCACAAGGAAGTCATATAAGGGGCGAAATGAATAGACCGGCAGCATTGCTGTATAAAATAATTGTTAGTCTTGTGAAATAATGTAATATAATCAATATAATGTCAATGAATAAAATGCTTTACCTTCCCGACTTTGAGGATCTGAACTGTATATTAGATACAATATATACAGGGCATTCAGAAAGTATTCAGACCCCTTGGCTTTTCCAACATTTTGTTACGTTACAGCCTTATTCTAAAATGGATTGAATAAACCTTTTTCCTCAAACTACACACAATACCCCATATCAACAAAGTGAAAACAGGTTTTTAGAAATGTTTGCAAATGTATTAACATTTTTAAAACAGAAATACCTTATTTACATAAGTATTCAGTCCCTTTTGTTGTGAGACTGGAAATAGAGCTAGGCAGCATCTTATTTTCATTGATCATCCTTGAGATGTTTCTACAACTTGATTGGAGTCCACCTGTGGTCAATTAAATTGAATGGACATGATTTGGAAAGGCACACACCTGCCTATATAAGGTCCCACAATTGACAGAGCATGCCAGAGCAAAAACCAAGCCATGAGGTCGAAGGAATTGTCCGTAGAGCTCCGAGAGAGGATTGTGTCGAGGCACAGATCTGGGGATCTGGGTACCAAAAATGTCTGAGGCATTGAAGGTTTCCAAGAACACAGTGATCTTCATTCTTAAATGGAAGAAGGAACTAGAGCTGGCCACCCGGATAAACTGAGCAATCGTGGGAGAAGGGTCTTGGTCAGGGAGGTGACCAAGAACCCAATGATCACTCTGACATAGCTCCAGAGTTCAAATGTGGAGATGGGAGAAATTTCCAGAAGGACAACCATCTCTGCAGCATTCCACTAATCAGGCCTTTGGGGTAGAGTGGCCAGACGGAAGCCACACCTCAGTAAAAGATACATAATATCTTGCTTGGAGTTCGCCAAAAGGCACCTAAAGACTCTCAGACCATGAGAAACAAGATCCTCTGGTCTGATGAAACTGAATGCCAAGAGTCACGTCTGGGGAAAATAATCATGCTTTGGGGATGTTTTTCAGCTGGGAGACTAGTGAGGATAGAGGGAAAGATGAACAGAGCAAAGTACAGAGAGATCTTTGATGAAAACCTGCTCCAGAGTGCTCAGGACCTCAGACAGTGGTGAAGGTTCACCTTCCAACAGGACAATGGCCCTAAGCACACAGCCAATACAACACAGGGGTGGCTTCGGGATTAACCTCTGAATATCCTTGAGGGCCCAGCCAGAGTCCGGAATTGAACCCAATCGAACATCTCATACAAGACCTGAGCAATGCTCCCCATTCAACCTGCCAGAGCTTGAGAGGATCTGCAGAGAAGAGTGGGATAAACTCCCCAAATACAGTTGTGCCAAGCTTGTAGCGTCATACCCAAGAAGACTTGAGGCAGTAACCGCTGCCAAAGGTGCTTCAACAAAGTACTGAGTAAAGTGTTTGAATACTTATGTAAATGTGATATTTCAGTTTTTTTTGTAATACAAAATGTTCTAAAAACCTGTTTCTGCTTTATCGTTATGGGGTATTGTGATGTCATTATGGTGTATCGTGGATCTCCCGGAACTAATGCTCATTCCGTGCACCAGTTCTAGAGGTCTACATCACCAGCCTATAGACGCCACTGAACTTTCTAATTTTGCACACCTGGTTCCCATTCCCCCCTGATTAGTAATTGTATATACTGTTGAAGTTGGAAGTTTACATACACTGAGGTTGGAGTCATCAAAACGTGTTTGTCATCCACTCCACAAATTTCTTCTTAATAACAAACTATAGCTTTGGTAAGTCGGTTAGGACATCTACTTTGTGCATGACACAAGTCATTTTTCCAACAATTGTTTACATACAGATTATTTCACTTATAATTCACTGTATCACAATTCCAGTGGGTCAGAAGTTTACATACACTAAATTGACTATGCCTTTAAACAGCTTGAAAAATTCCAGAAAATGATGGCATGGCCTTAGAAGCTTCTGATAGGCTAATTGACATAATTTGGGTCAATTGGAGGTGTAGCTGTGGATGTATTTCAAGGCCTACCTTCAACCTCAGTGCCTCTCTGCTTGACATCATGGGAAAATCAAAAGAAATCAGCCAAGAAAAACAATTGTAGACCTCCACAATTCTGGTTCATCCTTGGGAGCAATTTCCAAATGCCTGAATGTACCAAGTTCATCTGTACAAACAATAGTACACAAGTATAAACACCATGAGACCATGAAGCCGTCATACCGCTCAGGAAGGAAACGTGTTCAGTCTCCTAGAGATAAACGTACTTTGGTGCGAAAAATGCAAATCAATCCCAGAACAACAGCAAAGGGCCTTGTGAAGATGCTGGAGGAACCAGGTACAAAAGTATCTATATCCACAGTAAAACAAGTCCTGTGTCGACATACCCTGGAAGGCCGCTCAGCTTGGAATGAAGCCACTGCTCCAAAAATGCCATAAAAAATCCAGACTACGGTTTGCAACTGCACATGGGGACAAATATCTTACTTTTTGGATATTCTCTGGTCTGATGAAAGAAAAGTAGAACTGTTTGGTCATAATGACCATCTTTATGTTTGGAGGAAAATGGGGAGGCTTGCAAGCCAAAGAACAACATCCCAACCGTGAAGCACAGACGGTGACAGCATCATGTTGTGGGGGTGCTTTGCTGCAGGAGGGGCTGGTGCACTTCACAAAATACATGGCATCATGAGGGAGAAAAATTATGTGGATATATTTAAGCAAGATCTCAAGACATCAGTCAGGAAGTTTAAGCTTGGTCGCAAATGGGTCTTCCAAATGGACAATGACCCCAAGCACACTTCCAAAGTTGTGGAAAAAAGGACACCAAAGTCAAGGTATTGGAGTGGCCATCACAAGGTCCTGACCTCAATCCCATAGAACATTTGTGGGCAGAACTGATAATGCATGTGCTATCAAAGAGGCCAACAAACCTGACTCAGTTACATCAGCTCTGTCAGGAGGAATGGGCCAAAATTCACCCAACTTATTGTGGGAAGCTTGTGGAAGGCTACCCGAAACGTTTGACCCAAGTTAAACTTTTTAAAGGCAATGCTACCAAATACTAATTGAGTGCATGTAAACCTCTGACCCACTTGGAATGTGATGAAAGAAATAAAAGCTGAAAGCTGAAAGAAATCATTCTCTCTTACTATTATTCTGACATTTCACATTCTTAAAATAAAGTACTAGGATTAAATGTCAGGAATTGTGAAAAACTGAGTTGAAATGTATTTGGCTAAGGTGTATGTAAACTTCCGACTTCAACTGTTTGTGTATATATGCATGTATGGAGCATAATGTATTTACAGTTTTGTTCACATGTTTTCAACTACTGGTGACAAATAATGCATTCTGATCAAAAATTGTAATAGACACCTATGCTGCATGTAAAGTACTTTTTTGAAGGTTGTACTGATTATAATGAGCTAAGCTATTTGCCAGCTATGTGTGGCGCCATGTTTGTTGACGTTGTACAATGTGTTCTGGGTGTCATGTATCCGCCAGACCAAAGATGTTATAATTAGGTGAAGGAATGGTTCACTCATCTTTCGGGGAAACTCCCGGAGGTGAATGAAGGGAAGTGGATGATCGTAGATGACACACCCCCTTCAACATGCATACTATAAACAGACCAAATGCATCTTGTCTCTTCTTATTATCTTTGGTTGATGGAAAACAAAACAAGCATGGCGGCACAAACTACCCATCGTCGGATTTTAGATTTCTAGAAAGTGTTTTACACAATTATTTCGATGAATGGTGAGCTCACCCGTGATGTGATTAGTTATAATATTTGCTATTAGCTAATTGATATTGTAGTTTCTGTCAGCGGAGAGTTGCAAAAATATGACCGCTTGTGTTATGTCAATCTTTCCTCAGTTAGCGCTTGGACAAATGTAGCATTTTTTCGGTTTGGAGGATTGTGTTACATTGTAGCTACTTCTGTGAACGTCTGAACATTGTATCAAAAATAAACTGCTCACATCCTGGACATACTGTAACTCTTTCAGGGGTGTGTTTGTGCAAAATGTTTCTGTTGTATCGTATGCTACAGGGACCACTGTAGAATCATCACACCCATGTGTTGGTAGTGTGAAAAGTTTAACGGCTCTTTCCTGGATTTTGATCATTAGTGGGTATCGGCCAAATTCTGCTCTGCTTGCATTATTTGGTGTTTTACGTTGTACACAGAGGATCTTTTTTCAGAATTTAGCATGCGCTCTCAATTTGGTGTTTTTCCCATTTTGTGAAATATTGGTTGGTGAGCGGACCCCAGACCTCACAACCATAAAGGGCAATGGGTACTTTAACTGATACAAGTATTTTTAGCCAGATCCTAATTGGAATGTCGAATTTTATGTTCCTTTTAATGTCATAGAATGCCCTTCTTGCCTTGTCTCTCAGCTCGTTCAGTTCTTTGTGGAAGTTACCTGTGGCGCCGATGTTTAGGCCGAGTTATTTATAGTTTTTTGTGTGCTCTAGGGCAACAGTGTCTAGATGGAATTTGTAATTGTGGGCCTGACAACTGGACATTTTTTGGTACACCGTTATCTTTGTCTTACTGAGATTTACAGTCAGGGCCCAGGTCTGAGTGTCTGACAGTCTGTGCAGAAGATCTAGGTGCTGCTGTAGGCCCTCCTTGGTTGGTGACAGAAGCACCAGATAATCAGCCAACAGTAGAGATTTGACTTCAAATTCTAGTAGGTTGAGACTGGGTGCTGCAGACTGTTCTAGTGCCCTCGCCAATTCGCTGATATATATGTTGAAGAACGTGGGGCTTAAGCTGCATCCCTGTCTCACCTCATGGCCCTGTGGAAAGAAATGTGTGTTTTATGCCAATTTTAGTCGCACACTTTGTTGTTTGTTGTAATATGGATTTTATAATGTTTTTCCCCCAACACCACTTTACATCAATTTGTATAGCAGAACCTCATGATCTCTCTCTCTCTCTTTCTCTCTCTCCCTCTCTCCCTCTCACTCATTGTCCATCTGCCTCTCTCCCTCTCTCTCTCATTCCTTCTCTCTTTCCTTCTTTCTCTCTATCTCTACTTTTCTTTTTCCTTCTCTCTCTCCCTTTCCTTCTCTCTCTTTTCTTGTCATTCTCTCGCATTCCTTCTCTCCCATTCCTTATCTCTCTCTCCTGTTCCTTCTCTCTCTTTTTATTTTCCTTCTCTCTCTCATTCCTCCTCTTTCCTTCTCTCTCTCTCTCTCTCTCTCTCTCTCTCTAAGGCTCTCTCATTCTCTCTCGCCCTTTTCTCTCTCTCTCTCTCTCTCTCTCTCTCTATAGCTCTCTCTCTCTCTCTCTCTCTCTTGTTTTCCATCTAATTCTCTCCATTCTCTCCATTCTCTCTCTCGCTCTCTCTTTCTCTCTCCTTCCATCTCTCACTCTCTCTTTCCTTCTCTCTCCTTTTTGTTTTCCTTCAATCTCTCTCCCATTCATTCTCTCTCCCCCTCTCCCCCTCTCTTTTTCCTTCTCTCTCTCCTATTCCTTCTCTCTTTCTTTTTCCTACTCTCTCTTTCTCTCTTTTTTTTTCTCTTTCTCTCTCCCTTTCACGTTTCATCTATCCATCTTCTCTATCTCCTCCCCTGATAGTGGCTTGTCCATGCCTGTCTGTCAGTCACCCATCAGCAGACAGCCCAGAGGGAGAGAGAGAGCGAGAGAGAGAGGCCCATGTGGGTGATAAGGCTTGGGGAAGTAAAGAGTTGTTATTGGGCAGCTGTGGGGGAAAACAGGATTTGGGTATATTGTGTGAGAGAAAGGAGCCTTGGGGAGGGAGAGAGAACTAGAGGGGGGAGTGTGTGATTTAGGGTAAGAAGGGCCTTGGGGAGGGAGAGAGAACTATAGGGGGAGTGTGTGATTTAGGGTAAGAAGGGCCTTGGGGAGGGAGAGAGTGTGTGATTTAGGGTAAGAAGGGCCTTGGGGAGGGAGAGTGTGTGATTTAGGGTAAGAAGGGCCTTGGGGAGGGAGAGAGAACCAGAGAGGGGAGTGTGTGATTTAGGGTAAGAAGGGCCTTGGGGAGGGAGAGAGAACTACCAGAGGGGGAGTGTGTGATTTAAGAAGGGCCGGGTAAGAAGGGCCTTGGGGAGGGAGAGAGAACTATAGGGGGAGTGTGTGATTTAGGGTAAGAAGGGCCTTGGGGAGGGGGGAGAACTATAGGGGGAGATTTCGGGAGAACCAGAGGGGAGTGTGTGATTTAGGGTAAGAAGGGCCTTGGGGAGGGAGTGTGTGAGAGAACCAGAGAGGGGGGAGTGTGTGATTTGTGATTTAGGGTAAGAAGGGCCTTGGGGAGGGAGAGAGAACCAGAGAGGGGAGTGTGTGATTTAGGGTAAGAAGGGCCTTGGGGAGGGAGAGAGAACCAGAGAGGGAGTGATTTAGGGTAAGAAGGGCCTGCCTGTCAGAACAGCAGGGACAGAGAGGGGATATTCTTAAGAAGGGCCTCTCCTATTGTTTTTCCCATCTTTTAATTTTTCTCTCTCTGATTTCCCTAAGAAGGGCCTTCTCTGTGATTTCTCTCGCTCTCTGCCTGTC
Source organism: Oncorhynchus tshawytscha (assembly GCF_018296145.1). NCBI lineage: Eukaryota > Metazoa > Chordata > Actinopteri > Salmoniformes > Salmonidae > Oncorhynchus > Oncorhynchus tshawytscha. Next base: position 75,523,602 of record NC_056436.1, on the reverse strand, counting down.
AGAACAGCAGGGACCCCTCTTCCTCTCCTATTGTTTTTCCCATCTTTTAATTTTCTCGCTCTCTCTCTCCCTCCTCCCCTCTCGCTCTCTCTCGCTCTCTCTCTCCCCTCTCCTCTCTCTCTCTCCTCTCTCTCCCCCTCTCTCTCTCCCTCTCTCCCCCTCTTGCTCTCTCTCTCTCCCCCTCTCGCTCTCTCTCTCCCTCTCGCTCTCTCTCTCCCTCTCTCCCTCTCTCCTACCTCTCCTCTCTCTGTTTCTCTTTCCTGTCTTTCAGCCCCTCATCTGTCTCTCTGTCTCTCTTATTGTCTCTATCTCTCACTCTCTCTCTATCTCTCTCTCTCCCCCTGACAGAGTCCCCAGTTAGCCACTGTCACCACACAGCCACCACATCCATGTCTATCTCTGCTCTCCAGTGTGTATGTGTGTATGTCCTTCCCCAGTTGTTCTTCAAAGAGGAGCTGTCCATGGTGCTGAAACAGATTGAGCCTTTTTCTCTCTCTAGTTTTATCCCCCTGTTACAGGGACTGCTACTGGTCAGGGGATGATGAATATACTTATTAATGAATTTAAAGACCAAGTGCAGTCAAAAACTATGTTTCCTGTGTTTTCTATATATTGCCACACTGTAACGTTGG